>NC_133860.1:1906666-2212500 GCF_047830755.1 Zonotrichia albicollis | reverse complement strand
TTCACATTGAGCAAACAGCCCTTGACCATTGTTACAATTTTTTTGTACCTGCATTATTTTTACATTGTAGTATTTGTATATCTGCAGAGATGAAAACTGCAAGTAACTGGCTTCCTATAGAGTAAGCTGAATGGTTGAAAATGGAGAACTGAGGGTTTAGTATTTTCTACAAAACCATACAGGAGTTTGCATAACTTCCAGTACAAGTTCCTTCCATTTCTCTCACCATCTGTTCCATGTTTCATCTGATGCCATTATTTATTCTGAACTGGTATTCCTTTTCCCGATTTCTGCCTGTCATGTCTCCACCAATTTCTGCAAATATACAAAAATACTTTGATCATTTTAAGATGGAAAAATATTCCTCCTCAACTCTTCTATGCTTCCCCCCTTAACTGAACAGATTAAAGTCAGAATCCGATTATTCATAATTAATCTCTGGGCATAACAATGTTTTTATTTCAGCTTCAAAGGAGTGATTTCACAAGATTTTTTTCTGTGTCTTTTATTTTTCATAGCTAATATGCTGCCCCAATTCTACAGACAGTGGTGAAATGCAAGGGTTTTCTAAATTTTTAAATATTGGCAAAAAATAGCAGTGAACGCAAAAGACAATTGTTGCCTTCACCCAATATAAATTCAAAGACCAATACCTACCATACCATAGCAAACCTACATCATCATGTATATGTGCACACAAGACCCACACACAATTTCCACAAACCTGCACAGTGGCTGGAACAGCTTCTGCAGTGCTACTAACAGGTAAGATGCTTATGGCATACGGAAGATAAACAAGGTCGCATTATTCACATCCATTTTTCAGACAAACATATGACTATCTGAAACTCAACTGGAAGCAGTCTTTATCTCTCAGCAAGGATTTGGTGAGTCTTTGGATTCTTTGCGTTTCATCACTTTAATTTTCTATTTCTTGCTTTAGTTTCAATAGCTACCAAAACATTTTATATGCTACATACTCTGCTGTTGTTTCCTTAAATCCTAATGCTGAACTTTGAAGGCAAGACTAAGCAGTAGCATTTTTGGCTCACACTCTGAAATGCGGCAAGCCCAGAAACCACATGTGGTAACATACGTCTGTAGCTAAAAAATGCGAATACAAAGCACAGTTCCACTGCACTGGGCATTGGTGAAGCCACACCTTGAGTCCTGTCTTCAGTTCTGGGCCCTTCATGACAAGAAAGACATCAAGGCACTGGAGCGAGTAGAACAGAGCTGGTGAAGGGTCTGGAGCACAGATCCTGTGAGGAGCAGTAGAGGGTGCTGGAGGTGTTCAGCCTGGAGAAAGGGAAGCTCAGATTTCTACAGCTGTCTGAGAATGGGCTGTAGCAAGGTGGAGGGGTCAGTCTTTTCTCCCAGTTTCTCCCAGTAAAAACGTGACAGGACAGGAGTAAATGGCCTCAGATTGTGCCAGGTGAGGTCTCAGAATCTCTGCTGGTCAGAGTGACCCCAAGATGCGTTAGAAAGTGTCTTTTCCCAGCCCAGCCATCAAAGAAGGAGTCAGAACTCTTCTATTCTCATTCTCAAGGTTGTTTATTGTTTCTTATCTATAAAATTCTTTCTCCAACCCACCGAGGTCTGTCTGGCAGGTCAGGTTGAGGCACACTGCCCGTTCTTGGGATGGTGATATCTTTTATACTAAAAATTACATGTACACTATTTACTATTTCCCAATACCTATGTTAGACACTGAGCTTCTACTCTAAACCAATCTAAAAATGCCAACATCACCCAGAAGATGGAGGCTAGGAAGAGGAAGGAAAAAGGACTAGGCACACCCAAATTCCTCCATCTTGGGACCTCGAGCCCCCATTCTAAAAACCTCAAAAATCTATTTTTCACCCCGTGGCAAACTCACTATTTAAACTTCCTTGACTCGTAATTCTTCATATAGAGGTTGGTAATTGTTTTCCAAGATCAAAGGCACAGGTGTCTTGGGCTCTGTGCCAAGGTCTCTGAGCCCCCTGGGCAGGGGCTTGAGCCATCCAGGGCAGCCAGAGGAATTTCCTGGGTTCTGATAGTGAGGTTTTAGACTGGATATTGGGAAATATTTTTTCACTGAGAGGGTGGTCAGGCATTGTAACAGGCTTCCCAGGGAAGTGGTGGAGTAACCATTCTTGGAAGTATTTAGAAGATGCAGCAGTTGGGGGTAGGGTCTAGTGGTGAACATGGTGGTGTTGGATTAAGCTGGATCTGATGATACGTGGAGAGGTGATGATAGCACCACATAGTAAATGAAAGTGGATGTAAGAGGCTGGATCACAGAGAATACTGAAAGGAAAGCAAGGGCGTTTGAACTTGGGTGGCTTAAATCAGCAAACTGGTTGAGAAATTTGAGGAATTAACCGAATTCTTCAGAAGTATGATTGCACTGAGTAGATTGGGAATGGATATGAAGGGTGAAGAAAGGGAAAAGCATACGGTGGTCACCCACAAAGCAACACTACAAGTTGTGGTAAAGCATTAACAATAAAAGCAAACGTTGAGATTGGAATGCCCATTACTTTCCTCTAAGAAGTGAGGCCAAACATTTCAATTGCCTTTCATGCAACAAAATAGAATGGGAAGAACAGCTTTTAAATCATCTAAACTTACATGTGCCATTTCATCTTCCATTCATAACACTTCATCTAAAGAATTTGCTTTCCTGATGGTGGGGTATACTCCTCCATTTTTCCCTATGGCTGAGCTCCCAGACTTCTTCTGGCAGTCTGTTACTATAGAGACAAAGTGAAATATATACATACATCTACCATGTCACAGTACTAGAGAACACCTGGTGGCAACAGCAGAACAAAGGAAAGATAGAGCTGTTGCTCTTCCCAGCAGATAGATATAGATATAGATATAGATATAGATATAGATATAGATATAGATATAGATATAGATATAGATGATATAGATATAGATATAGATGATATAGATACACACACATGGTTATAGCAGGTGCTCCAAAACAAGAACATCTTTTATCAATCTGCATTTTCCAATGGGACTAAATGCAGCCACAGTGGTGAAGTGGGAGGCTGTGCAGTGGTACAGCCTTTCAAGGTGGAAATCAGTCGATCTAAATGGGGGAAAGGAGTCTAGCAATGCACAAGTACTGCCTGGTAGCACAAGAACATGCACTATAATACTCTGTGCTAATAAGGGAGGTACAGTTAGGTCTGCAGTCCCCTTAAAACCATAGCTTGGCTGATTATTTATCTCATGACATCTGTGCTGGGCTGTAAGGTCTTAACAAGCAGCTGGCTGTGATCCTGTAGCCCTATCAGTAAATCTGCCCTCTCATCCACTATTCAGTTTTTCCCCTGTTATTAACTAATTGTCTCTCAGAACAACTACTTCTCTGCCTCTCGTTTGTGAGGACACTCTCCTTCCTCTTGGTATACAAATACTGATTAAGTTTATGTAAGTTATTAGGATTGTAATTTTTTTTTACTTTAATGTTCAAGCTGCAGAGAGGAAACAAATATCTCACAAGCCTCCCACTCTAGTGTCTGTAAGCATATCCAAATACTAATCCTTTCTGACACTGTCAAGGGCAACAGCCTATCACAAGGGTGAGACTACTACCTCTCAGCAAAGCTGCAGCTCTTCATGGTACTGAGCTGCAAAGGGAAGTTTGTCTGGATTTTTCTGTGAGTGGTTGAACAGTCTCAACTGATCCATATTTTTGTTCTAAATCAGAATGGGGTTGGCAGGCTTTATTCTCCAAGAAGCATGAATTGAAGCTCCTAATAGGAAAGCATGGGGAAATAAAAGATGCATCTTAGTGTCAATTCATATTTAGACCATAGTTTAGCCACCCACATAAAACTATATTCACTACAATTTGCGCTTCTTATAACTCAGGAAGAAATTACAGACAGACAGTTACCCCAAAGGAACATGACATAGATTACAATGCATGCTCAGAGACACATTTCAGTTTCCCTTCTCCTCTACGTTTATTTGTTTTTGTGTGCAGTGAGGTACCCTGGCCTAGTAAATACTCTTGCTCAGCAATTGCCTTGATCATTAAAAGCTGTAGGAGTTTGTTCAGCCAAATGTTAAAAGCTTCCATTTATTTTCTTCTGTTTTAGGGAGATTCATTCTTAGCATGAATATTCATTCTTAGCTGCAGGAATAAAAATGAGCTTATGACAACAGCTACACAGTATCTTTGCTATGGAGTACTTTGCAATTAAATTTTGGGGAGGTTTTTCTGTTGGTGGTGGTGGTTTGGTTTGGTTTGCGGTTTTTCTGTTTGTTTGGTTTTTTATCTCTTTCATTTCCACAACATATATGTCAGACACAGCAAGCTCTGCATAGCTGTTAGCAAAACTGGTTAAGAGTATTTGAGATTTTTAAGGACTCTGTTGCATATTAAAAGCAAACTGTACAAACATATATTTCTGTAAGAAGTTTATGTATTTTTCAGACAGTATTCATATAGAACAACCCAAACATTTAGTGGCTTAGGTCTCAGGCCACAACCATTTTATCTCACTTATTTATATTATAATCAAGCATCTCTGTAATCAGCCAGCATCCACACACAGGGGTGGGTAAAACAAAGTACTGACTAGATCTTACTTTCTTTTTGAAATATAAATCCTTTGCTACAGAGGAGCAACACAATTAAACATTTGCAACACTTACTTGTTCCTCAGTAACCAACAGCAGTTTATAGCTGTAGCTCCTGTGTAAAGCTTCGTGCTTATCAAACACCCATCTTCTCCAGCAGGAAGGAAGATGCAGTGTTGGTACTGGTTTCAGTGCCTCATCAAGAGCTTTATCAGTAGCTTGCTGGCTTAGAATGGAGTGGATGGTGGAGTGAAGAGGGATGGATATACACACAACAGGCACAGAAAAGGTGGTGGAGGGGAGCATAAGAAATTTGGGAGTTAAAACTACCCAAAGGCAGCCCTGCAGTGCTGCAGAACCATCTCTTTGCACAAACCAGGAAAGAGAAGTGTTCTAACTACTTGAGCATCAAACGCACATAGTTGTTTTTAATAAAAAGCACTATCTAGCAATGCTTGTTTGACAACATCTCATCAGCTGAGTAGTGATGGCTCTGGCCAATGGCCAATCCTAGAGAGTAAGGAGATAGTTAAAAAAAAATCAATAATTCAAAAGGTAGAATTGATCAGAATTAAATTAGAATTAGAATTAATTAGAAATTCCAGGGAGCTAGGAATCACAGAGTTAGGAAATGCTCTTCAGCTATCAGTGCAGAGAAACCCATGTCCATATGAGGTAGCTAGGAAGCTGCCATTGCAGTTCTCAGCATGAAAGACTGGAAGTTGAAACCTCCTGATCAAATTCCAACATAAATACTTACACTCTGGATATATTTCTGCAGCTGAATTAAAAGCATTCCTCAGTTCTTCCTCTACACTTTTATGCTGTTTGAGAATTTACTTAATTCCTGTGAGCAAGCAGTTCCTTTCAGCACAGGATGAAATTACAATTCCCAAGCCTTCTCTTCAAGCTTTTGGCGGTTCCTCTGGCAGGCACAGTACAGAATGAGTATCATGATCTCTGCTAACTCTCAATTTACTGAGGCTGGCTCTCAGAGATCCAAGGGGTGCTGGTCTGTAAGGATCTTTATTTTCCAAATGCCAATGGCAAATATGTTTGGGTCAGGGATACAACACACATTTGCAGGATTTTTTAATACTATCTGTAAAACATAAATTGACAGTGCATACTCATGCCCTATTCTTCATGATTTCTCATAGTTCTTTCCTTTATTGCATTTTGGTAAAAAAAAAAAGACTGCATAAAGCAGCATGCAGAAGACAAACTCTGTCAATAATTCCATAAAAAATCCACTTACCAGCAACAATATTGTGGAAGTAGCAGAGTTCATCTAGAAGTTTACTTCAAAGAACAAGTTTACTTCTTGACAAAGAAATGCTTTAAAAACTGCAGAACTTCACTGACTGCTGGCATTCTGAGATACTGCATCTTTTCAAAAAGGAAAAAGAAAGGATAGCTCCTAATAAAGTGTCATATTCATTTTTAAGGTTCCATTAATTGCTTGTTTTGATAAGTCAACTAGCAATATTCACTGAAACAAAATATTGTTTAAAAATACATTGATTTATGGTCATTATGTATCTATCCAACCTATTTCAAAAAATGTAAAGTTTCATCTTTCTTATTGATAGCAATCATTATGCCCTAGTAAGTAACTGAATACCTCAAGAGATTAATTTAGAGAATCAGAACCTGTTTTATATTTGTCCTGGAAGAACTTTTTCACTATATGCTGTTTGTGAAAAACAACACCACCACCAAACTCAAGAGCAATGTTTATTGCTTGTATGACCTAAAAATAGATTGTATTCCATACTTGTTGTGCAACACTGAAAAAAATTAAAATGCTACTTATTCTAAGTATAGTACTATGTTTGTGCAAAAGTACAAACTATTCCGAACATCAATGACAACATCAGCAACACACAGTACTTTACAGAAATAACAACTAAAATTCGTGGAAAGATATCAAGTAATCAACAGACATTGTGACTACAGAAAAGCTGCTCAGGGATGTGATATGCTAGCATTTAAGAGAATTCTGGAGTGAGCTGTTCCCAAAGGGCAGACATTGACCATTGCTAAGGCTGTGCATTCCTGCATGCCAGGAGAAGCTGGAGAGCACTGCATGTGTAATTTAGAGCTCCACCAGCATAATCCACATAAGGCAGGTAGTGTTTGTGAATGCTCCAGTATGTTCATCTAATTTGAAGAGAGGAATTTTCTCGAACTTGTATGATGCTTTATCAGAGTGCTTCCACATCTTTTACATTATTAGAGACAAACTACTCCATGGTGAAATAATGTTATCTAAGAGAGGTGGCAATCACTTTGAAGCTGTTTGACTGAGAACAAAGGTTACAATGACAACTAAAGGCCCGGATTTTAGACCAACTTTATAGGAACAGTGGATTGCAATCCCAAAAAGTCCAATGTTTGTATCTCTACAGTGTAAGATGGTGAAGATGCTGCATGATCTTCCATACACAAACTTCCCAATTGCACCTGTGAGCATTTGCAAGGTCTGTAACAACTGATCAAAATAAAATGAAATTTGCATCAGTTGCAAAGAACAAACTCTTACTGTATTCACTCCAGTATCAATACATTTTCCACAAAGCACATTTATTTCATAAGCAAAGAGGGGAAGAAGATAATTAAGAAAATTCCTACTCATACCTTCAGAAACCGGAGAAGCAGATGAAATCAGCTCACAGACTGTATCCTCATTGGCATCTGCTGAGTAGTATTGTTCTCTGTCATCCTCCTCTGGTACAGCAGACTGAAAGTCAGCAAATGCTTATATGTAAAATAGGAAGAATACTACTTATATTCACAGAATTCACATAATTCACAGAATTACTAAGTTGGAAGAGACCTTCAAGATCACAGAGTCCAACCCAATGTGTTGATGTTGAAATATGCTTCTTAAAGTTTTGTGTACATGTAAATATACCGAAGTGCACATTTAAACATTTTTCCTGCCTTTCATAGTCAGGGGAGGCCTCCTGGGAGGAAATATGTATTAATTTCTGCAGAAATACTAAAACTTACTTTGCTATCACTCAATAACAGCCAATACTGCTTTAGGAAAAAAACCGAATACCGAATATTTACTTGATGTAATGAACACTGAAATCCTCAACACATCTGCTAGTGTAAACATCAACAGGTAAATTGAATTTCCATTCACAATCTCACACAAAATACAGCATTATGCATATTAAGGGGGACAGCACAGTCATTTGATGTTTTCTCTATGGGCAGATGTTTGCTAGAACAGACCTTTATTATTTGATGTTATACTGAATTTTCAGCAGGACAAGTGATGTATCTGAACAGCTCTTGGCAGATTCAGCATCATGGGCAATGAGCAGGTGTAAATACTGGGTGGGGCTAAACAACCACTGCACATGTGGAGTACTACTTGCTGTATACAGGTAATTACTTAAGTAGCAAGCTAGGTAATTTAAATGAATATTCATAAGGGACTTCAAGTGCAATACTGGCAGCAAGCAATTGCTAATTTTATTGCAACCAGTAGAATCATACTTGAATGCCTTTGGACTTTACAGCGCTAAATCCAAACCAAACAGGCAAAATATATGTTTGCATTACAGGCCATCAGAAAAAAAAAAATACATTTTCAGTTCTGCTTCTGGCTGGAGTGACTTGACCAGAGCATGCTACACATAACTGGATTTCTGATACACATGCATTTGTGGGGGAAGGTTCTCAGCCAGAGTAAACCTGGAACATACAAGGACAATTTTCCAGGTTCTGCCACATTAAGTGAAGGGAGCTTTGTGGCAGTCGACAAAATTAAGAAAGACTAAATAATAGACCTATTTTTTCTCTCTTCCTGACCCCTTTAAAGAATAAGAGTGAATATTTCATACTAATTCAGTACTTCTAACAGCATTAGTTGCTCCTTGAACAGTATTAGTGAGACAAAACTAACTTTTTCACAGAGAAAGTTTGTGTAGAAGACAAAGCTAGACATGGTATTAGAAGAACTGCTTATTTATCCTGCAAAGCTTCCCTGTAGCTCTCCTGTGGCTTCACTCAAAAACTGAACCTCTACAGCTGTTACACAGAGTTAAATTATTTGGTTTCGAATCTCAGCACCACAATTTGTACAGTATAAGGCCACCACGAACTCAGTGTTTTCACTGATTCTGTCTTTAAAAGATTTGTTCTCTGCGTATCCTGAAGTAAACAAATTGGCTTACAGTCAGCTAGACCTACTCAGGCAAGGCCTGGCTACTCATCTGAACAATAAGATTTACCTGAAATGCTCAACAGCACACTGCTAATCATCAAGTCCAACATTGTGACCTTGTCACAGAGCTCTGAACCCAGAGCAAGACGTGCCATTTGTCTGATTCAGTGTTGAACTTGTAACATAAAAATAGCTAGCACTCAATTATTTGCTATGAGTACTGATTACTGTTCTTCCTAGGTTTCATACAAGTGAAATATATATATAAATATTTGCACAGATATATAATAGATGCATTACAAAGAAGGAACACACATCCATAAGGGAATCATGTCCTTTCAGAGGTCATGCTGTGGAAATCAAGTGTCTTTTATGCCATCTGGTTGCCCAAGTCCTTGAACACATAACTAAATTCAGCTAACTGACATCTTGGTTAACATTTTTGTCATTCTCTGCACATTTCTTGTCCTCTGCTTACAGAACCAGGCAAGTCTGCAATGCCTACATGCACAGTGATCCACTGTGGGGAAGTCACACGCACACAAAACAATCCTTTGGACCTGAAGCCTGCATTGCATTTATGATGACAGAGATCCTCCACTGCTAGAGGCACTAGTTCTTGGGAAGAATAGATGGAAACTATTTGGTGGCTTTAAGAAGAGAAAGGGAGAGGAAAAGGGGAAAGGGAAGAAAAAAGGGAAAGGGAAGGAAAAAAGGAAACAAGAAAGGGGAAAGAAAAAAGGGAAAAGGAAAGGGAACTCTGGTGCAAACAGAAATATAACTTGTCACTGCAGTGACAAGTGTGTCAATTCTTTTGCATTGACAGGAACCTGTTCTGCCAGTTTCTGAGGCAACAGCAAGGCATCTCAGCTATGTGGGCAACAATACTTATGTGCTTCTCACAGACCTGTGGCAGGGCAGAGCTGCAAGGTGCACTTGAGGTTCCATACTCAATGGAGAGAAGGGCTTGGTCGCTTAGCCTGTGCTGCACAGCCATGCTCCAGCCCTGCCTGTGCTCCAGACTAAAGGCTATGCAAGCAAATCAGCACAGCGAGCACAACCTAACATCCTTCACACCAGCACTACCGATTGGCTTTAATTTAGCGCTGTGTTAACTCCCCACACTGGAACTCACTTCTAATAGAGTATCCTGGAAGCCAGAGCAGAGCCTGTTTCTGTCTGCCCTACAACAGCAGCCTTGGAAAGGCTTTCAGAGCAAGCATGCTAAGTAGCGAAACATTTTAAGCAGCCAAGAAAATACTAGGGATTACACAATTACCTTTAGCTACACTCATCTCTGGAAATTAGGAGTCTTAGTGAAGTCAGTGAAAGGCTTTTCCCAGCTTCCAGTCTGCTACCTGGACCACAGCCTGGTGTGTTCTGAAGACGTGGCTCTTTCTAGAGCATAAGTCCTTAGAGAAAACCATAGTTTCCCATTTCCCAAGGAGAATGACACCCACAGCCCTCCCCTTGAAACCAGGGACTCGGGCTGGTGGGCTGTTCTGAAGAAGATGGTATCCACCCTCCTCTTTAAAGCCATTAACTCTGAATGAGAGAATGAACCTCTTTCTTAGGATGCTTAGGCAGAACAGGGTGAGTTCCGAACCCCAGGCTTCACTCTAAGGGCTCCTTAGGGTTCTTCAATCAAACATAAATATGTCAAAAAGCCTCTGAGCTGCTTTGAAGACTGTTTAAAGGAGTTTCTTAAACTCTTCCCTAGGCTACTGCTACAGACAGCACAATGGGCCTGGCAGGTCCACTGCAGTTGCCTTGTTCTTAGCAGGGGCTGAAGTCTAGGCAAACTTGCAAACCAAATGCTTATTGATATGAAGACCTAACTGTTCAAGGGAGCATGCAGGAACTCAGAGAAATTTAAGACAGGTTAGGAGTTTATGCTCTTTTAGCATTAAGAATCAGGTATGGAGCAGGTCTTTTTGATTTTGAATTTGTGTAGTGTGTATTGTGCCCATATGGTGTTCAATGTATCTAAAACTTCCTCTTTCTCTCCCAGAAAACAGCCAAAATCAAGTTAACTAAAGCTCCTTTGCCACAGACTTTAGCTTAAGCTGATTTCAGTGCAAGGCTGATGAGAAGAGATTTTACCTAAACCCAGTACAGGATAAAAACATTATAACAGGAGCACAGAAAAGGAGTGCCAGTGAAAATCAATGGTTGATTTTTATACAGAAAAGCAGAAAAGTAAGTGTAAGAAAACAATTCCGTATTTTCTAATTTTCTTCAGTCTAGGGCTATAATAGCACTTTTCATCTCCTGGGGCAAATGTAACAGTTAAGCTAAAGAGCAAGTTAAGATTCCTAACTGATCCTTAAACAAAGCTTGTGTTGGTACAGACAAACCTCAAACCAGGACCTACTATCATAAAATTTAATTACAGCTCTCCAAGATAAAATATTCTTTAAGAGGGATATATCTTATTTTAGAAAATATAATGTGACTAGGAGAATGGGTTAAGGCCAGAGACATCTTTCCAGTCTCGCTACTGTCCCTAGAGATGATTTATGATAATATGGCACAAATATGCAAGCAAACACTTACTCAAGCACTATTCAGTTCATGTTGTACTACATGTGCAAAGGCTGTGTAGTAAGCAAATCCTAAAAGGTAAAATAGCACTAGGGACGTGAACTGTAGTATTCACAAGACCCAGCATCAGTAAGCACAGAAGAATTAATATGAAGATATTACTTAGTCAACAGAATCCAAATTTACAAAAGGAAGTTAATGAATTGTCCTGGTTTAATACATTTGAGGGGGATACTTTAAAATAAGTTACCACCCGTTAGTTTTAACCAATCTCTTTCCACCATTAAGGTGAGTTGATACAACTGAAAACATAACAGTTTATTAACAAGCAAAAGCGGTGGCTGCGGTGACTGCATGGAGCGGGGCTGCTCCGCTTGTCCCAGCACGGCGCTGCAGCTGCCGACAGATGCTGCAAAAATCCGACTTGAAACTGGTTTTGATTGAGAAATGCAGCTTCTAGTGTTGGTACTGTTGCGAGTACAGGCAGGAAAAAAGCAAGAGGCAGAGGGAGCAGCGGGACAGAGCCTCTGCCTCAGTCCCACGAATTCTAAAGAGATCGCAGCACCCCCAGCCCCTGCCCCGCCCGTCCGTTTTGGGGCTGCAGGGTCTGAAAGGGACAGAAGCACATTTGGGCACAGAGAGATGTGCAATACAATAACATTTTGGGTTACCCGGGGCATAGGTTTAAATACTTCGCTTTTTCTGCCCCATATTCCCAAAAATTGACTCTGAACCTGCATTGACTGGACCTGTCCAGCTATCAGATCACAGAACCAGACAGGGTGCGGTTGGAAAGGACATCTGGAGTGCAGGTCATGTCAGACAAGTCCTCCTACAGCCTGTTGCCCAGGGCCGTGTTCCAGCTGATTTTGACGAATGGAGTCCTCAGAGATTCCCTGTGCAGCCAGTGCCATTGCTCGGTCACCCTTACTTGTGAAAAAGTGTCCTCCGGTGTTCAGAGCGAGCCACCTGTGCTCTTAGTTTGTGCCCACCACCAGTTGTTCTGTGTGTGTGACCTCCCTCCAGATATTTGTGTACACTTTTAAGATTCCACCCTCCCTGAGCCTTCTTTTCCGCGGGCTGAAGTCACAATTCCCTGTATTTTCTCACAGGAAAAGTCCCCTAAACATCTCTGCAGCCCTTCGCTGGCCTTGCCGCAGGATGGCCACGCCTCCTCGGTCCCTGGGAGTCTGCAGCAGGACCCAGCGCTCCGGAGTGACACCGTCAGGGTGAGGGCAGGCACAGGGCCCCCTCCCTCCGCTGCCGGCAGCTCCGCACACCATTCACCTGCTTTTCACAGCAGCAAGCTGCCGGTGCCGGCTGCCCTCGGTGTCTGCTGGGACACCCGGCCTCGCACTGCTTCCCAGGCGCTTGTCTGGAAAGAATTTCTTCTGGTGAAGAACCAAACCTCCTAAGGAAAGCTCTCACAAGTGAACTGTGCCACACCGCCGGCAGTGGCAATTGCCACATTACTGTAAATTTAGTCGCCAGTACTCTTACAGCAATCCAGCAGGTCTCCCATGTGCTGTAGTTGAGAAAGCTCCAAAGCCAGTCTGTGCTAATGCTTCAGGATTCCCACTGCTGGAGAATTTGCAGTAGTAGCAACACAGTGGTGAGAGATTGATTGCAAAAGCTCCTCACTTCCTCGGGAGAATCGTCCAGGGAGAAAAATTCAGGCATCTTCAATTTCAACTCCCACTTCGGGAAAGTCTAATGTAAAGTCAGACACTCACCAACTCTCCTTATCCTCCTTCTCCCCGCCCTGCATCCTCTCCCTGAACCTTTTGTTTCTGATGAAAAACAGCAATAAAGGGGAAGGAAATTACACAAAGAAATTAAATACTGTATTGGAAAACATTTTTTAAAATACATATGATTTTCAGGATGTACAAGACAAGCATTCTCTGTGTTGTTTCCATGCCTCTCACCCTCTCTAAAACCTTTTTGTAAAGAACTGTTGTGCAGAAAACCTTGAGTGTATAAGTAAAAGGAGAATAACCTGCTATCGTGGTTTTGCAGAACATTAAAAATTTCGGGAATTCTGCATACATGGAGGCCAGGGACACACGAGGGGTGTTGGTGCCGTGGCAGAAGGGCACTGCAGCTTTACTGCAGCAGGAAGGTGACGCCTCATCTCCTGGCAGCATCTCAAGTTTTGGCTGTGGGTTAATGTGGCACGGTCTCTATTTTTTTCTGGGTTAATGTGACATCTCAGTTTTGGCAATGGGTTGTGGAGGAGTTAATGTGACACCGTCTCAGCTTGAAGGCCCTTGGGTGATGGGTCAACTCGGCTGGATTTAACCCATTCAGGCGCCTCTGCAGAGAAATGCCGCCTTTCTCAAAAATACACCCAACAGCGCGCAGCAAAGGAAGCCATAAGCGCACAGAGGTCCGGGAGACTTTGGAAGTGGATGAAACGGGGCCCCGGGAGGTGGCGGGGACAGCGGCGGGCGGGCAGCAGGAGCCGGCTCGGCGCCGCTCCCGCCCGTCGGGGCAGGGCGCGGGCGGCGCGCACGGAGGGGGCGGCGGCAGCAGGGAAGCGAGCGAGGGAAGGAGCGAGGGAAGGAGGGAAGGAGCGAGGGAGGGAGGGAGGAAGATGGAGGCGGCCGAGGGCATCCGAGGTGAGGCGAGGCGGAGCCAGTGGCGGGGACGCCCGTCCCCTTCCCAGAGAGAAGGAGGAGGAGGAGGATGGGCCGTGGCTGGAGGGGGGGTCGGTGCTGGGACAGGGGTATCTCTGCCGCACACGTACCGGCGCGGGCGCGGCGCTATTAATAAACCGCGGGTGGCTGTAATTCCGCCCCCAGCTCCCAGGAAACGCTCCCGGCTCCCCGCTCCCCGACTGCCCAGCCCGCAGGCCAACCCATCGGTTCGCTCGGACACCTCCCCACCAGGACAGACAGACAGACAGACAAACAAACAAACGAAAACAATAAAAAATTTAAATGTAACATACATTTTGCATGTTTATTATTTAAATACGCAAGTATTGTAATTAAAATATATCGATGTAGGCATGCATGCGTATATGTAATGATGTAAACAAATAGGGGTACATTCATTAGATATAAAATATAAAACAAAAATATAGGTATGTATTTTTATATTGCAGATCATATAACATGGTCTTACTTTTATATATGTAGATCATACACAACATGTTATATTCTATATGCTTTTAAAAATTTTTCTATACGTAATCTAAAGTATACCTATGTATAAAATAACGTAAGGGGTTTTTTTGGGTTTGGGTTGCGGGTTTTTTGGAGACAGAGGGTTGAAAAAGATGACGCCGTTTTCTTGCAGGGGCCTCCCCACGGTGAATTAAAAAAAAAGACTGATTAGGAAAAAAAAAAAAAGAAAGAAAACGCAACAAAAGCCAGCGAACGAACGAACAAAACAAAAACACGAAACAGCAGATCTCGGAGAAGAGCCGCAGAGCCCCGGTGTGGCGGGGGCCGCGGGCGGGCTGTGCGTGGGGGGGCTCTCACGTGGGCGGGCGGCGGGCGGGGGGCGGGCCCGGCACCCCCGATCTAGGGCAGCGCGTTCCGTGCCGGAGCGCGATGTTCCCGCAGCGCGGGGATTTCTGAGAACTGGGGCTGTGTCCTCAGCTGAACCCGGCGCCGCGGCCCTCGCTCCGGCGCGCCGCCTTAAAGCGGCCACGGCCGCGGCGGGGCCCACCGCGCCGCGCCGCACGTACGCCTGCAGCCCGCAGTGCGGAGCGGGGCTGCGGGCAGCGCTGCCCGGAGCCCGGCGGGCTGCGACGGCGCCTTTCACGGGCCCCTGCCCGCACTGACCGCCTCTCCGCCCTCGCACTATCCTCGAAGCCCACGGACTGTTCTTGAGCTTGCTGCTTTTCCGCCCCTCTCCTTTTTCTGCTTTTTTCTCTTCTTTTGCAACACCTCATCCAAAGAGTGAGCTGCCCGACGGTGCTTACTTATCACCTGTATCACGGCATCCCTTCACTGTGTCAGCCTTCCAGGGCGAAACAGCAGAGCTGCCACCAACTCCTGTGCCAGTGTTAATTAGGAAGTTTGGAAGGCCTTACATTCAACAGCACTCCACAGACTGACCTGATGAGCTCTGAGCCAGTGCTGCCAATGGAGGCTGACCTCCAGTCCACATTCCCCACATTATGTTGTGGCTGTTCTGCTGCCAGCTTGTTTTTCACTGGATGTCTTCTCGACAGTCAAAGGTAGATGTTCCCAAATTAACTCTAGTCTAGCTTTCTGCTTTTGAACTTGAGACTCACACACCCATATGCACACTGCAGGGTGGTGTCTGATGCAGGCTGTAATACCCATCTGGGATCCTGGGTGCATACTCAAGCAGCTAGCCCACGCTGAGTTCAATGCTGCCATGGCTACACCACTATCACACCCAAACCGAGCCGAAATGCAGCTCCCCGGAGCCCAAGCGGGCTGTAATGTCATTGAGGCACAGCATCTCGGCAGGCTTACCACTGCGGAGATAAACTCGGCGGGGAGGAGCCATCCCCATCACAGGGGCTCGAGAGCCGCCAAATTGCTCGCAGTTAAGCTGCAATTCAAGAGGTATTAGAAGGACCTCAAGACCAAGACCACAATCAATCCTGTCATGCAGAATAAGGGCAGAATTAGACCAGAAGAAGTTAAAGGTAAGAGTAGAGAAACATAGTCTCCAAGTAGTAAACAGTAAGTTTAGTAGTAAACAGGAAAGGAGCACAGCTCTGTATCCGCAGTGCTTGTTTATAAAAGAAGTTGAATTTGAGACTGATAGTACTCATACTCCTGGATTTTCAGGCCAGAAGTGTGTTCTGTCAGCAGCCTTCTACTGTACAGCTGCTTTTGAGATGGAAGGACAGTTTGCTAGTAGATACTTACTGCGTCTTGAAAGACTTTACGTAGCAAGCAACTCTGCTGAATCCTTCTGATCTACAAAAATTGAATTTGAGGGTTTCTGTTGCATCACATAAAGCAACATTTTGTCTGCTCTGTGTTCAGTGACTGAGAGCCATTCCTTCAAAAGGTTAAAGCACTTCCTTCCTACCGCACCAGCCTTCACAATGGGAGTTGTGGCAGTTGTCTGGTGGAAGAGGTTGCTGTATTCCCCTGATGATACATACAGACAATCTGGGCAATGCATTGGTATGAAAGATACCACACATGTGTAAAATATAATGTGTTCATATTTATATGACAGCTGAATTACCATTCTATCATGTTGCCAAAACATCAGTCATGAATTTTCAGCGTGGCCATGGGCTTAAAGAACACATGTCAGCGAACAGGTCGTTTATCTTGATATATAATTTCAGCCATTGCTAACAATTGATCATTCCCTCAGCATCTTGTCAAATCATTTGGAGGTTATGCCATAAGCCTTGGAGAATGAAAAAAGTCAAAGCAGAATCTGGAATGCTTGGAGCCTGTGATCTTCAAAATATTAGGAAATATTAATACAGAAGAAAGAAAGATTTCATTTTGTCTTGGAAGAAAGTTACCATCAGAGAAGAAGCCTCTGTGCTCCACAGAATAGCCCACAAAAAGCCATAGAACAAGGTTTGACGCAGAACACCTGATTCATAAAAACAGACTGTCTTTATGAGACCATTTGCTACTCAAAATAAAGGTTTTTTGGCCACAGTGGCACTAAAGGTCATTACATAAACTGGCTTTTGGAGCAAAAAACTTGAGGGTTCCCACAGTCTGGGTCTCTCCAAAGGTGCCTGCCAGGTGCATGTCATCCTCATCCTCCAGAAAGAGGGTGCAATGTTTTAGGCATGGGGTCAGGTGCACAAGACTTGAGGGCATGGAGTAAAGGATGGTTGACATGGTTTTTATTCTGAAAAGTTCTGATTTTGAAAACAGAAGATGTTTTTGAAAGCCTCAGAAATAATAAAAAGCTCTTCTTCCTCCACGGCCTTAAATCTCTCCCAGAACTTGTGCCCATCCCTCTGGTGAGAAGAGTCGTCCCTCACAAACACACAGCCTTGTTCTCCCTCACCTTCTTTGCAGACTCTTGAACCTCACTTCTCATGCTTTTTGCTATTCCCCTGCAGCATCTCCCTGTGCTCCCCTCAAGCAGGAGTCCCTGCCTGTTACCTGTGCCTTCCTCACTCACCTGGGGGTCACCGTTTTCACTGCTCCCAGCTCCCCACGACAGCTCCTGTCCGTGCACTGTCCCTCTGGAGCAGAGAACCAGCAGCTGCCTTAAAAGCAGCTGCTGAAACTCCCACCCTGACTCCAGCCAGATGTGCTGCATTCCTGTGCCCAGGCACTGCGCAGAGGGCAAACATCTGCCCGCCAGAAGCTGGTTTGGAGCCCTAAACAGTGGGATGAATTTGGGCTTCAGGCTTTCGGGGGACAAAGGATGTCAGGGGTTTTATCTAAGTGCTGCTGTGGGTTCAGAACCGTGGAGTGGTTTCTGTTGAGAGGGACTTTAAAAGATCACCTAGGTCCTACCCCTCTGCCAAGTTGTACACCACATTTGTACAGTCTAAGAGAACATCCTTGTTTAGCCCAGTTATTGCAAAAAATTAGCTGTGAATTATAAACCGAGCTATGGATTAAATGCATGCTCTGAAACCATCAGCACAGTCAAATCTGAGTGATGGCCTGTATCATCTGGAGACAAACAGGTTTGTGAGCACAATCCTGTTTCCAGGCACATGTGTGTTGCCGTTCAGAAAGTACACATGGTCACTTTGATACTGTCTACAAGTAAAAAATTCTGTATAACATTGACATGGCTATTTAAATATTGTTTGGACCTAAATCACTTGGAGTCTTGGGGTTTTGGACTACTAGATACATTAAAAAAAAAAGGTAATACATTGTCTTAATTGGCAGTATATTCTTGGAGGAATATTGGAATAATTTTAAAAGCTTGGTATGCTTCCCCATTGTGGAACTGGGCACAGATTATGTTCTAATCTTTACATTAGCCAAGAATTACCTTAAAACAAAACAAGCTTGTAAACAAAAAAGGTTTGTCTTTTTTATTTTAATTTGTCATTAACACTTTCCTCTCTGAACTGAACTGTACAAATTAATATAAGAGGTGTTTACTAACGTGAGTATCCGACATGAAATAAGCAAGTCACCTTCCGGAAAGCTATTTGCATGTTACTGAAATGTGGATTAGGACATCTCCTAGCAGGAACTTTGGGACACTGTCAACCAAAGAAGCTCTGAAAGTGCTGTGAAAAAAGATTACAAACATCCAGATTGTGAAATTTACGACACCCAGATACCCAGATTAACAAACCTGAGATGCTGTTTTCTGTGTAAAATGCTGTTGCCCCTCTGAAGGAAACAGAAGGTTGTAGGCACCAGTACTATACAGAAACCAGACTTTTATCAACAGCTTTAGTGGTGAAGAAACAACAATGCCTTCTGTTCCTCCTTCCTATCAGACCTGGAGATCACACCTCTTATTCTGCCTGGTGTCTCTCCAGCACCAGAGGCCAACGGGTGCTAGATCAGCTGGGAAAAATGCTGTGAGAACAGGGTTAAGAGTGACTTGCTGACTGATGACTGAGACCTGAAGACCACCTCGTTAGAAACATTGCTCTATTCACATTCTCTCTTTGGTCTTCATCGGCCTACAGATGATCCACTTACAGACCTAGCCTCTAGCTCTTTTGTTTTGTTTGTGCATTTTTTTTCTGAGTTATGGCACATAAATTTATCCATGGCTGATGCCAATTATCCATGGCAAAGGATTATTGCTGCTCGAGGTTACACACAGTGACCTAGTGTGCTAGCATACAAAATGGCTGACATCACTAATTTTTATCTCCTGCAGGAACAGAACAACACTGCCTCATTTCGGTAGCTACTTCCTCATCATTTCCACATTCAGCTAATGAAATTATTAGCAACCCATAAAGCTCCTCACCATTCAGGCCCTGTCTGGTTTTGTCAGGAAGGGTGGGCTGCAGCTGATTCAGTCAGGGACCCTGGCCTGCCAGGACTCAGTCTGCTTGGGATGCAGTTCACAAAAGCCGGGAAAAGCTCCTCTGAGAGGAGTGCTTCTCCATCTAGGTGGTGATTTATTTCAGAGGCACCCGTGTTACTGTGGGGAATGCCGTAGAGAGGCTCACGGGCATTATTTCAAAGGCAGAATCTTTTTGTTACCCTCTCTCCTAATCCTTGCAGAGCAGTAAAAGGCACTGACATACTTCACACTTCGGTACTCCTGGCTTAGGGATGATGGTAACTTCGTTTCCTTTTTTTTAAACAGTGCTTGCTCCAGAACCCAATTATTCACCCTTCTCTGGCTGAACATAGGTCAGTCAGCTTTCACAACACTCTACGAGCTTTGCGCGTTCGATGGGGCAGAGATGGGGGCGTGTTATTTGGGTAGACGTAACAGGTTTTGGGGATTCGATTAGACTGCATGGCACTTACTTGGCGAGGGGGTAAGTGTCAACCTGACCTTTATGTTCGCTAGCAGAGGCCAAACGGCAGACACTATCAGGTGGCCCTAAAGCCCTTCCCCGAGGGTGCCTTTCGGTGACCCCCGCCGAGGCACCTGCCCCGCTCGCCGTGGGGGCACAGCGGGTTCCCCTCCGCCCCGCCTTACGGAGCCGCCTGTCTCAACGATGACGCTGCGGCAATGGAGCACCCAGCGCCGCCACCGGGTTCCTCCGAGGGCTTCTCGGGCTCCCGCTTCCTGCACAGCGCCCTGCTGCCGTCTCCAGCCCGCGCGGGCCGGGGCCCCGTCCCGAGGCAGTACGGGAGCCGCACCGGGCGGGCGCCGGCGCACCGGCAGGCCAGGGCAGGGCAGGGCGGCCAGCCCGGGGTCGCGCCGGGGTCACGGACAGCCCGCCCGGGCGGGGCATCCCCGCGCCTCTCCCGCCCTTCCCCGCGCCCGCCGCTCCCCGCGCCTCCGAGCGTTGCGCACCTTTCGGGACCGGGCGCTGATTGGCGGAGTGCTGCCAGTGACATCAGCCGGCTCACTTCCCATTGGCCGGCCCGTTGCTGGGACCGTAGGACTTCCAGGGAGCCACTTAACCCGCTCGGCGCCGCCGCCCCGGGTCGCCCCCACCGCGGGCCCCCGCCCGAGGCCGCCGCCGGCTCCTCCGGACCGCGGGCGGGCCGGCGGCGCGACCCCCGCGGCGGGGAGCGGAGCCGCGGCGCCCCCGCCGTCGCGGCCCCGGCGGCGCCCCGGCATCGCTGCTTTAAGCGGTCGCGGCGGGGCGCCCGGAGTAGCACGCGGCCTGGGGAGGGAGCGCGGCGATTGGCTGGGAGGCCGCCCGGCGGACACGCCCCCCCTAGAAAAGGGGCGCCGTGAGTGGCGGGGGGAGAAAGTAAACACAGCCGGCCGGCCCTGCCCGCGGACCGGCCGGGGCGGGAGGGGCTCCGCGCCTGACGTGATGGGCCCCGGCGCGGCCGCCCCCGGGCAGGAGCACGCGGGGCGCGGGGCGGGCGGTATCCTCTCCCCCGGCCCCTGCGCCGGACTCGGGCCGGCCGCGCGGGCGGCGCTCCCCCCTCGCCGACTGCGCGCCGCCCCCGGGGGGCGGCGGTGAAGGACCTGCCCGGCGCCCCGCTATTTATTCGCCCCCCACGCCCCCTTCCTCCTCCGCCCCGCTCTTTCCCGCGCCGCGGGCGGGCCATGGCTGGCGGCGGCGCGGTCGGCCCGGCGGACGAGCAGTGAGGGCGGACGGAGCCCCCCTTGTCGTCGGGGCGCGGCCGCACCATGTCGGCCGTCGCGTACGTGGACTTCGTAGCGGCGCAGTGCCTGGTCTCCATCTCCAACCGCTCCGCCGTGCCCGAGGCGGCGCGGCTGAAGGTGCCGGGCGAGGGGGAGGCGGCCCGGGAGCTGCGCGACCCCCGCGACGCCTGGAAGGACTACTGCGCCCTGCTGGCCATCGCCAAGAGCCTGCTGGAGCTGAACAAGTACCGGCCGCTGCCCGCCCCCTCCGTCTGCAGTGACAGCGTGGAGAGCCCCGACGAGGACGCGGGCTCCGACAGCGACGCGGCCACCGAGCAGGGTTCCAGCCCGCCCCGCAGCCCCCCGCCGGGGCCGCCCCCCCGCCTGCGCGCCGCCGGGGCCGCCCCTAAGGGGAAGCTGGCGGCCGAGAAGCGGCACAAGTGCCCCTACAGCGGCTGCGGCAAGGTCTACGGCAAGTCTTCCCACCTCAAGGCGCACTACCGGGTGCACACAGGTCAGCGGTGGCGGAGGGAAGGGGGCGGGAGCGAGCGCTTGTCCTCGGATGAACCCGGCCAGCGGCGCGCCCGGCATCCCCGCGCGCCCCCGCCGCCCTGCCGCGCCACTCCGGCTTCGCTCGGGGCTGGCTCGTGTGTCCCCGGCTTCACGCCCCGCTTCTTTCCCCCGGCTGTCATCAGCGCCCCTTGTCCGGCGGGAGCCGGCGGCCGCCCCGGGCGGGGCTGCGGCAGCGCCTCCCGCCGCGCCCTGCCCACCGCCCACCTGCGCCGGCCGGGAACCGGCCCGGGCCCCGCGGGCAGCGCGGGCCGGCGGCAGATGCCGGCGAGCGGAGCGAACTCGGCTGTCCGGCGCGGCTGGGAGGGGAGGATGGCGGCGGGGGCCCCCGAGTGCGTTCGGGGCGTCGGCGAGGGAAGTACCGGGGCGGCGGGATTCGGGTTTCCTGCCGCTGTAGGGTCAGTCAGAACTGGGCGCCCATTCCGCAAGGGAGGCGAGGGCAGCGCAGTCCCGCCCGCGCCCCTCTCGCTGCTCCCGCCGTCGGAAGCCGCGGCCTGGGCCGCCGAGTTGGCGGCGAGCTCTGCCCGGCTGCGGGGCTGGATGCCGCGGGGCCGTGGCGCCGGGGCAGGGGCTGGCGGGGCTCGGGAGGGGGCGGCGGCCGCGTCTCGCTGAGCCCGGGCGAGCGGCACCTCTGGGGCTGGCGGACACACCCCCTCCGGCGGGCGGCACGGGCGCGCCCGGGGAGCGCGGCAGCGGAGCCGGTGTCGGCGCTGGAGCTGGCGCTAGAGCGGAGCACATCCCGGGCCATTGAGGCGCCGGACAGGGAGGACCGAGCCCGCTCTTGCCGGCGGCAGCGCCTCGCACTATCGGTTACCGAGATCCAGCTTTGACGCGTTCCACAAGGGCTTCATTCATCAAGCTGTGTGCTCCCATTCCCGGCCCTCGCTCGGGCGCCTCGGAGGGTGTGGCAACATGGAAACCTGGAGATAAAACATATCTGCAGCAGCCTAGCCCCAAGGGGACAGCAGCTGCAGACTTCTCTGTTCGTTTGTTGGTTTTCGTTTTGGTGGTTTTCCTTTGTTTATTTGTTTATTTTTAGACCTTGAGTGTAAGTGATTAAATAAAAACCTTTATAGGTCTGAATTGCTCTTGGGATCATAGTGGAGTACAAAAGGCTGCTTTAAAAATGTTCTGAATTAAAGGGTTGTGTTCAGTAACAGAAAGGCATGAATAAAATGAGACAAACACAACCAAGACATTTCATGTGCTTTACATCAGTTCTGTCAATGACGGTACCTTTTGGATTTTGTCTGTTGGTGGTGATGGTTAGCGGTGTGATACAAAGTGAGTTGATCACCCAAGGAATGTACCGCCAGGCATTGCTGTAGAATTTAATAAGGATTGGGTAGGATGTGGCCGCATCTGAGCTCCAGCTCAGGCTCCGTGGCTCCGGTGTGCCTAGGTGTGCGTGCACTGCAGAGGAACAGGCTCGGGGCTCCTTGCCGAGCGGTGCTCTGCGGGCAGGTGTGCTGGGTGCTGCTCTGGAGGCCGAAGAGAAGCGGTAGGATTACTGGATTTGGCTCAGCCATGAGCTCTGCGGTTAGGCTTTCTCTCTGAGCTGGGAAAGAGGATGGTCAGTGGTGATCCTGTGCTGACCTCGTGACCGGTGCCAGGAGTTGTGTTACCAGCTCAGACACTGCAGCTCAGATGCTCTTTTGGAGGCTCAGTGTAACTGGTGCTCTCCAAGATGTTGTCTCATAAGTGAAAAAGAAAAACGTTAGTATCATTTCCATTTACTACCCCACGCTCAAATATCCACCCTGATAAGAGAACCAGAATAGATGTTGGCTGAGATAGCATTCTGTGTGATGACATGTAAATTAATGTACTGTACAACCCACACAGCCTGCTGTAAGCAGTGGTGTTATAATAAGTACTGCTCAAGTGGTATGAGGTTTAGCATGTGCTGCTCCCAAGTGGGTGGCCTTAGCTCCAAGTATGAGGCATTTGACTCAGAAACACTGATGTACTGTCGTGGTAGTTCTGTGTGATTAAAATCGCTGCAGACATCCAGGAAAAATGAACTTTCAGAGCTTCCTAATGTGAAGTTAATTGTAGCTAACTGAAATGCTAAATGATACTGATAATGTTAGTTGTCTTTATAGATGACAACAATTCCTTAGCAACAGTGGGATTCAATAGGACCTCTGGAGTTATTCATAACTATATATTACAGAGCATTAATGGGTCCTCCTTAGTACCATTTTATTTCCTTTTTTTCAAATAATGTGTCTCTCTGCCATTTTTCACCCAGTCACCAACTAGGATACTTGCTGCAGTGTAGCCTTTAGTGGAAATAGGTGCACAGCCACCAGTTGAAGCTTCCTGGTATTAATTTTTAATATTTAATCCCAGTATTTCTATCTTGGAAAATGGCTTAAAGATTTCTGTTCACACCCGTGAACTTGTGCGTACTCACAGTTCTCTTTAATCATTAGTCCTAACCAAGCAAGTTGGGAAGCTCTAGATCCTTCTCTTTCTGTGTAGTGGTTGGGCATCTGAAAACTCACCAGTTCGTCTTTGGTAGCCTAAAGCAAAGCAAGAAACAAAATACCAAATAAAGGTAGAAGGGTAGAAGGCAAAAACCTGATGCTGAGAGGTTAAAGGTCTCTATCTTATTAACCATTCTTTAAACTTGTTGTTTCAAAGATTACATATTTCAGATACTAAAGATGTCTATATAACTGTTTGCTTGAAGTTTGGGCCTTTGATAATGCTAGTTCAATTTCCAGGAGGCCCAAATTAGCCATCCATCAGAAGCTGTCTTTTGAGCTGATCTTTACAGAAAAAGATCAGCAGGTGGCACTGCACGTCCTGCTTGTGCAAGCAGTCCCCTCGCCTGTGCTGCCAGGCTTAGGTGAGACCCAAGCCCTGGAAGTCGTACAGAGGCTGGGAAAAGGTGAAGGACCCATCTGAGCAAGAAAAAGACAAGCAACAGCAGATAAGCAGAGTTTCTTCCAAAATTAATAAGAAACAGAAATTCTCTAAATAGGTGGTTTTAGGGGTTTGGGTATGACAGGTGTAGGGTTACAGGTGTTCAGGTGACAGGTGTAGGTAGGTGTGTAGTGTTATCATTAGCCTTAAAGATGGAACAGGGGGAACAGCTTCATACAGAGGGATCTGCAGGCCAGAAGGTTTCCAGGGAAAATGAAGGCATACAGCAAAAAAGCAATCTCAGTCAGGAGGCCTGGCCAGGGAGTGCAGGGCAAAGGACAGGGAGAGAAAATGGCAGGAGAAACACGCTGTACAAAATTCATGTTTGCTATGATAGTATGAATATAATCACGTTAAAGGGCGCATTACCACTGACACTAGATCTTCTCTGTTCCTCCTTCCTGACCAGAAAGGTACCATAAAAGTAGCTTGTGAGATGCCTTCTCCTACTGGACTTTTAGGTGTGTGCTTGCCTGGGGAGGCTGGGGATTGCTGGGAATTCCACATACACATCAGATACCCTTAATTAAGAGTTTAGATGCTCAAAATCCAGATGTGGGAAAAGTTCTCCCTCTTCAGCTCAGCTTTCCAGCCAACTGTATCATCATGTAAACTGAATCCAAACGATGCAGAGAGTTTTGTTACTCCAGGCAGCTGATGCACTCTTAAGTGCTCCCAGCATTTGGCTCTCAGCAGGGCTTGGAAGCAGGGGTTGGGCAGAGGTGAGAGCCCACAGGCTGACAGTCTGCACAGGGAAGTGGAGGAGCATTTCCAGCTGCCTGTTACTGCTATCCCGATGTTGTGGTGTTGGACCAGCCCCTGTATTGGTTTGGTTTAACTGTACTGCTTTGTTATTTGTGTTCTAGATTATCTCACTCATCAGACTGTACAGGTGCTGGTATGTTGACAGTCCTCTGCTCACCGAGATCTTTCTCAGTAATTTTGTTTGAGTATAATCTGAAATACAGCATTTTAAAACCCTCCTGTCCAGCTCATGCCATGTCACTTACCCAGATCCTTTAGAATAGGACCCAAGAGCAAAAAGTGGAGCCAACAACAGATTTTTTTGTTAAATTCAGATTGCCATGTGAAATACCATGGTTAATGAAATTGCACAAATTGCTGGAGTTCTAATGGGCATGTTTCCAGGTCTTGGAGAAACATGATGATCCTGACTGGGAGCCTTGCCAGCTGAATAAGGTAGGTAGAAATCATCAAGATTAGGTTCAGAATTGTCCAATTCCCTGTTGTCTTTTTTCTGACAAAAATTTAAGATTTTAAGCAAGTGTATGTGTCAGTTGTGGGAAAGTGCTCCAGAAAAGTTTATCAATTGAGTCAGCATGACAAAGTTCACGTGTAGGACAGAAGCAGTGAGCGGGCATTATCCGTAAGAGCACAACTTCTGCTTCCAGATGGATGTGTTGAAATTGCAGTTTTACCGAATTCTGCTCAGTGTTTGTGCTGTGGCACTGGAGACCATGTGGTGGGTGTCATTGCTCTTGTTAGCTTGTGTTTCTTGCAGCGCCAGCTGTTGGGATTGCTGCAGGAATTCCTTTGTTCCTCCTTGTTGGCTGCTCTGTTGTTGTGCACCAAGCTGCTGCTCCTGTGCTTCTGGCCCTGAACAGCTTCCAAGCCTGCAGCTGGAAGAGCAGGGGAGGGCCAATTTAAGATTAAAGAAACAGGGTCTGAGGGAGTGATGGCAGAGAATACCTCAGACACTGTACACTTGTGGTAGTGCAGTTCACCATCTGTATTCAGGTTATGATTAATGTGCACAGCCTGAAAGCACTCCATAAATACTTTAAACTTGAGGGAAAAGTCTGTTGAAACACTGGCTAATAAATTTAGAGTGAAATATCGTAAGTTACATTAGCTTTCTGAATACATGTGAAATTGGATTCCTTCTTTCCCTGTCAAAGCTGTTTCATCCTAGCAAGGAAATTTGTATTGGACAGGAGCTTCTACCCCATGTCCTTTGTTCCCAGGTAAGTGCACTAGGTATGTAAGCACCAGGCTAGGAGTTGGTGTCTCTCCATTGTTGTTGTTATTCAAGTATTACTGTAAAATGGAGGAAGTTCACATGAAGATGAGCTGGGAAAGGAGAAGAGCTAGGAACTTGTCTCACATATCTATGAATGTACTGCTGAGGGCTCTGAGGTTTGGAAAGATCTTTCCCAAGTAGCTTACTTGAGTGCCCTCTCTCTCTGTATGTTTGTGTGTATGGAGGCACAGTCCCGCAGAGAAAGCCTTCTGTAACACGGTTAAAGGAGGTTTGTGCTCTGACAGAGAAGCTGAAAGGGCATCTCTTGTGTCTGATACCGCATCGCAGTGGGATAACAGCAAGACAGTTTTCCTGGAATTTAGGCTCGGCAGCAGCAGGTTGTAGCAGGTGGTTTTGCATCTGGACTTTGGAGAGAGACTCAAAACAGCTGTATGTCCAAGCAGCTGCTGACTGGTAGTTTAAGAATGTCAGAACACCCTAAGTACTTGCTGAAGGCAGCATTTTAATACTTGAACTAACCTGTTGTGTTTAATCCTAAGTCCTCATGGACTAAACCCCTTGCTGGAACCCAAACATCTGCGCCTATCCCATCTTTTTGGTCAGCACCTAAACCATGGTCATCCATGCTTAGATGACCATGGTTTAGGTGCTCCAGACAGCGTTGGTTTAGGCATATGGTCCCAAGAATGCACAGTGCTGATCTCTCTCTGCACCAGTATGTGTACCTGTTGGCATGTGTTTTAATGATCTAATTTTGGAATATTTCAGAAGAGGAAAAAGCCTGCTTGAAAGGCCTCCAGTCTGTCTGTCCAGATGATCTATCTTCACCGGAATATCTGGCTTGTGGACACTCAGTCAGTCAAACTGCAGCGTCCCACAGGAAATTGCTCATTCAGAGTGTGTGGGGCAAACAACTGGCGAGAAAGTATACCTGAGACAGCAGATATTCTGTGTGTTAAAGCCACCATGAACTGCAGCTCCTAACCTCAGTCATCCACACATAAAGCAGAGTTTTGTGGTGAGGAGGCAGATGACTAATCAGGATACCACTACTACCTGTACTTACATTAATGAGCCTGCTAATCCCCACTCTGTATTCATTTTTCAGAATTCTTGTTTCTGTATAAGACTGGAGTGTGGGAAAATCTGGAATGTCCCAGGGTAGGGGAAAAAAGATATTTTTTTTAATCTATTCAGAATTAAATAAAATCAACCTGCCATAGGTCATAAAAAGTAGCTTGGATATAGAGTTTAAACTTGCCCAGAAAGAACAAATTAAACATTTGTTGTAGAGGGTGGGGAGAAAGAAAGTTGAAAATGGCAGGTGTAGCAAGAGGGCTAAGATTAAAAGGATCTGCAAAGGCCTTTACATCCATATGGGATTTAAAGGAAGCCAAGGTTGCAGTAGTTCTTTAGACTGGAGAGAAGACCTGTGAAACACCACTGTTAACTTAGAATAAACTGTCTCATTCTATTCCTGATGCCACACAACGCAAAGAATACGAGTCTGCAGATGCACCTGTTCCTATTACCTATAAATCAGTTTCTCATTCACTTTTTACTTCTGTAAGCTGCTCTGGATACATATGTGTATACATACTCATCTTATTTTTTAAAGAGAATTATTCACCTCTTGTGTCTGTTGTGTTAGGATCCAATCACACATAGTTTCAGATTATCATGATGTACCTTTGACCATTTCTTGATGGAAAATCCCATCGGAGGCATAATGTAAAAAGTCAGTAGCATACAGCCACTAAGGGAAGCAGTGTATAACAGCACTGCATGTTGATGTTTCAAGCTGTAGCGTTACTATCCCCAAAACTAAGGGAGAAGAATAATGAGGGAGATGCACGCCTTGCCTGAGCTGACTCAGAAATCCGTATCTCCAGATGGAGGCAGCACCCGCTTGCACTGCGGCTCTCTCTGCCCCTGCCTGCTCAGCAAGCAGATGAGTTGCAAACTTGTTTTCTCAGAGGGCTCTTCCACACACATCTCTGCTGCTGCAGAAAGAAAGCACATCAAATACAGCAGATACAGCCACCATCTTTGTAGAGTGGATGGCTATCACATGCCATCAGCCATCTCTGCCTTGCTTTAAGTGCTTCCCAGAAACACACTCCATGCCTGCCTTGCACCTATTGAGGCTGTCACTGAGGCGCCATCTCTTTGGGCTGCTCTCAATCTTATAGCTTTGTGACCAAAGGGAGACATGAATTCTTGGGCTCGGAGGTGAGCCCTGAGGGCCTGGAAAAGCCTCCTTCCCCCTGTCTCTGCTCTGAGAAGCTTGGAGTTTAATACATTTAGGTGCCAGGGACGGTGCCTACTTTCATGCAGGCACTTCCAAAGTGGCTGTGACATCTTCTGCAGGTTTGTATTGCTGAGGTGATGGAGTCATTCTTTACTACTGTTCTTGGGAGCCCTGCAGTGGATGGGGGGCTGTGCTGGTGGCATCCAGATGCCTCCAAGGGAGCATGGCCACCCATCTCTGGCCGTGATCTCTTCTGTGTCCCATCCTCATGCACAGCAGCTTTTCTGTTGGTAGCAAGGTGTCTGCACCATGCAGGCTCCTGCAGCCTTTGTATCTTCCCCCAGCTGGGCCCAGGGTTGATTCCCTGCAGACTACCGTACCAAAGCACAGCAGGTGAGGTGATCCTCATGTGATCCTGGGCAAGCCGTGCCTTTCCCTAAATCTTTGTGCCTACACTGCATAACCTCAGAGTGCTTTCCCCTGGCATGTGCAATGGATGTGTGGGGTAGCCATGGTGGAGGTCATGCTGCTTCTGTCATGTGTCAGAGGGAATTCCAGAAGCAGGGCTTCATTTTATCTTCCCAAGTGAAATTCCAGGTGGGTGTGGGGGCAGAGTTCAATTTCTTAAGGACTGCTTGAGGCCAGATTTTAAACACTACGTTTAGACACTCAGGTTGGATACTACCATGTCTAGAATAGGTGCTGCTCCCCAAAGACTGATGCAGCCTAAGCACCTAATCTCCCTGTTTACAGCTGTGCATTGCTGCAGACTGAAGAGCTGTTCTGGGGGAGATGGTTGGAAATGTGGTTTCCAGGGATGAGGCAGGATGCCTCAGTTGCTCCCACTGCTCTGGGGTGTGAGTGCCTGACACAGAGGCATACACTAGATAGCTCCACAGGTGCAAGATGTATAGCAGTCCTCCCACGCTCCCGGGCTGCACCTCCCACTGCCACCTGCTTCCAGGAGCTGTGACAGAAGCCATGAGATAGGTTGCAAAAGAGCAGCACAAGTGAAACACTTGCCTCAGATGCTAAGGGCTGGGCAGGGGTGGTGTTGTGAGGCCTCCCTACAGCTCCTGGTGCTGCTCCACAGTGGAGCTGTGGCTGTGGCGTTCAGGCACCCATGACCCTCCATGCTGTTTTAATTAATTTGTTTTATGCAGGCAGTGGTTGTTCAGAAGGTCTTCTATCCGTGTCAAAACGCGTATGCTGGGGAGCCGAGATGCATTTATAATAAACAAAATAGCCCTGGCTCGCGATGGCTGGCAGCTCTGCCTCCACCAGGCTTGGGCAGGCAGCTGGTGTGGCCTCCTGTGCTCCGTCCTTCTCCCCTGACCAGGAACCAGCGTGGCCATGAGGCCCAGGAGCAAGCGCAGGGGCAGAGCCACAGGGCTGTGCTGTGACTTGGGCAGTGCCACTCTCCCAGCTCCACTCCAGGGTACGCTGGCTGGTCTGGAATAGGGCAGCTGCCTGTTGACCAGCACAAATCATGGGGAGCCCAAACAGTGAAGCATTATTTAGAGAAGCTTACTAGGGCTTTCAGGGCCCCTGGTGTAACTACACCTCAGCCAACCTGGCCTGTCCTTATCCTCCTTTGGCCTTTTGGATGCCATCAGTGAGTTCCTCCCTGCAACTCTACCATACTTTGTGTGGACTATTGTCCTCCTGGATTCAGGGCTGTTCATTCAAGTCTGTAGCTTTTTGTCCCTGCTGTTGTATCTGGGGAGAACTCCAGGACCCACTTTGTAAATCACTCCTTTTCTGGTGATCTTTGAATGTAAAGTGAGCTCACCTGTTGTACCAAACCTCATAGTACTAAGAAATACTGGAGTTCCTGAGTTTCTTTCCAACTCTTCCAAGCTGGAAGACCCCTGGGATAGTTTTTGTATTTCGTGGTTATCTATAAATAGCTGTTATAGAGCTGCCATTTATATTCCCTTCAGGAGGCTCTGAAGAAGGTAAATGAAAGGGATCAAACCTGCAGCAGTGCATGGTGGAAATCTTTTGCGTGAAGTTAAACAACTTCAGTTTCCATCTGTGCTGTGTACTAGGGTCAGCCTTGCTGCTTTGGAGGCACTGTGTTTGTGCCTGAAGGCAAGGCCTATGCAACCCACAGAGGTGAACTGTAGGGATGTGGGGTGCCAGGAAGATTATGTGGACTGCTCTTCAATCCTTGCACCCTTGTTTTGTAAAAGCAAAGTTGTGGTGTCATTTAGGTAAACATGTTTGGGTTTGTTTTTAATCATTATAGCAAACATTTATTCCAATAGAGTGGGAATAATGAGGTGTTTTTCCTGTCTTCAAACCAGCTGTCTAAGAGATTGATACTTGCTGGAACACCTTGGATTTCCAGAGGAAGGGCTGAAAGGGGAGCATGGGACTTCCCTCTGCAGGTGCAGCAGTTTTGCCCTCCATGTTTACAGCCCTGAGGCTTCACTGTTCTCCCCAGTGCCTCCCCACTCAGCTCTTCCTGGGATGGAAAGATTTGTCCTAGCTAAACAATTTTTTTTGGCGTCATTTTCTAACTGTTACAAATAATTCGGTAGAATGGGAGTGTCAGAGGAATATTTCTAGCACACCTTACCCAAGCTACGGTAGGGAGACCAATATGAAAAACATACAGGCAAAGGGAGAGCTCATCTCTTGTTTTGACAGTCTTCAGGTCATGTAAGGTTCTGCACTAGAATGTGAGTTTCGTGTGTTTGGAGGGATTTTTGGCTTCTGCTGGAGGCGAGAGTGAAACCTGATGAAGTGAGTTATCAACAACTCCACAGACGTTGGCACCATGGGTGGAAACAAAAGCGGCTTTTTTCCCTCAGCAGCATGTTCTCTGGCTCCTCAGCAAGGCTGGCATGTGCCGATCTGCAGTCCCCCTGCCCCCCATAATCTCTGCCGTCCTTTCTTGCCCACAGGTGAGCGGCCATTCCCCTGCACGTGGCCCGACTGCCTTAAGAAGTTCTCGCGCTCGGACGAGCTGACGCGGCACTACCGCACGCACACCGGCGAGAAGCAGTTCCGCTGCCCGCTCTGCGAGAAGCGCTTCATGCGCAGCGACCACCTGACCAAGCACGCCCGCCGCCACACCGAGTTCCACCCCAGCATGATCAAGCGATCCAAAAGGTCCACCTCCAGCAGCTCCTTGTGAAGGCAGGGCTGGCCCTGGGGAAGGAGTGGAGGAGAGGCGGGCTGTGGCGAGGGTGCAGGAGGTGGGGCCATAACACGAGCATCCACTGCGCTGCCGGTCACCCTCGCTGTCCAAAAGCACATGTAGCCGGCATTTAAAAAAAAAAATATTACTCAGTATCCCCCTCCCCATCTTCCACCTCCTGGCTCTGCGCCGAGAACAGTCTGGAACAAGTGGACTGTGGGGTGAGAGGAGGGAAGGGGCCAGGGAGGAGGGACCACCTCTTCCAAGGTGTGCGTTGATACTGGTGTACGTACATAGGACTGGGCGGTCTGGCCTGTGCCACCACAGTAGCATGACCCCAAAGTCTTTGTGATTGCTGTGTCATGAACATGTTTTGTTGAACAGTGTAATGCTGCTTGTATTTAGAGTCTGTCGAGTAAAAACACTTTCCGAGTCACATAAATAACTCAGATAAAAACTCCATAGCACATTGTAGAAGTGGGTTTACTTCTGTGTATCTTCTGCGTTTCTGCACTTAAAGAGACTATTAAGAGAAACATTACATATGTTACCAATAGTATATGATTGATATACTGAGATAAGGTGAATTTATACTCAATAAGGCCCATTAAAGTAAATAGGTATTTTTAACTTTTCTTTGTATTAACTATACTTTTGAATATCAGCTGGACTTTTCCAGTAAAAACATGTATGTTTCAAGAAAATACTTAAAGCAAAAAAATCCCCATCAAGAGCTCAGTAATTTTCTGACTGTGTGTGTATTTAGCTCTGTTATTCGCTTACCTGGAAAAAAACAGCTCAGCCTAGATTATGTGGCGGGCATGTGGGAGCTGAAGTGTATGTCTCTCATATGATCCCATACTTTACTTGTCAGTAATATAGTACTGTACTACAGAAATGCCACTAACAGTGCTTTATTCTGCTGTGGTTTGTTTGAATGGGTGCACAAAGCAGCTACCATCTTTACAAACTGCTGCTTTTTTAAAGGCTTTTTCTCTTCCTACACTTGCCTTAAAGATTTATTCTCTTCATACCATGGCCTAACTCCCTTGGAGTCCTATGGGAATTGTGTGTGCTTATGGAGAGAGTAGACCTTTTCTTAAAAGCACTCGGATAATGGAAACACCTAAAATTGCTGTAAGGAGCTCTTTGGAAGGGCTCCTGTATCTCTTGATTGATCTTTCTTTGGAGTATGGGGGAATACCACAAGCTAATTTGAAATATAGAAGGTGTCTTGCAATATTCCTTTGTGACATAAGCTTCTCTTAGTACTTTGTACCTGTGTCATGCATGACAGGTCAAATGGTGATAAAAGCAATGTTAACTTTTATTTTAAAGCTATTTTTTGGTCTTTAAAAGGAGCAGAAAGACCACTGAATGAAAACTTTTAGATGTGATCATTAGTGAATATTTCAAATTTTTGTATGTTAAAAGCATGAAATTTAAGATGTTATCAGTGGTATACTTTTTCCCCTCCCCAGCTGCATAATGGGGGAGAATTCTGTTTACACATTATTTTTTTCCAGCAATGTTCTTCTGTTTGATTTTTACCCCTTCCTCCAGAAGAGGAAGGGGAGGTGCAGCCCTACTAGAGACTTAGGGCCAAATTAATTTTGTGAGTATTTACACTGAAACCCAAAGTGTCTCCACTGCAGATGAATTTAGGTCATCTTGTAAAATTTTGTACATAAAAGATCTTGTTAGCACACCTGCAATTACAGTATCTTATTGTTTTATCTGATAAAAAGCTTGCTTCCTAGAAACAAACATAAAAAATTAACTCGGAGAGTAGAGTGTTTTCCTCTACAGTTGTATATGGCTTTCAGCATTATAGAAATCAGTTTGCATACTGTGTTTTTACCTGTGTAGTTCATGATAGATTTCGTCTATGTGAAGAGAACTTCTTTTAAAGCATTGGGGATATTGAATAGTCTAGGGAATAAAAAGGGATGTGTTTTCTTCAGTGAAGACATCAGGAAACCAAGCACACTTTCTACCTCCGTTTCAGCTTTTTGAAACATTTATTTTAGAAACCAAACTTTAATTTCTCGTATTCAGATTGAGTCATAGGGACATAAGTTCTTTGTAATAAAATCTGGTAGTGTTGGTATTTTTATTGATCAAGAAATACAGAAAGTATTCGGCTTACCAGTACTGTTAATGCTGCCTTGTGGAGTAGGGTCAGGGCCGTGAGCAGCCCGATGAGATTCAGAGGTGCATCTTTATTCATCTTTGTTGTTCTCTCTGAAGATCAAGCTAGATTTCAAGTCTCCGTCCTGCAGTCTGGATTGTTGCCATTTTGTGGGACAAATACAGCACTTGGCAAATTAAAGCCTGATCCTGTGAAACACAAGAGATCCTCACATCCAATCAACCACAACTAGAAGCCACAGCTGATAAGCAGCTCCTAAATCAGTATGTAAATGTTTTGGTCACTTAGCTACCAGGATTAACTGATATATGGAAGTAAATGGCCAGCTTTATAGTATCCATGTTGTGTATTTGGGGTAGAATGCACACTTAAAGAAATGTTCCTGCAAAGTCTGAAATAGGCGGGAGGTACTTTAGTCCATGGGACAGTGGGACATGCAAAGCATGTGTCACCACTGCCAGTGACAAGATCCTGTTTCTGAAAAAAACCCTTCCTAAATGGTAGTGTATGCTGTATTTCAGCATTGGACAGACAGGATTAATGTGATTCATTAATCTCTAAGAGAATGCATTGGGAATTACCAGGTTTGGGGATATCATTGTACCGTTTTGTTAATTTGGTTTGTTTTTTTGTTTTTTTTTTTTCTTTCAGTAAAAGCAAACAATGGCTTTAACACCTAAAACAAACTGCAGGTTAGATCCTTGCATCTTGAAGTTAAGTTTTGAATAGTGTTGCAAGTGTTGGAAAAGAAAAGGAAAATCAGGTTCTCTAATACTGTATGTACTTGTTGTACTATTTTGGAAGTACTTAATAGCGCTGAAGTTAGGACAGCTCCTCTCCTTGATTAAGAAAGTCCATTAGTATAGAGAAGTCATGGATTTAAAGGTATAGCTATATAACATACTTCTTGAACTTTCTTCATGACCGACATTACAGATCTGTTTTCAGCTTGCAGATGGACTTAGGCCAGCATACACCAGACTGGACACATACTTAAAAATGCTGTTCTACAAACCAGTGATCTGTAACACTGTAAAATACCAACTCCCAATAGTTTAATCAGTTTTATTTTTGTACAGTATTCGTATTCTTTATAAGTTATTTTGCTGTCCTGTTTTGTAAATCACATGAAATTGTAAAAAAAGGAAAAGAAAAAAAAGTAGGCATAGGTGTTTTTGTACATATGTATATATATATTGTCCAAATAAAGAAAAAAGGAATAAAAAATCCAAACTTGGTCTTGAATGACTGGAATCAAGCAGTGGTCATGTAAACCAGCCTCAGTGACCACAAAAAAAAAAAAATACTGCACATTGTGAAATTCATAGTTTGAGCAGTGTGTGAACCAGCTTAAAAGGTCTTAGTGTTGCTAGTCATCATTTGGCTTGGATTGTCTTTCTCTGCCTTTCCAGTGTGTTTTCCCAGGCATTCCTTCTAGAGACAAAACTTGCACTCAGGAAGAAGTGTCCCATCACCTGCATCCTCCAGCTCGCTAGAAGTCTGTCTCCCACTGCTCCTTGGCCTTTGAGCTCAGAGTGGTGCTCTCCCTCACACCACGCACCTGCTCTGTGAGCAAATGATGCTGCCTCCACACTACTGCCTTGAGCTTTCCGTGGCTTTGGAGGATTCACTGGTGTATGGAGATAAAGAGCATCTGCTTGGCCTCTGAAAGAGAAAGGCAAGGTACCCTGTGCCAAAAAGCTCCCTGACATGCACAGTCATGGACATCACAGTCACTGAAAGCACCCACTTACAGGAACTTAACCAGGTGTGTGGGCACAGGGCTCAAATATGACTGCAGGATGAGCCCTGGACCCGAGGGAACATGCCATCTTCCAGCAATGCAGGCAGGGACAAATGGTTGGAAGATTGTCATCTGCAGCTGGAACAAAACTTGTAACTAGCTTCCAGATTTTACTCAATGCTGAATTGGAGTTTTCTCTTCTTGTGTTGGATGGCTAGAAGACAGATAAAAAAAACTCAGCATAATGTTTTTTCAGCTTGTCATTGATTTTATGAGTAAGGGACACAGAACTGTGGCACTGGCCTCATTCCCTTGCAATCCCATCATAAAAGATTTTCCACAAATTTACCCTTCTTTATCTTAAACCTTTTAATATTTGGTTTTAGTGCTGTAATTTGAACAGCTACCAAAATCTGCCTAGTGTAGAGGAGGCCATAGAAGAATGTTTCCAACCACTGAGATGCAGTACATTTACAGAGGGGTCTTGCCTCGAGTGGTGTAAATTCTGACTAGGAATGGGTACATCATGCAAAATCTTGGGTGCACCGCAGAGGCGTTGGCATGGGGTAGTGTGACCCTGAACTAGACCTGCTGATTCTGAGAGCAGTTTCTACAAGGTTGTAAGGGTATCCTGTGCTTTCAATTCTCCTCTCTGCCAAGGACAAAAGAAAGGAAACATGCCACAAAACGTCTTAACAGTCTAATGAAATGCCTGCAGAGTGGTTCAGGAAGCTGCATACAAGGAAGGCTGGCTTTCTGAATCTGTCAGCTGGGTGACCTGTACAATTTTGATCTCCACAGGAGTCTATAACAATGTTGTTCAGCATCCACACTTCAAGGGCTGAAGAGTCTGTGAGGTTTTATTAATGCACCAGAGCTCTGTAACAACCACTGCTTTCTCAATGACTCTTGCTTTGGAAGCAAGACTTTCTCGTTGAGCTCCTCACACTGCTCAGCCACATCGGAAAAATTTCTTCATCAGTAACTTAATGCAAACATCTAATTGTCAGAACACTCCACTTACTCAAGTACTGTTTATGGAACTCCCTTAAAGGAGAGGAAGCTTTCCCAATGGGAAGAATTTTTCAGCCACCTTTCACTGCCATGCTGTCCTCAGCTAAGAAACTCTCTGGCCTCTAAAACACCTCAAACACTTCCACAGGTATTGTGGAAATCTTCCCATTTCAAGAAGAGAAGATCTTGACTGACATAAGTTCTAATCCTTAGCAGACATTTATTTCTGTATGATTACACACAGTATTTTTCTGGCTTATCCATGGCTTATGGGTAAAAAGAGTCCGTATTGCTTTCAGCTTGTACTTTTGAAATTGCTACAACTATTGCTGTATTTTTAGTGGCTTGTGACCTTCAATTCATAATTAATAAACATCCTATCACTTTTCATATCGAACACCATCACTGTCTGTTTCGTAATGCCTACTGCTTCTTAGGCCACATAACGCCTGTGTGTCTGCACAGTGAAGCACGAGGTACAAAGGAAATGGAATGAATAAACCATAGCACAAATGAGAATCACTGAGTACATAAGGGCAGTTCACCATTACAAGACCCAACAATGCCCTCTTGGGATTCAGAATGCGTGGAGAAATAAACCAAAGGTGAACAGAAAAGTTTTGGACTTTCCCAATGGCTTTTTCTTTCTCTTGTGGCTAATGGTCAGGGACCAGAACGACAGCAGCAGAAGTTTCAGAAGACAGAGATGTAAGGTTATATTAGAGCTTCCCAGAAGCACCACATACAGCCATGTGGGCTCTTCTGTTGTTAATGACTGCTTTGGTGACTTTGAACAGTGTTCCCAAGGAGAAAGCACATTTTAAGGGCCTTTGAAAACTCATGCATAATTGCTCTCTCAAAAAATACAAGGGAAAACCACAGTTGTATTACTAGCCTGTGCAATGCTGGTCTGCTTTCCTGAATTGCATGAAATAAGCCAGGCCTCTGCTTTCCTGCATTGCATAAAATAAGCCAGGCCTTATCTAGAAGCTAAACTACACTCAACTCTTACATCTAATAAGCCATATTTCTTAGGCACATCATTTTTAAACAAACACTTCAAGGGGGACAGCCTTACTGTAAATTTATTCAAACCAAAATAAAGGATTCTCCCCAATATAAGCTACTGCGAGGATTTTTAATGAACGTACTGATTTCTGAAATACTGAAGCTTAGGGAATTGCCATGCACACTAGCAACTCTACCACTTTAAATATAATAGGCCAAAGTCAGTACATTTTATACAGCAAAGTGCATTTTAAATTCTACAAAAATTCTGACCAGAAAGTCCTTCATGGACAGTACAGCTCAGCTCAGAAGCAAACATAAAGCAGAATCAGATTCTTCACTGCTGGGGCCCACAGAAAACTGTAGTATTAGTGGCTTTTCACCTGAACAGTCCTTTAAGCTTCACCGCAGGACGACAAAGCAAGGCTGGTACTCTTGGTGGTATCTGAGATGTCGCTGCACTCCTTGTACTGATCATCTGCTCTGGATTTGCACCATGTTTGTAATTCCTCAGGGAAATGAACAACATAACCAACAAAACAAGTAAAAATCCCACAAAAAAACCCCAAGCCACTAAAACAAACAACAAAAAACCTGCAAAACTCAACCATCCAAAAAAACCTTTATTGTCCATGAAAACCTATTACCTGACCCAAGCTGAGGTAAACCACTGTCAATGGATTGCAGTTAAGGTCATGCTGTGTAATGTTCACAGTCTTTGGTTACAAATTGGGAAGGGGGAATTGGACATCTTTCCCCTTTAAATTACATGATCCAGATTCTTTTGAACCGTCCATGTTCATGTTCACATGTCACCTGTGCACTCTTCAGTTCTCAGTTCTTTTCTATGGCTCCTTGGAATATTCTGCCACCATTTTCTGAGTTATCATCCCTTCCCTTTGTCTTGCTTCCTGCAAAATCAACTTTGTCCACCTCTACGCATGGCTTCTTATCCCCAAAGAAGTCTGTCATTCCTTTCCAGCTAACTTGCCATGTTCTCATCACCATGCTTTCCAAAGAGGTCAGTCTGCAAGCAACTTGCTCTTCTATGAATACACAACAAGAGAAAATACTTGTCAAGATCTCATTTAGCTCTGGATGCAGAAATGACAAGTGCAACACCATGTTTTGAGACCAACACACGCTGTTGTTGTGGGTTAATCCTGGGCAGCAGCTCAGAGCCACACGCGCACTCTCCCCCTGTGGGATGGGTCAGAGAATCAGAATGGTAAAAGTCAGAAAACTTCTGGGTTGAGATAAAAACAGTTTAATTTGGAAAGCAAAAGCTGTGTGCACAAGTAAGGCACAAGGAAGTCATCCACTACCTCCCATCAACAGACAGGTAGGTGTTCAGCTATTCTCCCAGAAAAGCAGGGCTCCACCACACAGAGCTGTTACTTCAGAAGACATAGCTCCAAACACCCTCCTTCTTCCCCTAGGTTTTACTGCTGAGGACAATGTCACACAGCATGACATAGCCCTTTGGTCAGTTGTCCCACCTGTGCCCTCTCCCAGCTTCTTATAAGCTTCTTGTGCTAGCAGGACAGCACGACAAACAGAAAAGGCAAAAATGCAGTGTAAAGCACTCCCCAGGAGTACCAAAAACACCCCTATGTAAGTAACCAACAGCATTCTAATCACAAACTCAAAACATAACCCCATACAAACTTCTATGAAGAAAATTATCCCAGCCAAAACCAGTACAACTGACAAAAAACCCCCACAGGCCTAGTTGGGGTAACAAATCAGCAGAAGATAGACTGGACAACAGGGGAATTACTTCCAAGAGTAACCAAGGAGCAGATTAGTGGAGAAAAAGCGGAGGAATTTGGTGGAAAGCATGAAGATGGGAATTGGTGTCAGAGGATTACACCACTTGGCAAGAGCTGAGCCACAGGAGAGGCTGATAGGCTGCTCTAGTGCTGATTTTCACCTCTCTTACTTCTGCCTCTACTGTTGCTACTGGTCCTTATTTTTCCATGCTTTCCCTGCTGGCTTTCCACACTGCTACAGTCATGTCTGAAAAGCTTTCAGTGGCTAAAAATGTTGTCCTTCTGCACTCACCTCCCCTCTCCCTACTAGTTCAGCCTTGTCAGTGGCTGAAGTTAGCATCAAAGTAAAACGAGGTTATAACAACTACTAGATCAGCCCCTGCTACAAGAACTGCCCTTCACCCAACCTACTGCAACACGCAAAGGACACTGTATCAATGAGCCTCCCAGAGGCACGGCTTTTGGCAAGCCTAGTCTGGGCGCAATGGCATAGAAATGTGGTGCTTTTCAGATGTTTAGGCAGGAGCAGGTGAAGAACGTTTTTTGGAGCAGAGGAGGAGTTAACTCACTTCCACATATCCTTTCTCTCACAAATCATAGTGTACTTAATTGTGGTTTTATTCTTAATTAGCAAGGTATGGAGGGGAAAAGGGCTTCCATTACAAAAAGTTCTAGGAAAAGTAATTTTGGACACTGTGTTTTAGTGCGTAACAAGTGAAAATAATAATTCTGGCTCAGTTATTTACAGAGAAGCTAGAGCGCCAAGGTTCCCCCTCCCCTGCTTCCCATGCTGTAGCTCTTCTGTCAGACACCTCCCATCAGACACTGTGCCAATCTGTTCTGGTTTAGGAATGGCACTCCCCAGTTTTTGCCCCCTCAAGACCCTTCAAACCAGACACCACTCTCTTGTTCAATTTATCCCTCCCCCTGCAGGGGGGGTGTGTGCTGGAGAGAACTGGAGGCACAAAAGGCAAAGATCACAGGCTGAGAGATAAGAACTATTTACTGTAAACAACAATGAGACAGGAAAACAAACAGTAACAGAAAATTTTGAAGACTACTTCTAAAACCAAGAGCTTTCAATACAGTGGACAGACAGACAAGCCTGTAGCCTCAATTATGTCAAAGATACTCTGGTGCCCAAATTAACTCTAGATCACAGCCTGAGTTTCCACACTTTTGTATCTTCTGTTCAGTACATGTGTTGGGACACTAATCATCACAGAAACTGCTCATTTCACAGTCACACAATTCCACTGACTAACACTGGCCTGCAGTAACAACAAAGTACTGCACTGAGGGCTCATCTTTCAAAGGAACAGTTACAATACTTCCTCTTTAATAACTAAAACCTGCCAGATTCCAGCTCTTATTTTGTAGTGGGTTATTTTATTTTGAATGCATGAATATCAAAGCCTGAAATACCAGTTTAACTAGCAAAGTTAATTGCAGGATGCTGTTAAGAAAAACATCCACTGAAAGCAGATACCAAATTGCTGAATCTTACTTATTTAATAGTTAACTTAATAATCAGGACTTTATTTTAGGTCTTCAACATGCTGTTGTAATATACATTTCCAAATGCTTAACATAAATGGCCAACACTCCTATTAAACATTTTTATGGCTTTCCGTTGAAAAGCAATTGACTGTACAGTCACTCCAATGCAGCTGACCCCTTGTAAAATCCTCCTGGGGTTTAAACTTACATGTCAAATCTGCAGCATTATTTTCTCTATCACCCAAAATGTATGAAGTTTTACTTAGAAAAATAAACACACAAGAAGTTATATATTGCTTAGTTTTACTTCTGCAAACTCACTAGGCTCACTGTTTCAGGAAGACCTGGAATTCTGTTGGCCTCCTTGCTAAGAGATTTGCAAGAAAACCTTATCATTAGAGCACTACAAAATGACATGTTACTATATTTATTTGTTACTTTTGAGACAAAGTATTTCCTCAACAATAATATATTCATATAACAATATGAATATATTATATTCCTATTTCAGGTTTATTTTTACAAAGCAAACCATTACAAACCACTCTTTTTCTACAGATCACCTGAAGTAATTTTAAGAAATAGCATTTCAATAGGGAAATGGGACAATACCTACATCTGAGGTAAAGCAAAATTATTTACCAAAAGCAAATTCCAATTTTCGGAAAAATATCCCCAACTTCTAGAAAACCAACAGTCACAGAATAAGTCCAGGATAACCTAGAAAAATTACATGCACTTCTGATGTTGCATTAGCTGACAGAATATAAAAAAAAAGGAAATTTTTTATTTACACCTACAATTGAGAAAAGTAGGTTATCTGGAGAAAGTGATCACTATGAACGACTTGAAAAAGAAAACCATGCATTTCAAATCTGTCAAACATCTGTGTAAATTATAAGAACCAAAGTTCACAATCATCAATTTTTTTGAGGGTTTTCCTCTTTGACAATTTCTGAATTCTTGAAAGCCAGATGTTTCAATAAAGATATATAAAATACTTCTGTAGAATTAAGATTAAGTCATGCATGAAAGGCGCCGTTGCCGTTTCTTGAAGCGCTTTAGGTTCCATTTGCATGTCTCCAGCATAAAAGGCCCATTGTAGACAAGCAGCACAGTCATCTTGTTATTGTAAGTGAGATTCTGCAGGAGCTGGTGAAAAACACAGAAACAAAAGTCAAAATAGCTAGATGTTCCCCATTATCTAAAAAAGCTGAATAAGATCTATGAAAAACCTGAGATCTCAAAAATATCACTAAACTAGGATTACAACTTGAGAAATGAAGTGTATTTGTTCCAAGAAACCCCCTCAAAGGGACTCACTCTTCAGCCAATTTCCATGCGTGGCTATTCTTATTAGAGGAAAATTTTCATATCTAATCTGCACCTTCTTGCTGCCATCGACCTCATTGCTTTTTTACTGTATCCAGAGAATACCTCCACTCCACTGTGGGCACAGAATAATCTTTTTCCCTTTTTTCCCCAGGGCAGGACAGGTGACAGTAATTCTACCCAAGTAAATCTATGTCTCTTTTTAGCCTTGTCCTTCTCTGAGCTAAGCAATTTCCATTAGTGGAAACTCAGAATGATCAAAATTACTTACAAGTTGCACTGCTACGTTCTGGAGTAAGTCCAGCGCCTGTACTACTTTTCTGAAGTGTAACAGCCAAAGCTGGATACTTACGATAATCCAGACTGTGCCAAACACAAGCCTAGCAGACAAAGATGTCATGCAAACCACAGATTATAAGCAGTGCTCAGGATGACATTGAACAATTTACCTGCAACTAATGCTCAACTTGTCACTTCCCTCTGCCCAGTCATTTAGGCATTACACCAGATGCTGTTGTTGATTTTTCTCACTTAAATACAAATTTTTTGTTTGTCTGTACTGAAATGAATCCTGGTTTTGATAAAATTTACCTAACCTAAGATTATTCAGAATTTCACTTTACAGCGAAAAAAGGATTAACTCCCAACATGGGAGTTATTTGTATGTTTAATAAACAAAATGTTTCACCGGATTTGTATTAAAAATACTAATTTTCAAACCCATTTCTAAGAACATATTCAGTTCATCTACTCACTATGACAGCAGATCACAACTACTCAAAATACAGTATTCCCAATCAACTTTACTGCATAATAAATTATACCACTTCCCTCTGCAGCTTGCTTAAAAATACAACCACAGGAGGTGTCAACACAGTGAAAAACAGGGTTGCAGTTTTTCCTGTATCCACTGGGTACACACATGGAACTTGGCTTGGTTAGACAAACTGTCACACTTTCTAGTAAGTGGTGACACATAGCAGGGGCTCAGGAACTGCAGGTAAGCCATGAAGAGTAGAGTCTGGCTTTCTCAGCCCACCCTGTGCAGCCTTTTTAATGATCCTCTGACGCAGCCCACACAAACACTCTCAATCAAGTCAACCTTTACACAATGTGCTCTCTCACTAACTTTTCTTGTGACAGGCTATTGCAACTTGTCACGTCACCTGCTTATGGAGGAAAGAGGGAAGGAGGCACTTCAGCCACCTCTTCATAACCCTGTCTCTTGTTGCTGAATAATGCTGCAACATAGTCCTCAAGTTCCCTATTACCATGATGCTGACTTTTTTTGGTTTTTTAAAGTTTGGAGATTTTTTAAATTATGCTCTCTCATTTTAATTTTGATCTTTCTGGTTAGCTCTGCAGACTCAAATTTTGCCTGTCTCTATTCTTAGTAATTTGACAACAGACTCAACTTTCACAACAAACTCTGGACCCCAGACAGCAATTTTCTGCAACTCCTTAAATTTGGGAAGCATTAGTTAGTTGAGCTATCTTTCAACATCCAGATCATGCTGTTGTCTCTCTAAGCAGGAGAGTGCATGGAAAATCTGATTCAATAAGAATCACAAGAAGACAAAAGGGAATAGGTAACACAGAGCAACAAAGAAGTAATGTGGTCAGGAAACAACCAAACTGCAGGGCGGTAAACATACTGCAAGATCAGAAGGAACAGCAAGCATTACCTTCCATCTCCTTCCAGTAAGGTAAATGCTATGAGGGGGCCTTACTCAGACCCTTCCATTGCTACTTACTGAAAAAACAGGACATATCAGCCAGATTTTCTAAAACACAGTGTATAAAGCGATACAGGAGTGGTTCAATGAAAACCAGCACACTTACTGACTGCTTGCCTCCCTGGTGTACAAGTAATATTTACTGCTCCAGTTTGTCTTGGATCAAGCTCAACATAACATTAGTCTCTGTTAACAGCACAGGTGGACAGCCACCTTATTTACCCCTTTCAAGACTTGGCACTGCATCACTGCATGACTAGTAAGTTAACTGCCTTTATTTAAATTTTGACTGAGGAGTACCATTAAACTGGTCACTCTCAGAGCACAGATCTCATCTTTTCTGGGCCTCTAAATCTCACATTAATACAGGAAAATTATTCAAGTAATCATGTGGGACTCCTCTAGTTCTGATGTCAGCAGCACTAGCCTGCTCCTCCTCCAGTGTCCTCATCTGACTTGTCTGGAAGTTGGTTTCTGTTACAGTCTGAATTTTGTGTTAGACAGAGGCACTACCTTTTACAGCCTTTTCCATGGTAACCCTGTCCACTGGTGGCTAACACATGATACTTCCACAACTCCAGAGCAGGCTTCTGAGATGAGCCTTGGTCTAAGTTGTCTGAATTCTTGCCTGACTGTCCTTAAAATGGAGTATTTGTCCATTAATCCAAATTTCTTAGGTAAAACACAGGTAAGTTATACAGTGTTTATTGGTGTATTATCATACCAAATTCCATTCTCCTACACTTTACACTTCCTATTTAATTTTCTGCCACACACCTTTGGTGTAATGAGGAAGTACTGAGATGTCCTTTTTTTACAAGCAGTTTCCACAACCATTTCAAAAACTCTTCTCTCATTTGTTGGATCCATTCCCTGAAAAGAAAAAAAAAAAAGTCTGTTCTCTCCACTATGTCATAAGCATCTGTACACAGAAAGAGCAATACCACACCATTGATTCTCACCTGATTTATTTCATCAACAATCCTGAAGGGACATCTGTTGAGTTCTTGCAGCGCCATCAGGTATAACATAGTGGAAACAGTTTTCTCACCTCCACTATGATAATACGGAGTCAATTCATGAAGTTCAGTGCTATTGTGGAATTTGACTCTAATGCGAATTCCATACTTCTCATACTCCTCCTGTGAAAGCCAGTACCTTTAAAACTAATTTTCTTTTTATTATAGCTTATTTTACAATGACATGCAAATTACAGGGCATTTAGACAAATGTACAAATGTACAAAACTACTCAGGATCAACTTAAAAATCAAGATATTAATTCTGGTTCATCTATATATATTAATCCTATTTCATTTGTTTTCCTTAATTATTCTTTTCCTCCATGTCTACTTTTGTTACAGAATTTCCTTTTCATGACCATGATTTATTAACTCCTGTTAAGAAAAGTTTTTATATGCAGTGATAACATCAAGAAGAAAATAAAAATCTTGAGACAGAAAAAGAAGAAAGTAATGCCCCTATAAATCCCATTAATTAAAAAAAAAGCCTTAGGATACTATCAGTTTGAACAGTAGAGTAATGGTGTGTGTGTAGGCTGTGTACCCATCTGAACCTGTTTAAGTACAAGCAGTTCAAAATCCATCAACCACTGCTGTCCAAATGCAGGACAGCCATTTCCTTTTTATACTTCAATGGGAAAACTACACACAAGGATTCCAGTGCTGGCTTTTCTTTAACAGGAAAGTGAAACTTGGCAGCAGCCTCAGCCAATGATGCAAGGTATCAGGATAACAGATGTGACTCAAAAGGACCATAAAATGAAATGCATTCATGCTTAAGATGAAAAAGAAATCTCCAGAGGACTCTCTAGGATTGCTGAAGTTGTGTTCAGTGGCCACTGAGTTCACTTGGCTGGTCAGAGCATGATACTAACAACATCAAGTTGTGAGTTCAATCCCTGTATGGGCCATTTATTTAAGAGCTGGACTTGATGATCCTTCTGAGCCCTTCCAACTGATTTGTTATTCTGTGAGTTGTTCTGACTACAATTTCACATAAGGAGAAATAGACCCCAGAATCTAAGGTCTCTAAGCGCACTGTAATTTCAGATGCATTGGCAAAAGTAGGTTTGAAAAAGTGAAAATAAGGCTAGCAAACCAAATGAAAAAGATTGCTGTGAGACACAGCCACAATGGCATCAGTCAGACCTTGACAACTGCCACACAGTTGTGTATTTTGAATACCCGTTTGTATAACTGAGAGATTTTCCAAAACCTGACAAAAATGATGCTCAAAACTCCTTGTAGTGAATCGAGGAATGTGAATGTTATCATAGCTAGCAGTACAAATTCTGGCTACTGTGTTACCAAGGGAAGTCAGACCGTTCCCAGAGGAACAGAGGCTTCTGCTAGAACTTTAAGAAAGAACCCAGTGGAAGAGGCCTCTGGGACCAGAGCCCAACCTGTGACTGAACACCAATCTGGGAAACAGACCATTGGCACTGAGTGCTCTGTCCAGTCATTCCTTAAGCATCTCCAGGGATGGTGACTCCATCACCTCCCTCCCCAATCCACTCCATGTTTAATCACATTTTCTGTAAAGAAGTTCCTCCTAATGTCCAATTCCTCTTATTATCCAATGGTGACAGCAGGTAGTGTCACCAAGGACATCCACAGACCTCGAGATTCCTATAAGGCAGACTAACAGAGGCTTGAACTTCAGTGTCACAGAAATATCTCTAATAAAAAGTAAGTCAACCTCAAGAGTCTCTCTCTTCTTATCTACAGGAAAGGCAAAAGATTCTCCTGCAGAGAACACCAAGGAATGCAAACTTGAGAAGAGATTATTCACCCTTCTAGACTGTAGCCACTGATTCCTTGAGGAAGGAAGTGTTACTCACTGGCACAATACTGCTAGCTAATCTCTTAAAACTATTTGTGATATCTTTGCTATAGAAAAGCAACACCTTCCAAAGAAGAGATTCAGAAAGGTACTCCACACGCCTTTTGCTTTTAAACAGCTTTACTGTTCCTTCTGTGTTCTCTCTTTCAACCTACTTTTATCCAAAACAGAGTTTTTGTGTAATACAGATCTGTCGAGGTAACTGTCAAAAGACCTGAAAAGTCTGTGTTTTAATGCTCTATTTTTTCATATTACTCTTCTACAGGTAAACATTTTTATGTAGTTCATATAAAGAGCCTTACCAGTCACTCTTCTGCCCTAAGTAATAACTACCACTGTTATTTTAAGAAAAGCTGCTTGAGTAAATTATAACAAAAAAAAAAGTCAGAAAAAAATTGTGTTAAATTTCACTACTGTGCAGTCTATGTGTTAACATATGAGAATCTTGACATCATCATTTCAGTGATCAATTTAAAACGAACTACCAAATTTCCCTCTCCAGTTCACTGCACTGAATACTTCTCCCCAGGTTCTACTGATGCTTTAAACTCTTCACCAGAGGTAAACCCTACCTATAAAAGTTACAGAGAAGGCAACAGGATGGGCCAAATGACAGCTGCTTTCAGAACACATAACTGCCCTCAGACTCCGGCAGTAACTACATGTAGAAGCAAATAAATTCAATGCCTAATAACAGAATATTTAGATGATAATAAAGGACAAAAGTTGGCTGAAAATTCAGAATTAAATAATGAGGTTAATAAATCTGAGTAACAGCTATGTAAATACAGTGTTTCTAACCAAGCTTTGTAAGTTGCAGGCCGATTTCAAAAGCCAGAAGGTGAAGTCCTAGTCATTTGGATAAAGACCCACTTGCCTTCAATCAGACTGATAAGTCTGTTCTAGTACACTGAAAGTGTTGAGTAAAAGTTCAGTGCTTTTAAAAAAAACATATCCACAGGACAACTTGGTTTTTTTTCTCTAGCAATATATGATCAAAACATTATGCAAGAAAATATGCATGTTATATGAAAAATCAATCATACCTCATTTTCCTTATGAAGATCAATTTCACCAACACACTGCATAGAACTAAAGAACTTACTGAACTTTTCATTAATTTGTTCAATCATCACTTTCAAGAGGTTTATCCATTTTTCTTTGACCTAAAAACAGATATATCCATGTAAAATCAATTTAAGGCCTGAATTTTCCCTTGGAGATAGCATTTACACTGAAAAAACCATCGTAATTAGGGAAGTTAGCATCTCCATTTACACTCAAAACAATCTGTAATGTTACCATTTATTTCTGTCCTTACACTCTCACAAGAACATAGAATTATAATAATGAAAAAGTAGTAACTTGAGCTATTACCTGTGAAATGTTTTGCTTATAGTTATTCAACTCATTTCTCTTTTCCTCTAGATACTCTGTTAACTGCTGTATTTCTTGTGTTTGCTTATTGTATTCTTCAACAACCTGCCAGAACAAAAAGCAAGCAGTCAGCAAAATATTTGCTAATTGTAACTCTGACTGTAAAAATAACACACTGCATCAATACTGTTCAAACATAACTGCAGACTACTGCACTGCACACTAAACAAAACAGATTTCTGATTTTAAGCAAGGAAACAGTAAAGCTTGGTTTCTCTCAGATTATTGCAACATCTTTTTTTTTAAAGAACCTACTTTAAATCAGAGTAGATGCAGAATCTGGCATTTACAGCACATTGTTCATACTGTCTAGCTTATTATACTGAAATATCTAGCAGAAAGTGGGAAACAAGTACAATGTGGGTAGAGAGGGAGGGAAAGCAATGAACATACCGAACTACTGAGGCCTGTGAAACAGGAAGCCCTGGTTTTCTCTTCATTCAGAAAAGCATCAATTTCCTCCAATGTGTCTGGAAGAGTCTGAAAAGCCTACAAGACAAAGGACTGCACATGTTACAAAGCAATACTAATGAAGGGCTCAAGTTTTCTTAAGAAAAAAAAAAAACAACTGGATAAACCATAAACTATTTTGTTACTTTTAATCAGGGTGTCAGATACTCAAGATTTAACATAGCAAGATTCCCCCACTAACTATTCTGGACCGAGAAAGAAGGTTGGAAGGTTACATAATTAAGATACATAATCAGTTGCTCTTCAGTCGCCTAAAGTGTGCAGGCACAGATACTCTGAGATTCAGTGTAAGACATGGACTATGCTAGATAAGTCATGCAAATGAATACTCCTGAGAGGCTGGGTTCAGAACTCAGTTCTTTGATGTTGCTCCATTAGAGCAGGAAGGTAGAAAAATATGGCCTCTCTTTATTTCTGTGAACACAAGACTCTGGATTTCAATTGAAGTCACAGGTCTAAATTTCTCTCCCCTGTGCACAAAACAAAGTAGTAGTCAAAGGGTATTTCAGCACTATTGCAAAGGTGGTTTAAAAGGCTAATGAGAGTAACAGAAGTACACATAATCCTTTACTAGGAGCCTTCTAGCAAAAAAAAATACATTGCAGGAGAAGTCAGAAATTCAAGAGATGCATGAAATTTTCTTTTTGTACATACAACTTTAAATTCTTCTGGAAAATCTTGATCTGGACGCAATCTGCAGATGTGTTGAGCCCGTTCCAACAGTTCCCTGCACTTGTCATAAAGATATTGCCTCTTACTATCCAGTTCATGAAAACGTTGCTGTTAGAAATATTAAAAGATATTTTTAAAAATCACCACTATCTTTTTTTTTTAAGTATTATTGTGGATTTCCAGAGCTAACTCTAGCGCACTAGCAATAAACAACATCTGAAACAGAAAAAGTAGGTGAAACCAGACTATTAAAATATCAAAACAATTTGCTTCAACTAACCAAAACTCATTATACATCTCTGCTCATCAAGTCAACAGATACCAAGGCAAACGGATCAAAACCAAGTTCTTCAGAAATAGCTAAATTTCTTTTCTTTCAGCTTAATAAGTGTGCCTGTAGATTCAAGAGTTATCTTCCCAAGTTTTACTGTTGTGTACTTCAGCTAAATATAGGAGCCCTCCAGTGGTGGAAAAAATTCAGTTTTCATTTGAAATCACACAGCTAGAGAAATACTTGTTTCACAGATTTAAAAATAGGACATAGACATTGACAGTCACTCACAATACTTTCTGTAACTGTAACTGATTGTTATTTACTAAATACAACATAAGTGGTAATAATGGGTATGATCATTTGTGATCATCTCACACAAGTTAGTTACCTGTTCTCAGCAACTATAAACTCAAAAAAACCCTGTTCTTCCCTCCCTCTCCACTAAGCACTACACAAAAGATCTTTGCATTATAGATAAGCATTTCACAATCTCCACAAACAAACTGTAAAAATATTTTTCTATACTGAGTTGGTGCTTTCAGAAAGGTTGGAAAACTTTTAGAAGAGGCCTTTTCTAGATCATCTCTTCTACTTCATGAAGTCCATTGCAGAGGAGGGTTGCAAGGACTGGCATCAGAGCTGTACAGATAAAACAGTAAAGGGAGGACATCCCCCCTTTTCTTTCCAGCCAAGATTTCACGTTATACTGAATTAGCATAAATGCTATTGTACAGCACAATAGTTACCTTCCACTGGATATCCGCATATGCCCTGTAATAGTTTTTTGGATCCCACAAATTTAAAAGTCAAATGGCTTCATCTGAAATATTCTGACATGATAATGAAGGCAAAAGATCCTGTGAGAGTCACCCATACTTTTTTCCTACAAGAAGCATAAATTTTATGTATTTGATCATTTTCAGAGCCCAAATCAATTCTGAATCAACTGAAGTGGGGAATATCAATTCTCAATTGTATAAAGAGCTCCCACTTGAAGGGAGGTCTGCAGAGCTGCATGAAACAAGAGTTCAAGTTGATCTGTAGGCACTTAAAATCTGAAACAGATTCAATATTCAACAGATTGAATATGCCTGATCCAAATTATGGTAAGTAAAATTCTTCAGTGAAAAGGAAAATATATAGTTGGCAGGAGAAACTTCAGTATGTGACAGAAAAACTAGAAAGCAACAGATATTTGATGTTAATATCAAGCATGTACTAATAAATGCACTGACAATTCAGCAAGTCAATTTTCAATTTTCACTCAACTTTGCCAGTTTACTGTCAATGCCCACATACAAAATAAAATTTAGACAAATATAAATACACAAGCTTTGATTCCTTATTTTTTCTATATATTAGAAAGTATGTGGCAATGTTCCTGTTGGTTTCTTGAGGGGGCCCCAATGGGACTCCACTTTACTCACATGCCATTCACTAGGAAGGAGGCAATTTTTAAGAATTATCAGAATGTTACAAATCACAAATCCTGTCTACCAATCTGACCAGATATCTAACTACGTACCAGCCCAAGCTTCTCCCTAAATGATGAAGATGTGTGCAGAGACAACTAGAAACATTACATGAGTTTCCCAGCAACAATACACATTACTGACATGACGTTCATGGCTTTGTTATACAAAGAAGAGTTTACACATTTCTTACTACAATAAAAGGATCCAGGATAAGATGACTAAGTGGCACATTTTCACAGCAGCTTAGCTGTCTTAACTGAGGATGGCAAAGCTAGTATTCTGCTTTAAATGAAGAGGCTGAAGTCAAAGCACAGAAATCAAGGCTAAATATTTAGCATTACTAACAGCCATTTCTAAACAAAGAGAAACATCCTTTTCAACAACATAAAGGCTTCCCAATGAGACATTTTCATAGTAGATATCCCAATATCCATAAATACTGTTACCTGTGCAGCTCTTAGCTGTACAGTTCCTGCCTTGTGCTCTGATTGTAGTCTGTTCTTCTTAGCAGTCACTCTGGTCATCTGACAAGCTAGATCTACTTTGATGACGTTCAATGGTATGATCCTCTACACACAGGAAAAGAAAGTAGGTTTTTTTCACCAGACTCAAAACTGATATAATAATCACTACTTTAGAAAATACCCATCCTTTTAGTCATAGCATACAATTTCACACTGTGCTCAGGTCATCAATACTGTTGTCAAATTCAATGAAAAGTGGAGACCCAAGTTCTTAAAGAGGTGCAGTCCACATGTACTTTTAAGTATGTACAGATACATATATAATTTCCACCAAATAGATATAAATACACATATGTAGATATATATACACGTCTACTTTCAACCCACAATTTTACATCAACCCTCCCTCGCCCCATTCTCTTTCCCTTCTCACTATATACTACCATGTGAAATGTAAGAGCTAAGGCCATCTCAATTGTTACTCAGAGAGAATAATCCAACAGGTGGATATCAGTGGACATCATATGCCACACAGGGAGGGAAAAGGTCAAAAATAAACACAAAAGACATACACATCTTGTAATGACATTGCAGCTGACTGACAAGTTGCACAGAAACCCTTATATCTGATGTCTTAATTGTAACAGCACATGACAACTAAACAAGGCTGTGTTTGGGCAGTTACGTAACAGACTTTAATGATCACTAGAACCTGGTTTCATGACATTGACATTAAAACGTTTGGGCTTTATTCAAACAAGTCAGCCTCAGCAACAGTCCAGAGGCTTCAAAACCATCAACTCATTGTTTACTGTCTAAAGGGTAGCTACAATTAGGCCATTGAAAGCAACTGTTTATCATGTCTTTATGATCAGCACATAAATACAAATTAATCCTCTCCCTTAACGGATGGAAAAAAGGTTTCTACTGTAGACCTAGGGGATCTACAAGATGAAATTTTGAGGGTGCTAACATCTGACTACAGTGGTGAGCTAAGGTTCTTCATTATTTGTCATTTTAACACAAAATTTCTACAGTATGAAGGTGGGCAGAGGAAAAAGTTTGTTCATTTACAATTCTCTTAAGCAATTTCAAAATAATTATCAGAAATACAGACTTAAAAAAAATTAGGAGATGAAAAATGGAAAAAGTTAATATTATTCAATAATTAGGAAAGCTAGCTTAAAAACACTGACGGTAACAAATGTTGGAGGCTTCCCACTTAAATTACAAGAACTGGACTCTTCACAAAAGCGGAACACATACCAAGTTAAAAATACATACCTTCATGAGATGCATCAGTTCAATAACAAGTTCTGCTTTCTGTTTATTTATTTCTTTGATTTTTACATCTGCCAGCTGAAATTCCATCTCTAGGTCAATAGCATCTTGTTCCAGCTGTCTTAAACTATGGGAGGAATCAATATTTGATTCATCGTCATTAAAAATAAATCATACTAAAAACACAAACATTCCTACACTTGATGACATACCAACAGTTAGCAAGAATAGGAATTTATAATCATAAACATTCCAAACATACTGGAGGCATTCCCAGTCTATGCACTTTAAATCAAAGAAATACAACAGACAAAACAAGTAGCAGTTAAAGAAATTCCACTTTTGGCCACCAACAGCATCATTGTGCAAGCACAGTCCTTTACTTCTGTAAATTTCAAATCAGAGAAAAAGAAAATCAGTGTAAGGAATGAACTTTTCTTCTTCTAAGATCTCTTTGTAACAATACAACACAGGTGAGTTAAGGAAGTTTACTTAATTCTTGTTACATAGTCTAGCCAAAAAATAACTATATCCTCGTCTCAGTGAAGAAAAACAGAGTTTTCACTTGTTATAGAGCTTCGGAACATGGAAGAGGAACCATGATATTTAGTGAGCTGCAAAGCATTTGGAGATTTTTCAAAACTGCTGAACAGGCCAAGAGGATGATACAGAAAACTACAAACTGGTCATTCTCACTTCGATCCCTGAGAAAACAGTAAAACAAGTTCCTTCAGGAAGCAATTCTAGGGGCATAATGGAGAAGGTGATCATGGAGATTCATCAAGCATTTACAAAGGGCATGCCATACCTCGTGAATCAACTGTAAAACAATGGGGTGACGGAGACCAAGCCGTTGCTACTTACGTCAATTTTAGCTTCCTGTTAGGGTACCTGACAGAAGCTCACCTCCACACATATAGAAGAGACCACGGAAGCTGCCAGAAGTCCAAATAATACCCTGCATCTTGGCTACACCCAGGCCTACCACATGAGCCATGAGCCCATGAAATGCCCATCTGCACAAGCTCAGAGGAGCACAGGGCCATGGGAGCAGATGAGACTGCAAATTCAGGACTCAGAGAAAGGGACACCCTGTCCCAGGACAGTCTCAATACCAGTGTCCAGGTGTGAAACCAATCAAACTAGTCAACACCCAAGGCCCCCTTTGGACTGAGGAGGGTTGCCTTCTTGCACCACAACTGAATCACAGAATTGGTTGGGCTGGAAAAGACCTTAAGATCATTTAGTCCAAACACCAACCTAACACTGCCAGATTCTTCACTAAACTATGTCCCTAAGAACCACACCTACAGGTCATGTTACAAACCAAAAAAGTAACTGAAATAAACCAAAATTCCAGTCTTCCAGGCAATGATACAGCTCTCATGTAATTTCAGGCTCTGAAATGCAAAAGTAGTATCTGAAAATACTACTTACATGTCAAGTAAGTCTACAGGGGTATCACACAGAAAATGAGTGAACACATGCCTGTCTGTGACTCCAACAGCAGTCCCCTACCTTAATTTAAGTGGTGGCACAACCTCTGGCAACAGCTCTCCAGGCAAAGAGACAGTCACACCACCATTCCAGCTTCTTTCCTCTTTAAGAAACCACTTATTCTCCACTGATTGCAGTTCATCTGGAAACCCTGTGGTTTTGTGGCTCTTTCACATTTTAATGGGCATTTCTGTTTGCATTAGCAGTACTGGGAATGCACCAAACATGCCACAGTGTATTTGTGGGATACTGAGTAACTCAAATTTGTCACCGTGGCTGAGCAGCCTCACTGCTGGCCAAGTCCTGTGAAGATTCACCAGGGTTACCAATTGTTCACTGAAGCTCATGAACACATGGATATCTTTTTGAAGCAGCAGTGTGTAAAAATTATATAGAGGAGACAAAATGGTGTTCCTATTTATGATATAGAAGATATCTAAATAAAAAAGTAATTATGTAACATAAGGAGATGTCTTGTTTCTGACAATTTTGCTGTTATCTCAGTAGAGAGTGCCCTGAATCTTTGTTCCTAAAGGCCAAGTCCTCCAGCTTCACTAGTCATCAATTCAGTGTCAAAAGAAACCTCAGTCTGTAGAGGGTAACATTACTCTCCCTGACTGAAGAGTCCTTCAACCTCTGCAGTCAAAAAGCTGCTATCAGCTGCTGTCACTGACACTCCTCCCAAGCTGTTCAACCCCCAGCCCAGTCCTCTGCATCTCCTGTAGAACAGCATAGTGCTGGACATTGTGTTATACAATAAACATTATGGGATCCAGCAGAAAAGCACAGGACTCTTACTATTACATATTTAGGAGGGCAAAAAATGTGAGGAAAGGGAGGAACTAGGTAAGTTGGAGAATAACACATATAGAAAAACAGAGGAATATGAGGATAAGAGGGACAATTAGATGTAAATAGTGGGCTGGTTGCTACCCTTGTCCAGCCATACCCAAGTGGCACATTCACTTTTTACTCAACTCCATTCATCCCTCTTTTCTTGCTTTCTACTCAGGCACTCACATGTCTGGAAGTCTAAGTGCAAGCAATTGTAGTCAAATCACAAGTCAGAGGGAGAAACCTGCTTGTCTGTGATGGCTGCGCCTGGCTGGAGAGACCAGAGCAAGTGTACCATGGGATGATGTGATTGTCCTTGCTGCCAGCACCATGGTACAAGTGTGCAAGAGAGTGTTTGATCCCTAATAAAGACCAAAGCACACTAGACAGTAAGTGGCGCAGGAGCCAAGACAGTAAGCGAGTCACTAAGAGTGACACCACAGGAAGAAATGGCTACTGGAGGATCAGCCTGGCTGACACAGACTGCTGCCGCATGCATGTGCTTACGGGTAAGATGACAGGAATACTGGCTATGGGGAGCAAATTGGGGGAGTCGTGGCTACCTCTGTATCTCTGAGACAAAGACCACAGAATGAGTACTGGAAACTAGGGAGTCACAGCCAGTTTGGCATGCAGGCACACATAGGCGAGGGAGGCAGTCTCTACAGGCCAACAGGGTTTGCATTTCCAGGTACAAGTAGTTCAGGAGACTGAGGTCTAGGGGTACTGACTGTGAAGATTCAGAGTGTCTGGAACCAGCTGCCAACAGGATCCACATTGCGCACCGATATGCACAGACAATGCACCTGTGCATATCTATGGGTAATCTCATGTTGCTCAGACACAGTACAAACATGAGCCAACCACCAGTGGCTCTGTATGACCACTGTGCAGTGTGTAACTACATACACATAAGCTGTTCAGATGTGTTCTGTTGTGTGTCTAGTGGGAAGTCAGGCTTAGCCCCACTACTGGATTCATGCGGGAGGAGCATTAACCTGCGTAAGCTTCACCTTCCTCTCAGTTTGCTGGATCCTGACGAATTTCTCTCATTTTTTGAGTGCTGTGTCCCACCCCACTCATGCATTTGAATTTCAAGACCACAGTCTGGATTAATTGAAGACTAAATAGGTAAAAAAATGTGGTTCAATGGCGACTCTTGGTTTGTTTTCTCTTGTCCAGAAGTCAGTACCAAGGATTATGTTCCGGATCCTATCCTGTTTAGAACTCCTTCACTGGCACATGGAAAAGCAAAGAGAGGGCCCTGCTGATAGGTTATTAGACACTGAACTACTGGGAGGGAGCAATAAGCCTGCTGTTCACAGAGGTCTACTGAAGCTGGGGAAGCAGTTGACAGAAGATTTGTAAGATTCAGCAAAGACAAATGCAGAGTCCTGTCCTGCGAACACAGTGGGTCTGGCAGTACTATAGGCTCATGACTGACTGACTGCAGCAAAGTTCTACAAAGAAGAACCTAAAGCACTGCTGGACAATGAGCTGTGCATAAGCAAGCAGTGCACCCTGGCAGCAAACCAGGCTGTATGAATAGGAGCACAGGCAAGTTAAGTGATTTTTTCCTCTCTGTTTAGCGCTGCACACAGTTTGGACCACTGTGCAAAACCCCAGAGGGCAATCAAGATGGTCAGGGGCTACAGCACACACTCTACAGCACAGGATGAGGTGCTCTGTTTGTTCACCATACACAAGAGACTAATAACAGCCCTGTATCAACAGAAACCACTGACAGGATGGAACAAAGTTCTCTTATGAGGTACACAGTAGAAGAATTGATAGACAGTGTGCCTAGGTTAAAACAAGAAAGGTCCAAACTGGATGTTAATGTTGTCTACACTGCCTACTGGGAGTGTGTGCTTAAATGAAATACCAGTTGAAAAATGCCTTGACTTCACGTCTTATAACAAACAGCAACAGAAAAACCAATTGCAGAGACCCACAAAAACAAAACATATGTAATGAATGATACTATGCACAACTGGGGCCTTACTCAATCCCTGACATGCTTACTTAGTACCATTTATGCACACTATGGCATTATCTAGATATGTGCTACAAATTTAGAACAATAATCTAATATTTGAGTAAATACGTGCAGTGATATTTAACTGGAATCCTATGATTTTATTACAGAAAATCATCTGGAACATTGCTACATGTTGTCTCAGATACTGTCATAATTTCTGAACACCTTCCTTGTCTTGATTATCACCTGTATCTAATGCTCAAATACTGGTTACTTTTTAAGGGTAAAAGCATGCTGTATTAAGAGAAAACAAAAATATCTCTGCTTTTAAAATGATAACATAGATATTGTAGATTTTTTCATAGATAACATAGCTTGTTTCCTACCTATCCTTCTTCACACCAATTTTTGATTCCAACAGCCTCCTCTGGTTTTCTCTCTCTAAAAGTGCCTTCTTCTCCTGCCTGAGTTTATTGTCCTTGAGATCCAGAAGTTTCTGTCTCTCAAACAGTGCAGTCAAACGTGCATCCAATGACTTTAACGTATTACTGATATCCTGAAACAAAAGAAAATGCAACATCAGCATCCTCACTGTATGCCATACTAACATATGGAGACTCTGCTTAATGCATGATAAAATGGCTAAAAGTTCACAACATACACAGTTACAGAAATACATTGGTACCTGTCGCTGGTTTTCCAACTGTCCTCTTTCCTCTGTATCCACTGAACTAGTGAGATACTGTGCATCCTTCAAGCACATGTTACTAGTGACGGTTTGTTTTGTGTAAGCAGATATTTTAATAACATATCTTTCTTCTGCTGTATAAATTTGCCTCAGATTGGTTTCCTGTGTGACCTAAGATATACAGAAAAATATTAATCTGACAAAAGCATTATTGAAGGCAATACTTTTCAGAACAAGGAATAAGTGTGATTGATAAACACAGTAAAAAAACTTCAGCTTCTGCAGGTCCTACTTATTAACAACCTTTGCAAAAAGATGCTAAGTTTAATGCAGCATTACACTTGTAATTCAGACTGGTAAGCAAAGAACTGTTGAGATACTTTTGGAGTACATCGCCATAACTAATTAAACAAATCTGATTGTCAATATAACACAGACACCAATGAAAAATTGTTAGCATTGGTACTGCATAGTGAACAAGGATTGTATTTACTTCAGATACCTAACATGCTGCACAGGTATCCCGTGTAACAAAGAAACAAAGTACTAAAGAATTAATAGATGAAACCATAAGGTGAGCTGTAATATATTAGTCAAGCAAATGTGTCTGTAGGAGAAAAGAAGGCATAAAAATACCAGAGCTGCTTGTCTTACAAGCTTCATATCAAAAAGGATACTATAAATAACCAAATATTTACCATAACTCAAGATACATAAAGGTAAAATATGTCCACTACACCAGAAATAGCAAAAAGCCTCCAGAGGATAAGTTATATTTGACTAAAAATGTTGCTCAGTTTATTTATGCAGCATCAGCTATATTCTGTCAATTAGGCTTAGCAAATAATTAGGCTGACTGATTTTGTTAAAATGTCTTGCAATATGTTAGCCCATAATGAACTGTTCCCACTTCTACAAGGCAAACAAAAAGGGTAAATAAAATTGCTAAAGCAATTTTTTGCATTCTCCATGTTTACTTGCCAAACAACTTCCGAAATAAAACTCCACACCACAGGTGCATTTATGCTTCTTCAGATACTTTACCCTTTCAATCATGTCTCTGGTCTTCTGTGTTCCCACAGGAACATCATGAACATGGTACTGGTAACAAAGGTAACTCATCACGGGAGAAGGCGCATCAAATAACTCTCGTAAATATGAATAAAATCCGTATCGGCTGGAGAAGAGATAAAGTAAGCATCACAAACCAAATTCAGCAGGTAAGCAAGCTGAAGTTACTGAAGGGTCAGAAAGAAGTCCCACTAACCCAGAACTAAACTGGTGATAATTTGATTTGCATAAAAAATTCTAATATATAGCAACAAAACAAACCCACTGCATTTAAAACAATCCGAATACAATCAGATACATACTGTAATTCTTCAATAGGTCTGGATGGTAAAATTTCAGCACATGATTTATCAGGCGCACATACAGCATTCACTCTTAGATTCTGACGATCACGCACCTATATTAAGATTATATTAGATTATTTGGTAAAGTCCAGAAAAATAAACCATGTGCAAATAAAATATTAATTGCGGATTCAGAGTCAGAATTATTTTCAACTGATGACCTCTGGAAGAACTTACAAATCCACTCTGGCTCAGAAATAACCAAGTTCTCTAAAAGCAAACTCTATTAATGTCCCTGAAAACACTATATGCTAGAGAAAATAAAAGCAATCAAAGAAACCCAGGGCCAAGTGCTCAGTCTAAAGAGCTACTTGTATAAGTGAAGATCAGTTGAGCTGGTTAAAGCAGCCTTGAACTGAGTTCCACAACCACACAAGCAAGACACGCCCCTAGAACTTCAGATATCACTACTACTGTTCAGGTATAAAAAAGTGGTTAGTTTCCATGAAGAGTGATGAGTCTTCAAAAATTGGAGGACAGTCTGTCACTAAATACACCGTTGTGCTGACTGTAGTTGGGAAACATTGTGACAGTTAAATACCGTATTTTCTGCTTTTTTCCTCTTGCATAATCTGCCTGACTTTCAAAAGGAACAATCTTCTCACTTATTCACGAGACAGGAGAACTAAGAAAAAACAAGTTTAATTTGCTGTTTAGACCACTGCATGTCACATAATATGCTTCCTGCCTCTTTATTCAAAGGGCAGTGGAAAATTTTGGTACTAAATTTGCAGATTTCTGCTCTACCCATTTTCTTGTACACAGTATTTTCTACTTAAGTGATTATTGCCTTAAGGAAGGAAGAAAGGAGAAGACAATCTAAAAAAACCACATTTTCTAATAGTCCTACATGTATCCAGTTAGTCTAAGGTTTAAGGAAACCTTAATTCTGAAGAAAATTTTTGAACACTACACATTATCCACTTGTTATGATATAGGTATCTATCATTATCATACAGATTTACTCGCTAGACTCCCAAGTCCAGGGTTCCTACTTCAGTACTTGATAAAGTTCCAAAATTGGTGCCAACTTGCCTCCACCAGAAATGTCTCCATATCTTCTTGACACTCAAAAACGAAAGCCCTCAAGTCATTGGACGAAATGTGATTTTCAACATATTGTGCAAATTTACTGTCTTTCATATTGATCTAATAAAGAAAGGTAATGAGCAAGTGATTTAATACAATTCAACTTAACATCCCAAAAAACACTTCAAATAATCAACACAATATCCACACATACATTTAATGAAACCAAGAACAATGTCTTTAAAAATATATTTCTTTGCCTTTTTTGCAACAAATTCTCTTGGGAGGAAACCTATGCTAAGTCACGGATCACTGTGCTTAATTTTTAGCCATCCATATCTTTTTTCAGCACTCCTGGAGTTATCACCATCTCTCACCATACCACCTCTCCCACTCCATCCTGGCCTTACAATTGAAACCACCCCCATCTTATGTCTAATGGCTCTGCTCCAGCACTAGTAAGGGTTTTTCCATTATCAACAGAAAACATCACACTCCTTAAGCTGAAGAGCATTTGAATTCCTAAGAAAAAAGCCCCACATACTTAAAATGGATGAAGCCTTCCAAATCTGAATGAAATGTTAATGTTTGTGGTTTTCAGTTGACTTTGACTAGTAATTAAACATCATGTCATTAAACATGAAACACAAAGGCAAAATTACAGACAACTACACAATTTAATAATCTCAAAATGGAGAAAGGCTGGGTACAGTTAACAGCAATTTGAAAGCTGGAATTTTTAAGTACACCAGACTAATTTACATAATACCAAAGTGTACTGGTTTTGGCTGAGGTAGGGTTAATTTTCTCCACAGTGGCCAGTATGGGGCTGTGTTTTGGGCCTGTGCTCAACAGAGGGTTCATTATACAGAGATGGTTGTCATCTCTGAGCAAAGGTTACACAGAGCCAAGGCCTTTTCTGCTCTTTGTGCTGCCACAGTGGTAGGGCAGGGATGATGGAGACTGGGAAGAAACAGAGCCAGAACAGGTGACCCAAACTGACTAAAGGGATATTCCAGATCATCATCCTCAGTATACAATGTGAGAGGAAGGAGGTACCCTTGGAGTGATGGCTTCCGAAATGTCATAGTTTAGGAATGCTATTCTTCAATTTAGAAGGCCCATTAAAATCATGGCACTGCTTGCTCCCCATGTCCCCTCCCTGCCTCCTGCTCCAGCAGGATGGAGTTGAAAACTGGAGGCAAAAAAAGGTAAAAATCATGGGTTGACATAAGAATAATTTACTGGAAAGAGCAATAAGATAAGAAAGCAACCAGTAACTGCAGCAATTTCAATAATAAAAGGTGTAAGACTAACAATGTACACCCCCAACAAATGCTGACTGCCCACTGTGACTTCTCCCAACCTGAAAGGCAAAATTACAGCAAGAGTCTCTTCCCCCACCCACCCTGCAAAGAGGTGCAGTTATATGGAACAAATTAGGGTCTGGCCACACCCTCTCAGCCACACATCCTCTCAAGCATTACCAAAATTTAACCCTGTCCTTGGCCAAAACCAAGACACCAAGTCACTGCCACACAGGATGGAGCCCAGCTCTCCTGGAGATGGCTGAACACCTGCCCGTCCATGGAAATGGTGACTTAATTCCTTGTTTTGCTTTCCTCGTGTGCATGGCTTTTGCTTTCCCTATTAAATTGTCTATACCATGAGCTGTCTAAGCTTTTACTTTTCTGATTCTCTACTGAATTCTGAACAGGGGCAGTGAGTGAGCAGCTGCCTGGGGCTTGACTGATAGGCAGGATTACACCTCAGAGAGAAAACAAATCCACACATCAATTGATGCCACAGAGGCTAGTGAGGCCATATGTAAAAGTAGAGATATCCCTATTGAAGCACTTATAAAGCTATCTTGATGTGGTCTTTCAGGGAGAATTCAAAGTTCTAATGATAACAAGAAATATTTGGGATTCTATTCTAAACAAAAGTAATTCTGAACAGCCCCAGTACATGTACCAAGTGTAAGAATTTGTATATAAATATTCTGATATACTAATTTAAATTGTAGCAATATATTAAGTAAGTTTGCAATTCTGCAAAGTGCAACTGGAGATCTTCATCCTCTTCACATTACATAGAGCATATACTGCAAGCATGTATTGCACTAAAAAAAGTAATATCCTCTTTGAAAATTTAGCCTTGCTATTTCTAGATCATACAAAAGTTATCAAACCAAACCAAAACACAAAACAAAACCAGCAACTGATTTCTGTGTTTCTAAATGGCTGGGTAGAGCAAACAAAAAAACTACTCCGAGATCACAGAGGGAAGTTAAGCACAGCTGAGCAGGTTGCGCTGTAAAGGCAGATACTCAATTGGCAACTGCTTTTTTAAGCAGCAACTAAGAACTACTTAAGTAGTAAGACTGGATAATAACTGGTTGCACCACAGAGGAAGCCTGCAACAGGCACCTTCTTGTGGAGGAAAGGAGCCATCCCACCTTACTCAATTACAACATTGCCTATGGAAATCTAATTATGAATATCCTGCATGTACTTGGCAGAACATTCCAAGACGTGTCTTAAAAGTCTCCCAGTCATTCTTGAAGCCTTGCAAGACATACATAATCTAACCGTTTACAGAGTGGTATGCAAGTAAATCATCTTACTTCAAGCATCATGGGTTCACAAGGCTTTTTTTTAAACTTGTCTTTGTTGTTTCTTAGCCACATAAGAGCAGAGTGCGTGTCTTGGAACCTCTGTTTAAGCTTCTCTTCCTTCACATGCATTATATTATTAAGTTGTCCAAGGCGATCAATTATTCCTGTAATTTAAGGTAGTGTCTTAAACAGTGTCCACAGTAAGTACACATTATAACCAGCATTTTCTGGTATCTAGTGACTACACTCCTCCAAAACTAAGGTTGTTGGTAAATGGAAAGAACTAAGTTTCTCTTTCCAGAATTGAGATGCTGCTACTTCTGAAGAAATCAATAAAACTATAAAAGCTTAAAACACAATTAAAAACTTATCTAAAGATTAACAAAATATGGTAAGCACAGTAAAAACATATGAATTTTGCCATGGAAGTATGTTTTTTCAAGACTTGTCCTACCTCTGTATCAAAAACAAAAACTTCCCCAGAAGAAAGAGACAGTAGGACTAGTAATGTGAAATATCTGTTACTTCATGCTAGCAAAAAACAAAATGTGTGACCAAAGACTGTGTATGAAAGCATCTACTACTCAGAAGAGACAGAGATCAGAACCTGAGAATTTTGTGCTGCTCAAGATAAAATATAGTGTCTCCTTCCCTAGGTCACCTGGACTCCCTATCTCAGTTTCTTCTTGGATTCTAGGGTTCTTGGATTGCCAGACAGGTATGTGCAAATGAGCAACATTCACTGAGCAATATGTATATAACACCTTCACTAGCTGTCAAGCTTCAGTTTTTAAATTTTATTTCATTTATTAGAAAGGACTAATTGTAAATCCCGGATTAATGTAAAGAAACTCTGGAAATAAGGTTCATCTAAGAAGGAGAATTGCAGCATCCATCTGCAGCTAACATACTACATACAGTATATGAAGTAGCTAAAACATTGTCTCTTCAAAGCAAACTGCTTTCTCCATCAGGTCTGGGATTGCTTTTCACAACCTGCTAACTACAGACCTTCCTTATTAACCAAAAAATCCCCCAAACCTCCAAACAGCCAAAAGACTCTCCTTACTCAGATATCAGAAATACTGATTCCTTGAAGGATAGTTTTAAGGTCAATTTTAAATTTTGCATCTTCTTGTTCAATTTGGAAAGTAGTTGTTACTTTTAATAAAGCTGTTAACAAGAGAGAGGACTGCTATACATGTAGGCCAACTACAAGTAGTAGTTGAAGTAAACACCTTGAATTATTTCACTACAGCAGGACAAGGAGATTCTGTACAAGCAGATGCATTAAAATAATAAAATAATTTGACAAAGAAAAACCTTAAGTAACTTACTTTTCTCTTCTCGCTCTTGGTTGGTTTTTTCTGCTCTTAGATCACTAACATCGTTATCAATATTTGCTTTCTCTTCTTGTAATTTTTTCAGCTCAGTATTAACAGCATCAATTTGTGGCTGAAGATTCTCACAGACTGCCATTGTATCCAGCTCATTCTGCCACTCTTGTATTATTTGTTGAGTTTGGTCTATTTTCTTCTGCCTGCTTCTTTCTTCATCTTTTTTCATTCTGAATGCTTGATTAATTTCTTCAATCTAAAAATTTGGAGTATTTCAAACAAGAAATGAGTTTGGTATACAGAACCTACAACAAATACCTAGGATATCTGTGCAACTGCTATTAAATGCTTACATAACTGTGCACTCAAACCCCAAGAGTCTGTTACAGTTCCAACAGCACTATGACACAGTTCCAATAGCACTACGGCAGTTGAAGAACACAAGCAAAAATACAATCATGCCTATAAATCAATTTTTGAAGTTCCTTCATTTTCACAAAAGCAGAACCTTAAAGGTTAATTAACTGACTAACAGTTGCTTAATACATCTGAAGTTTAGTCTATGATTAAGTAAAATCTATAGCCCAAACACAACTTAGAAGTTTTGACTTTGCATCCTTATACATTTCATTTACTATGCATTTCTTGATCAAGTGCATAGATGAGACTGTTTCACAGCCTTGAAAGGATGTTTCTTTTACAAGATGCAATATGTATATCCTTAGAAGCAGTAACCTACAGCCTCTACAGTGTAACTTCTCACACTATAGAGGCTGCAGCTTTTCAAAGCCTATCACAAATGGCATGTGTGCATATGTTTCTGTCAATCAATATATATACACACTGTCTATTTTAGTAGGCAACAAAATTTATGCAGTATACACCTCTCTCTTAGTAATTCCCGTTTGACTGATAGAGTTCTAAAGATACACTGTGTACTAGAGGGAGGGAAGAGTACAAGCACTTGCAGCATCTTCATAGAAATTTGCCACTCTGCTAACAGAAGAGCAGACAAAAAAAACCAAAAACAAACACCAAGAAAAGTCAGCAACACTCTTACCTGTTTATCTTTCATCTCCAAAGCATCTTGTTTCTCTTTACACTTCTGGGAAATATTTCTGATTTCAGCAGTCTGCATACAGCAAGATATTTAAATTTACAGTCAATAAATTCAGTTATATTTGTAAAAAGTAGCCAGATTTTTAAGAACATCTTGTATATACATAACTAAGTATTTACTCCCCATTTTACTACTGACAAAGCCATCCTTACCCACTTCTTATTCTTAACTCTATCTGTAGCATGTATAATTTCAGCAATTTGTCAAGACTTGCATAACAGCATTCATATTGTACTGTTCACAACCATTCTGCTATAGGTCTGCAAATTCTGGCATGACATAGAGAGGATGCACCTAATCTGAAATACCTCCATCCTTGATTTCAATGAAAATGTTACATTCAGATGCCTACAACTATAAAATGTTCTTGCCTCTTTCTCCAAACACATTTTGCAAAGAAAGGTGATACTAAAGAGCAAGCAAGGCTTAAGCTCCTAGGCACAGGATGGCCAAACCAGGTTTTGTCCAAGTCATCCTACCTGTGAACTGCATTGTGCTAGAGCTAGATCCTACCCAACTGAGCTCGACAATTTGTTGGCTCAAGTGTAGGCAACCATGTCTCTGCTCTTTCTCTATGCTCAGCTTCCATAAAGCAGAAGAACAATATAGGTTGGAAGGAATTTCTTGGCATTACCCAGTCCCATCCGTTCTCAGAGCATGATTTTATTAGGTCAGGTTGCCCAGGCACTCACACAGCTGAGTTCTGAACACAGGGAAAATACACTATCCTTTCTCTGAAAACTGCATTCCTCCTTCCCTAAACTCTCAAGGCTGAAGCACTGTGAAGAGAATACTGGAACACTGTAGAAGGACAGAAAGATTCCAAGTAAATTCCAGTGCAGACATGGAAACCAACACAGCACTCCCAGCAGAAGAAATGTCTTCCTATGAAAAGTCATACTGAAAACACTAAGATGCATTAAAAAAAAGGAGAAAATAAAACTATGCAGAATTTTTTCTCTACCCCAACCTCAAAAAAGCCCCCAAATTTTAAGACTCGTGCAGACGGTTTGCATGAAGTCAACACAGAAGAAATACATCTGGGTCTTGCAGTTGACTGCTATGAAGTAATGATTCTGTGATGCTCTTTTCAAAGAGTTCACAGAGGCAGCCTGAAGAGGAAGCTCTCTCCAGGAAACTGATACACAATGTTCACAAAATGGTTCTGAAGGCTCTCAAAATTGGGGCACTACTACGGAACTGCAATTCTGTTTTTCAGTTACCACTGTATTTTCAGTTATATGTTTCTAGACAGACCTATCTACAGAACAGACAAACAGCTAGAATTGTCTTTATGATTTTCATTGTATAACCAAAAAAGACTGCTTTACACCATTAAATATTGCTAGAAAACTGCATTACATAGTTAACTCTGTTCAAATGCCTTTAAAGAGCCTGAAGAAACTGTTCTGCAAATACAACATTTCAAACTTTTCCTATAAAATGGGTCAGTTTCTTTTTTCCACATTCTACATGACACACTCAAACCACCAAGTCTTACTAAAAATTTTTATTCTAATCCAGAAATTGAAAGGGTTTTTACACACAGAAACAGGAGAAAAAGTAATACAATGTCTGGATATATTAATATAATTCCCAGAATTACTCCACCTTTCTTTGCTGTTCAGCTCCTTCCAGACAAAACTACAAATCCATACTGGGCTTTTTGCCAACAAACTTCAAGAAAGACAAAATGAAGGTGTGGTTATTTCCACTCTCACATAAATATCCTCATGTTAAGAGAAAGATCTCAAGAAGCAGTCAGAATTAAAGTTATTTGATAATGGATATAAGCCTCGAGCAAAGGATCTGAAGAGAATTATATTCCCTACAGATCTGTGTATCCAGAATAGAGCAGACTTAAATATTAAACTGCTTTCCTTTAATGCCAAATTGAAACTAATCAACTCCTTCTGGCTCACAGAATATTCACCTGTGAAATTCTTGCCAAATGGCTGCATTTGTACAAAGACAGAATTTTAAGTTACAAAAAATTCAAGCTGTCTATGAAAAGGTGAGGAACTAATCATGACAGAGCAGCTTAAAGCAATTTCATGCTACATCAAAACTATCTCCTGACAGTGCAACCAGCACTGATTCTCCTTTCCAAAGACATTTCAACAGCCCAAGTTTCAAAGTATGTGTGAGGGAAATTCATTTCAGCAGCTGAAAAAAAGGTACTTCATGAAAGTCCAGAAAGCAGCAATACGTGTCTCAGATCTTCTTAACTTGCCTGGTATCTTGCAAATAACTAATGCCATAACAACATATATAATATATTCCCTTACATCTTTTTCCACAATTCTGGACTCTGAGCTCAAGACAAAATTATAATCATTCAATCTAGACTTGAACATATCATTTAACATCAGAAAAAACAGGTTTGGAAGCGTCATAGTATACTACTATATAAAGAATATTATTAGTTATGAATAAAATACAAAATTGTAACTCATCACTGGAAAGTCGTATTAAGAGTATCTCAGTAAGTCTTCTATAAATTACTTATTTCCAATTTATCCTCTTTCCTTCTTCTTGTATTTCTGGCTACTGGAATACTGTAGAACAAATGTACCTAATCCAATTTCCAGACATAAATTATTTACTTATTATTAATTCATTAATTAATAATTAATTAGCACACAGTTAACCTTTTGAATATACAGTATATGAAAGCTTTACTCAACAAGTTTAGATTGAAAAGAAAAATATGCTGATTCAAGAGTATAAATTAATCATCTCGAACATTCTCTCAGGTTTTCTTCCACTGTTTTGTAGGAAGTGCCTATGCTGAGCAAGCTCCCTGCAAGTTCAAACTAAAATGATCACTGTTTGTCCTAGGTTTCTTATAGAAACAAAGTACAACCTTTAACAAAAAAGATTACTTTGATGTGAATACAGCCCAATACTTCCAAGAACAGAGGTACCAATGATTAAGTAGAACTGCTCCCAGTTCCAAAAAAAACAGAGTAGTTTGACACATACGGGTAAAACCTAACACAGTAAGACCAAGCAATGAGAACAAAGTTTATCAATTCACAAGCATGAAGGCATTGTTGCATTATGAAAATCAACTTCAATTTTCCAGATGTTAACTTTTCTCCAAGAAAGTACATTTACCCTTAAACAACAAAAACCTTCAAAACAAAAAGCCCAACCAGACCAAAAAAAGGCAACAGCAGCAAGACTACAACATTTTGGAACACTGAGGTATTTTGCCTCACAGCACAATAAACTCTTGCAATACTGTAGGAGACAAAACCCAATTACTTTTAACAAAGAATTTTCTTATAATTATGAGGTACTTGAGTACTTCCTAATGTTAGTGTAGCATTTATCACAACAAAAACAATATTGTGAACAACAATCTGTAGGAGTTTTTTGCCTGGTCTTTCTGCTCTGGTTTTGGGTTTGTTTTTTATTTGGGGCAAGGGTGTGTATTTTGGCGCTTTTTTTTTTGACAAAGCATATAACTAGTTTATTAACTCACAGTGTATTAAATGCCACTGAAGTTTCAGACCCCCATTCTACAAACAGAACTCACTGCAGCAAACAAACATTCTCATGGGATCATTTAACTTTGGTTATCCACTACAAATTTGTGCAGCTTATACACACAATGACTTCTGCAGTCTGAACAGCAAATACTAGTCAAAATCCTGCAGGAAATTACAGTACTCTTATTTTCCGTATGGAAATAATTTTTTTTTCATAAACCCAGGAAGAGCAGCTGTTATATAAACTGTAACATATAAGTAGGTTTACCATTAAAATCCCTTATGCATAAAAATATTCACAACTAATGAACAATTACTGTCTAATTAAAAAATGAAGTCCTACTTATGCAATTATGTTCAATATTAGAGGAATGCTTTTAGGCCAGAAAAGTTGTAATTTACTTAAATAAACCATATTTGAAGAAGATAAGAGGAGTGAACATCCCACAAATCCAAACCACAGGACAGATGAAAACAGGCATATAATTTATTGGAAGTACTTAACTTGGGGAAACTACAAACAATATATCCCAGCAGATTTTAAAATTTCTCTTTATTGTACATTAAAGATTTGCTTTTACAAAACCAAGAGCAGACTGAAGAACTGCTACTAAAGGTTTACTAAGGAATATATTCCTTGAACAGACACAGAGAAGGCACTAAGAACCAAGGGCACAGGTGCTTCAGCAAAATTTCTGCTGAAACATCATTATGACACACTAGGAAAAAAGAGGTTATTACTTTACATTTTACAAAGCTGAACAGAGAGAACCTGAAATATTACCTATGTTAAACAAGAACTTCAATACCTACATTATCTCTGGTTTTCATATCCAGATTGTTTAAATTTTCTTCAGCTTTTTGAATGTTTCTTGTCCATGGGGCCTGCTTTTCTCTCAGACACTTCAGTTCTTTCTGAACTTGGTTTCGGCACTGTTTCACTTCTTCATGCTGTTCACGAAGGTTTTCATATTCCTTGGAGGAGTTGAAAGTAAAACAATTAAAAACTGCTGTATTCTATTGCAGAGTTTTATACTGTCCAAAGGTTTTATTTAACTGTTCATGAGTTTTAGAAAAATATCTCTTTAAGAAACTAGCATTACAGCAACTATGTAATTAATACTGTTACTAGTTCAAATGACAAATAGTTATAGGGGTCATTCAGTCCCCAGTGAACAAGGACACATTATTAATACTTCTTACATAATATGCAATCAACTAGAAGAAACAACCCAATTGTCTGCAATTACCTTGTCTCCAAGTTCATCTGGGATCATGGAAAAAACCCCTTAGCCCCTCTCTGTTCATAGTTTGAGACTACTTACACAGGAGTCTAAAAGCCAAGGTGCAAATAACCATAGACACTTGTGGAGAGTTTTGTGCAGATGTGGCTTGAGGAAAAAGGCCATGATCATATACAGCTGGTTAAGCAGTAAAAAGCAGCTGTAAGCAGTAAGTTGTCAGCCTTTTCCCTTACGAGAAAAACAACAACACTGCGTCCTTGAGCAAATAACAAGAAAAACACGGTGAAAAACATGGTGCCCTTGAACGTAGTCAACAGCAGGATGTAAAAACAAGTATTAGCCTCAACAAGAAAACCACAAGTATTTTGAGAATGTAGCCACAAAGGAGGGGTTGACATGTAATCTGTAACCAATGATGAGCTTAGCTTTTTCAATATGTATGAGCTTAATTAACACTACTATAAAAGTATGTAAGCTGGATCAATAAATCTGAGACCAATGATCATCAATAGGATGTGCTCGTCTCTCTTCACTTCCGACAGACACTTTTGGGAGAAAGGAAAGGAAACGAGCTGGACAGATTGTCAGAGCAAGTAACAGACACAGCCACTGCTGAAGCAAACCAAGCAAGGGGAGAGAGTTTTGGGGAAACAAAATACTTTTGGGGAAAAAAACTCCACCACACACCACAAACAACAAAGCCATTGCTATCAAGGAAGTTTAACTCAAGATACATTAATGAGAGCAAAGAGATGGTAAGCAGTAGGGTGACCAAGAACCTCCACTTCAAGAAGATGGGAATTTTGTAGAGAAAGTAGTTTAAGCTAAAGGAGTCATTATTAGTGATTTTTCTGTGTGTGTTATACTCTCTGGAGAGAAAAAACATTAAAAAAGGAAGGAACAAAAAGAAGGGGAACCTCTCCCCAGCCCCTCCAAACTAAGAAACATAAGAGAACCATACATTCCATGAAAGCTTCATGAGGAAAAAAAATAAGATGTTCAGAGGTCCAGAGAGAGGAGTAGATTCAGGTATGCAGGGGGACAGAGGAAGGGAAGGCTGTGTGACTTTGCCCCTAATTCAGAACATATGCCTAGTTATCCCAAGCCCTGGAGGTTAATATTACAACAGTAACAGTAATAGTAATAATAATAATTTTACATGAAGATCACCTGGAAGCTAATTTTAACAAGTGAATTGACTTTATGTGCTACCACTTTTTCATAGCTACTTAACTAACCTGATGAATCACAGATAAATCAACCTAGGCTACAAAATCCAAGGTCTTTCTTGACAGTATCTTTTTCATAACGTCAAAAGGTATTTGATGAAAGCTGCCGCAATTTTGTGAAGTACAATCAGTAGCCAGTGCTACAAATTTACAGAGATAAAAGGATTATATTTTCACTTATCTGAAAGATTAAGCGTAAAATTCAGCTCTGCTCTAAGTAAGGCATTTTATTTCAAGATTAAAGCAAATGCACACATGTACATTTACACTTCAGATTCCACAAATACAAAGTACAAGCAAGTTCCACAGAACTGTCATGACGTAATTTTTACAGAGCAAATGCTTTTAATATTTTAAGAAATTCTGACTCAATCAAAATACAGAGATCTTGTGTATCTGTACTCAAGTAACTTTGATGCTTGTAATTATGCACTCCACTAAAGACCTGCAGAAATTTGAAAGCATTCCAGCTTTCTCAAGAGATGTTTGCACCTTAAACCAATTGCAAACATGAGGAGAGGAAAAGAAGAATGGACGTAGGTCGACCAAAACACATTTTCAAAACTACATGACATGATTCCAGGAACTGTGGAGTTCTATGGAACCTAAAGTATATGTTCCAAACTTATTAGACATAGTTATATGTGAAAATGGGGTAAAATTCTCCATATAAAGAAACAGTTGTCACTGTCTAGAAAAAAAAAATCGCTTGACAAAAAAATCTTCCTCAGGTAAAAAGCAGTAGAGTCTTCTGAATTAAAATGCACTTCAACAGTGATCAGAACATGAAAAAGCTCATCACCAGACTTCTCTTTTCGTCTGTGATTAAAAAGCAGTCTAATGTCATATTTGAGTTATCATATTTCCAGGCTGTCTGTTTCTCTATTTCACAACATCATGCAGTGTTTATACATCTGCCTTCCAGCTTACTTAAAACTTCAGGTGTAGCTACTCTGCTTGGTTACAAAGGTAAATTCAAGAGGTAGGTGTGTTTACTATTCAAGTTGAAATCTGCATTTAGGGGAGGACAGAGCAAAGGAAATATCTTCACATCAAATCACCACTTCGGATTTGAAGCAGCCACCTGATACTGACACTTCATAGACATTGTTCCTCTACATTTCTATCTACTGATGGGCATCTTACTCTTCTAGTACATTAATTACAATCGACTTCCAATCCCTAGAATCTGGTTTAAATCCAGAGAAGAAAATAGCAGCTAAATAGTTTAGTAAAGCCAATGAGTCTTTGCTACAACAGAAGGATGAATAAACTCCCATACTATTCTCAATTTCAGTAAAACCCATTTTAAAACACAAACCCATCAATTTATTCTAAGGACTAAGCAGTGCTAGGTCAAAACAAAAAAAAAACAACTCATGCTCTTGCAGAACAATGCAATTCTTCTCTTAGAAAGAGCTTGGTATTTTTGCAATGTAAGAGAAAACTAAAAATTCTGTCACAGCTTAACAAATCACAAAACAGCAACAGAATGTGAAATTTTATTATAGCCTGTAATTCAGATATCCTCTACCTAGTAAAACAACTACATCAATGCCCTTTGATTTCAAATGTAAATTAAGTACGTGAAAGATCTTGTGTTAAAATTTATTAGAATTTCCGTATAGTCACTGCTCTCAGCATCTCTAAAGTGCATATTTACCTTCCGTTCTCTTCTCTTTTTCGTCAATCTAATATACACTACTGATTCTGTACTGTCAATCAGAGCTCCACCAAGGTGTCAAAGCACACTGTTGTTTCCATGGATTCGGGGGGCAAAAAGTTACAGTTAACTGAGTGCAACCACTAAGAGCCTTTAACATACTGAGCAATATAAACTGTCTAGAAGACAGCAGTGGAAATAAGGTGTTTAATCAAAGTCTAACTAAACTTGCTTAAGTATGACATAACAAATAGCAATGTTCTCTAGTTTGTGGAAGGCAACTTAATTGACAGCAGATAAAATCATTAGCTTAGTCTTCCTTTATCAGTGTCCAGCAAGCCTTTGGAGCTCTGTATAAGCAAGTATCTTACAGCAGAGAACAATCAGCATCAGTCTGCATTTATTATGCAACAGCAGGCTAACACATGTAGTAAGAAAAAATCCTACCATTCAGAAAGTACTGACATCACACAAGGTATATCCTACTTCCTTAACACCTACCACCATCCATCTATTTAAACTGCTACTCCTAAATCCCCCAGCTGTTAGCAAGATGATTTGAAGGCAGTGATGGGATTCCCAGTTGCTCAAGATGCAAAGGCCATAATGCTCTTTGCACAGCCATATGAGGCTTCATTATATGCAAAATTGCAAAAGTAAGTGTTCTGCATTCTTCACAAGCAGTAAATCCAGTTTTCTGGAAGTTCTATATCTGCATTTCATTAACTCTATACTTATATATAATATAATTAACTCTAAGCTTGCAAACAACATATTGCTTCAGTAAAGTGAAATCTCCATCAGTTGGAGCTGTTTAGAATCATTTCATCTGATTGATCATTCAACACTAAACTAAGGTAGTATTAAAGTGCTCCTCAGAAATACTTACTTTGATTTGTTTAAATGACCCACTCTTTACTCTAGGTTCTTTCAAATGTGTTTAAATATTTTTCTGCTCAAATGCTAATATTTTTGAGATTGGCAACTTAAATTCAGTGATATGTCTGTCATGCACACTAAACTTCAACTAATAAATTAAGATGAACATAACCGCGAAAAAATTTTAACAAAAAACCCATTAAAAAGTTACAGCTGAAGAAGCAAGTAGAGCTGTCTAGAGCTTAAACCAGTTGCCTCTGCACAGAATAAAAGGAGTACTACTCTTCTTGGCCAGCACTACTGGCTTTCCTAAATGTGCAGGTGCCTGAACAACTACTTGAAGCAACCTATGCAGCTAGGTATGTAAGCAAACATCACAGTTGGACCAAGGACAGAATTTCAAGAACTGGCCTGCTTGCACTAAGCATTAAGCAATGATACTCAAATTACTCCACACACTTCTTCTAAAGCAACTTTTGGCCTATTTCTAATTTCACAATCTTAGAGAAAACAGGTTAAGTGAGAAAGACACTGAAAATTAAACTTACCAGCCATGGCCTTTTCCTCTCAAGCATCTCTATTAAGTCTACATGGCGCTTGCATTCATGGTATCTTTCAACATCTTGCTTGTACCGTTCAACCCTCTGCTTCATTTTCTCCAATGAGGTGGTTTTTTCTCTGAACAAGTTCTGTAATATATAATTTCAGGTTTTACAGTATCTAAACAGTTCCCAGAAAATAGTCTGCATCTCACCTGTACATTAAAGCAGAAATTTACCATCAGAGGAGACATTTTAGTACAGCAGTAAGTGGAGAGGAGCCATCCAAAACAACAGGAACAGGAGAACAAAGGATTAAAAGAATGGCCTGTATGGCTAAGGACAGACATTGTTCCCGGAACACCAGTCCTTTGCCTTTTTGTCTGTCTCTTTTTTTCGAGGAAGTGAGCAACACTAAAGCAAAGGACTATGCTTTAATTCATAAGCCAATGACCTACAGAAGACAAAATATTTGTCTAGGAAAGTTGTTGCCAGTCAAAAATCCCAAAGAAAGGAGTACTTGACAACAGGCATTCCTCATCTTTTGGGTCTGGACCATTTGCACACATCTTTGTACTTACAAGCATGCGAGTGTCAGAGTGAATAAGTTCTGAGACAAGAAGATTATTTGGTAAAATTAACTCACCACAGACTTGGTAAACAAATACCACTTTCTAATTCTGTTACATGTCAGGGCAATATTTATTTCACTTTTCATACATTCGCTGCTTTCTAAAGAACATATTTACCTCTAGTTCTCTTTCCTTTTCTCTGAAATTTTTCAGTTCGCAATGCAACTGGTACATTTCCGGAGAACCAATGGACTTTTCAGTGGCTTCGAGCAACTCAGCCTTACTCAATCTTGTAAATTCTCCAACTTTGTCCTACAAAATTTTAAAAAGTTATAAAAAATATAGGATTAGTTAGACCAGTGCAATACAGTAATACTGGATTTATTCTATGCTAAATAACTCTGTCATAGTTAATGACCATCTCATGGAGTAGCCATCAAGCCTTCCAGGAAATTCCTTCAACATTCGTTCTCAGGATGTTGAAGCAGCCTTGCAGTGTAAATCTTTTGCAGTATAAATGGACTAACAGGAAAGTTAAGCCCCATAGAAGTTATTATCAAAGCTGGCAGACAAGGATATTTAAGTATTTCTGTTGAAATACTGAAATACTCTGAAATACTCTGTTGAGCAGAGTTGCTCAAAACCGAGACTGATGCAAGAAGTGTGCTTGCTGTTGGTACACTGGGAGAGAACAAATAAACCAGAACTATCAACACTGTAATATTGACTGAACTAACTGTACTAAAAAGTTCTTTTAAAGAAAAAGGTGTTTTACCAGAGTATGCTGTAAGTTCCAAACAAATACTGTACACAGGTGAAAATGAACGATATGTCAGCTGGCATATTTTTATTTCTGCAGTATTAGCTTTCTAAACTTTAATGCTCTTCTGTCTTCTTGAATTCAACAATAACCCCATGAACAGGCTCTGATAAGGTTTCCTTTCAGTATCATTCCTGATGATCCACATGAACTGGGAAGGAATCTGTCACAACTTTAGGGTGCAGTGTGAAGCAACCTAGCTTTCTACACATGAATCCTGACCTGCTTTAACATGCATTCAAATACAGAAACGGCCAGTAATATTCTTTAATCTCTCTTCTTTAAGACTTACTTTCCATTAGAATGATTTTACTCTTAAATAATTCAATCCTACACATCATTCAGCCCTATGCTCAACAAAATGCTGACATTACCAGAAAGGCTGTATTAGCAAGTGCTGCTACTTGAACATGAAGACAGGGAACTTCAGCATCTCTCCTTTCAGAGTCAACATGTACAAAACTGTCCAATTAGTGAGCTTTAAAGGTCACACAGCTCCTCTTTTCTTTCACCATCACACCAGCATGGATGCCTCAACCCTCTTGTTCTTTGTGCTGTCCCACTGAACTAGGCACCGTGCTGCTAAAGCTAACCAGCAACAAAATCTTCTCAAACCACAGGACTCCATTTGCACACACCGTCTTTCAAAATTGATTCATACCTGAGGAAGAAACTGGCACAAATTGTCCACCTGGATGTTTAAGGCTGCAATTTGTTCTTCCACTGTTTTCAGGGTTGCTGGTTCTCTGTTGATATACCACACTGATGCGTTGTTCACCACATAAATCTCACGTGTGATAATAATATTTTCTGGTGACTGAAACCTGATTAATAGAAAGAAGTGTTTACACTTCCAAGAACATCTGAAAAGTGTTCCACCTTTAAAGGTTACCCAGTGTCAAAGTATTGTTAAAATTTAGAGATAGCTAAATATTTAATAGAAATTAACTGGACAGTAGCATCAGATTCCTATTTTCATGATTCAGAAAATATCCAGTACTTCAGTGATGAACTAAACTCACATAGGAAACATCAAGAATATCTGCAAATCTTAACTCAGAAGTTACTTACATAAATGAGATGCTCATGCTGAATGTATGAAATACTTAAAAGTCGTTACAAATATGAACAGTTTCTATAAAAGCATAATCTGTGTGACAATAATAAATTTTAAAATTTGTGTGAAGGAGGTACAGTACATCTTTAAGTATTAGTACACAGAAATACATCAGTAAGCTGTGTATATATACTCAATGAGAGAAAAAAATAGCATACAACACAAAAATACTTATTTTCATTTTCTGCTTTTAAAAACCACAGAAGATACATTAGTTTTCTAGCTCCATACCTATTTTCAAAAATTTAGTCTGGTCAAGATGTAGCAATAACAACTAAGTCAAACTCCTGGAATTTTGGTTTACCATTTTGATTTAAAAATTGCCTAGTGCCTGTTAAGCACACTCTTAAGGATGGGGAATATAGGACTTGCAGAGTGACCATGTACCTCAGGACATTTAAGAATGAAGTGAGTACACATCTGCTGCCGGTGTTTGGACTAAGCACCATAGGGACATAATCCTATTTCTTGATTACTGAACTACTACTTGCTGCATCACCTCATTTTAATTTATGAGGCTTCATTCCAAAGACGTACAAAGCCATGCTCCTTCCTTTCATTAAAATAAAATCATTTCACTATCATAACTTGGGTTTAGCTACATTTCAAGTGCCAAATTCAACAAAGGCAACACACGCCTACAGAACTTCAATTTTTAATTCCTGTCAAAAAAGCAATTTTGGCATCATCTCCTATCTTACATGTTGCATTCAAACATTTTCTACCAATCAGACAAAGAACTCAACTACACTGCAACCATGACATGCTAGGTCTAATGAGCTATGAAACACAGAATCTTCACACATTGCAAGATTCTCTCTGGAATTTCAAGTAACATTGGAATATATTTATGTTAAAACAACTGCACCATCTACTTGAAAGACATCCTATCTCCTGAATACATCTAGTCTGGACAAACACTAAAGAAGGTCATACTTGATCATTCCCACAATAACCAAAATGGACAGACAAAAATTTTTCCAAGGCCTGCTGCAGGTTTTTTTTGTCTCAATAAAATTTTCTTTTAAGAGAAAATAAATTTTCTCTAAAATTCTGATCAGGGTGGCCAATTGTTATGCAAATTAACACAGGCTATGAATCAGGTCACTATCTCTATTTTCTCTTTCATTCAGGGCAACAGACTAGGCTAAGGCTTGTTAAAATCACCTGTGCCATAGCATCCACAAAAAAAGATGCATGTAATATTGCCCTATGCATAAGCTACTAATAAAATTTTAAGTCCAAAAGATTTCCAGTTGCTCTGTTCTGCCACAGCTTACCTACAAGACTGTATTACATGGAATTAGTCAGATCTTTTCTTTTACTTCTATCGGTATGTGATGTTTTCAGTGAGAATGTAGGCAAGCCCCTCCTTCCAGCAATATCAATATAAGAAAGTGAAGATGGAACAATCTGTTTTAAAAATTAGGCTTTTGTCCTTTTTCTTTAATGAAAAGAATTCCAACCACCACATAGTGATGGCAGTAGTGACAAAATCATCAGAACCTTAAATGTAATCAAAAGGTAAACACACCATACAGAACTATCTTTTTCTATGCATTTTTTGTACATCAAGACAAGGTGAAATGCTTCAGAAAGCAAGATCAAGAGTATCCATCACTGCTTATTTCTTGTGTGATAACTAAATAACTTTATGGTCCGAAGCCTGTGGATATCAAAAAAGAACAAATTAAGCTTAAAGACAAACCTCTGCACAACAAATTTTTTTCTCACAAGTTTGTGAATTACTGTGTGGGGAAATAATCCAAATAAAAGCACATGAGGAAAGAGTTTTACTACTTACAGTTCAATTTCCACTACGCCTTTCATGTACCCCTGCTTCACAAACAGACTAACCTACAAAATTAAATTACAAGTTGAAATTTCAAAATAAAATTTCAAAAGAACACACATTTGTATAATGGAGCTACTTAACAATGTAGTTTATTAAAAACTCACAATTAAAAGCAAAATAAAGCAATAACTAAAAATAAAGGAAGACACTACTATCCTCCACCATCAGCATTAGAACCTCCTCCACACAATTTCTGATCAACTTGAGCCTCCAAAACTGAACAAATTATAAACAGCAGATCCAGAGACAGGAAGAAGTTCTTGTGAATTTGGGGAGCAAAGACAAGTGAAAAGACAGTGCTGAGTACCTGTACTAGAACTGACAATTCTAATAGTATGAAAATACATCATGAGAATTAAAGAGAAATACCAACACACAATATTGCCATCTAGTCAATTCCCATGCTCCCATTTGTTTATGACTGAGCAGCTTTAAGAGAATGTGTGCAATCATTCAGGCACCCAGATTCATTGCTCCAAACCTACTCAGAGAAATTGCATCCAACGAGAATATCCAAGAAAGCAAGTGCAAAAATTTGAAAATGTCAAGATATTACCTTCCTACTTCCTACATCAATGCTTATCTTGACAGTAAAAAGTGAAAATAGAGTAGAACAATCCAAATTCCACTTAAATCAAAGATCAGTGCCTCTATGCTTTCAGATGAATTTTCAAGACGCATTAGTGGGTATGTTATTTCTAGAGGTACTACGTATTTTGAAATTTATTTTAGACTTTGTCTATTCCTCCTTTAGTTGGTACTTCTTATCAAATGTTAAGGCCATTAAGTGGCATTTTTCTACCCCACCGTGGATGCTTAGTCATCTTCAAATAAAATCTCTAGTCAACTCAGACTGCCCTACAATTTAGGTGTTTTCATTTCACAATTTATACAAGACAGCTAGTAGTTAATTAAAATAACTCCTCTTTGGCTCTGGACCAGGTTACTCTTCAATTCAGATGCATCACTTTTTATAAAAGTAAAGTAAATCAAGTAAGAGAGTCTTTCTTCCATCCTCTGCTAGACAGTGCTATGAATGAAATTCACCTGAACTATGAAAATTACAAAAGCTCTAATTACCTTATCAGCTCGCCCTAAGAAAGCAGGTTTTCCAGCCAGTCCCAAGCAGATGGCACAAACAATACTTGACTTGCCTGTGCCATTAGAACCAACAACCACATTCAGGCTGGGCCCTGGATATACTTCACAGACAGTGTATGTCCTGAAAAGCACAGCAAGAATTTGAATTTTAAAACACTATATTACCTTAAAAAAAAAAAAAAAGGAACTTGCTTAGAAACATTTCATTACTTTATTAAACAGATAAAATTACCTCCTTTAGACTCAATTGTGAAATACCATTTTGTAAGAAAGTCTCGAGAGTGAAAACTAACATTTCAGTGAAACACCATGAAAGACATTCCCACCAGCCAGAGTACTCAGAACTTTCTTTAAAATCAGTGACTGTGCAGAATAAAATCTAGCAACAGAATAATAACTTTTAAAATAAACTTACCAGGATCTCATTTTATTTTATGCATCAAAAAGAAGACAGAAAACAGATAATGCAGTAGCTTTCTGAAGTTCAACTCGTATCAAATCATCCCCAGTGTTCGGGGTTTTTTTCCTAACTGCATTAGACATCTTTCACCATGTGCATCCAGAATGCCTACTGCAATAGTAACTATGGGATGAGACCAAACTCATCCATGCAAACTCAAGTTAACACCCTAAATTTAAAAGGAATCATTTGACGAATTTCCTATTCCTGAACTGTGCCAAACACAGAGAGCTGAAATACTACCACAAAAGGAGGAGTACAAAGTGCATAATGGCAACGCAATATTATAAACCATATACCTGCAGAAGAGAAGGTACGTGAACCCTTAAGGAGGATTTAGCTACTATCTCTGAGGTTTCAATTAACACCTAATACGTGACTCATGCACTACAGTACTGAAGATTTTCAAGGCTAGCATGGAGCCGTAAGAAAATGGTCCGAGGATTCCTGCTGGCCCAAATACGCCCAAAAACCATGGTATTCGCAGTACAGAGCAGGTGGAAAAAATATGTGCAAAGACTACACACTCTTCATCCTAATGGGTCTCAAGGCGTCGCCACTGCCTTACGAGGGCTTTCTGCACTCTCCCCTTCTCCAGTGCTTGGCAGCCTCCTGTCTGAGAGACGAAGAGCACGCAGAGGCTGCACGGCCGACAGGAGCCATCGTCTCTGGGCAAGGCTGCCCAGCACCGGGGAATGCGCTGCCAGGGAAGCGACACTGACAACGCCTGGGACTCGTCACCCACACAGCAGCGTCTCCCAGCGCCCCACGCCCAGTAAGACACCACCTTCCCTGGAAGATCGCTTTCTGCACCCCCCCCACCCCGCCAGCCCTCGGTACCCGCGCGACCACGCTGCGCTGCTTCGGCCCCTCTACAGGGGGGCGGAAGGAGCAGGCCGCGGCCGCTCAAGGGGGAAGAAACGCCCCCCGCTCACTTACAGGAAGTTCTTCATTAAGACCCTGACGATGGAGCCCAGTACGTAGGGGGACTCACGACGCTTCACAGCTTTTCCCTCTTCCCGCGCCGCCGCCATGTTTCCCCCAGGCCGCCACTCCTTCCCCCTTGGGGCTGAGCCCGCGCCGCGCGCTCGGCCCGGTTGCCAGGGGAGGGGCGGGACTGAGCCGCCCTAAAGCTCCTCATTGGCCTGGAGCGCCGGCGCCCATTGGCTGGCGGGGCGGGGCGTTGTGGCCCCGTTGCTGTGGCCCCGTTGCTGCGGCGCAGCGCCCTGCGGGGGTCGGGTTGGAGCGGTGCCCCGCTCCGCGTTCCGCTGCCCGTGCGGGCCGGTCACCGCCGCGTTCCCTGCGTTCGTTTGCAGCCTTATGGGCAGCTGGGCGTGTTTAGTTTGGAGAAGACTGAGAGGGGATCTCATTGATGCAAAGGCGGATGCCAAGAGAAGGTTGCTAGACTCTTTTCAGTGGTGTCCTGCGACAGGATGAGGAGCAGTGGCCATAAAGTAAAGCTCAAGAGCTTTCCTCAACATGAGAAGAATTTCTTTATATTGAGGGTGGCAGAGCACTGTAATAGCCTTTCTCTGGAGGTTGTGGAGTCTCCCTCTCTGGAGGCATTCAAGCCCCACTTGGACACATTCCTGTATCACTTGCGGTAGATGACCCTGCCTTGGCAGGGCGGGGCGGTATGGATCATCTCCAGAGCTCCCTTCTAACCCTAGCAATTCTGTGATTCCATGATTCAGGCTAATGGTTCGGGTAGATAACATTCCAAGACTGGCTGTCAGACAAAAGTTGTTCCCGGGTGTTTCTGGGAACACAGCTCAAGGGTGAGCCCCGGAGCCAGGAATCGAGGCTGAGTCCTCAGGAGAGCTCCTGAGTGGCCGGGGAATCCGGCCGGGAATCACAACAGACGGCTCGTCTTTTCTTTGAGGTGGGATCAGAGTCAGGTTTTCTCTCTCAAAACATGAGAGATGGAACAGGACTCAGTGTGTCTGTCACACTGCCAGAGGAGCGTGCTCTCTCCAGGTTTTGCCCTACACCGCAGCTCCTTTGCGTCTCCTGGGTGAGGGCAGTTACACTGGCAAGCGCTGCTCACATCCAGGACAAAATGCCAGCTCTTTTAGTGCTTGGCTTGACATGTCTTTATTAATATTCATTATTGTGAAGTTTGTATTAGGTTTATTTTGGTGTGACATCATAGTCAGAATACCATTTCATTTACTTTACAGAGACAGGATAACAATGACATTTTATAACAGCTGTTATTCTGGATTTCTGTTGGTGTAAATGAGATCTGAATTGGCCTGTCTTTTTGGACATTATTAAGGATAATGATAAAATGAAAATTAATAGGTCAATATTTAGAAAATAAAACCAATATTAAAATAAGGATGGTATTGAACAGGAAGACAATAAAAGGGCTTTACACTGATCTCAGGATAAGCTGGGCTCCAGTCCAGCACAAAGCTACATTTATGGCAATCAAATACAAGCCCATTACCTCTTGGGGCATTTACCTGCTTTTCAAGGTTTTTTTCATTTCCATTTTACAGACTGTGACACAACTGGGATCAAAGCAATTACTTGTAAGGTCTTCACTAGCTTTTGAAGAATTTTCAGACATTAAACAGGCCTGGTATGGCAAGTCTCAAAAGAACTGTTCTTTGCCCCACTGTGGTACTGGTACAGCTACTGCAGCAGTGAAGAAAAGAAAAAATAGTAAATAAATATGACTCCAGGGCAGAAATCAATTGCATGAGGAGTTTCCGATTTGGACAGAGCTAATAAAATATTTTTTTTATCTCACCATAAAACTGAAGTTTGCTAGTGGAGAAATCTTAATGCACCATACCCAGTTTTCAAATGTTTTGTAGCCATTCTTTCACTAGTTTCTGAATTTCCTATTCTATGAACTGATATTCATCAGACACTGAAGTAAATGAAAGCCACCGTTCAAATTTTCCCTCTGTACTTTAATTCCTGCCAAAAAAATGATTAAAAAAGGTGATGTTCCCTACTTAGGGAAGAGCTTAGGTGTTTCTTTGGTTTGGTTTTTTTGGTGAGTTTTTTCCCCCACCTTTTTTTGCTTCCCCCTCTGTCCCCCTCCCCTCATCAGGACAATGCTTCACACCTTGTGGATAAGTATTTCCTTCAGTAATACTGATAAAATCACTGTAGCACTGAGGTCCCTAGAAATTACTCAGTGGAGAACAGGTTAGAGTCCTTCATTTAGGCTTTTATTTTATCAGCCTAAATCTGATTATTTTGATGGAGTGAGGCAGAGTTATGTAAAACTTTAGAGATAGAGCCTAACAGTTGTACTTCATGCTTCATTTCATTTACATACAGAGAACCACCAAGTGTGATTATCTGAACCACTTCTTCTTCACTTGTTTTCTGCTTAGATAATTTGAGCTGAACAAAACATTGATAACATAACATGCACTTTACAGAACAACTGTAAAATTGTGTTGATGCATAGGAAACAGTCCATTATTTCTGTTTGCTTTCTTTTTTGAATAATAGCAAGAGTGACGTGTTCATAAGCAGCTGGCTAGGGAGACTGTAGGTACCTAGGAGAGGCAGATAAGATACCAATTCCTTCTGGCTCTTCCTGAGTCTCTAGGAACCAAAAAATGGCTTCAATCTGTGTGGTTAAATAAATGCATGAGTATTGAACGTATTACATTGAACATTCTCTTCAATTGTTTCTGCCACCAAAATGAAAATTTACAAAAGATGCAAGGGCCTAGATCATCTCAGGTGCTGTTGATCCTTATAGGCTGTTAGGAAAAGCATATTCTTTGTTCTGAAAGGATCAGGATATGGTGGCTGTAAGAATAATTTCTACCACTCAGTACATAGCTTCCTGCAGCAGTTCAGATTACTTTTTGTTGGCCTTCTTAGGTAATGTGATCCACACATTTCATTCTCTTCATGTTAAAAATAATGAATTCAGGCTACTTTATTAGGTTCAGTTCTTTCCCCTTACACTGATTAGTATGAAATATAGAGCAGAGCAATAGGATGATACTCAAACTTTCATTTTATTAGGAAGTTATAGTAAATTTTAAAAAAACCTTACACACAAATATATAAAACCTTAAAAAATAACAAGACGTGAATTTAATTTCCTATTAATATAATTGCAAGACATCTGCGGTTGGGCAAAGTGTAAGTGCATTCTCTGTGAGTGTACAAACTTATTTAATAAAAAAAATCCAAAAACATCAAGACTCTCATCCCAGAAAACCTATGGCTTTAAAGTATTTCATTTCATATAATTCCACAGGCCAGCATCTCATGCTGAATTATACTGAACACTGGAAGTGAGTTTGTTATTGACAAATATATTTGTTATAGTAAAATAATACACTATCACAAAAAATTGCCAGCAGAGTATTAAGTTTCCCAGAGAGATTTGTCATTGAGAATAATTGCACTTAACCTGTAAGATAATACTAGTAGCTAACACTATTTTCTTTGTTATTTCAAAGCATTTATAATTTTCTTAACAAAAATCCATTCTATCCCCAACACAAAACATTCACTGAATGCAGATTTAAGGTAACACAATATTGGACTTCAATTGTGCAACTTGAATTTCCTCTTTTTACTTATATACCAGAAACGTTAAAAAAATTAAAAATGAATGATCTGTGCAAAATGGGAAGCCTTTATGTAATAACTGATACCTCATGCAGAAGAGGAAATAGTATCAAAAAATTATGGTCTAACAAGCCCTGAGTCAATAATTTCATTGAAAAGGCAAGGAACATGAGTGCTCCAAGTTTTTCCTATGTATTGGTGTGTATTCAAACCAGAGCAGTATTTAATTAAATCATATTTTAAAACAGGCAGTTCGTGCAGCTTCTAACATACAGTTCTTCAATGTGCTTCATTCCTTTCAGCAGACTATATTTAATACTCAATTTCATTTAAGCTGTCTGGATATCCTGATGAGAACTGAATTTCTTCCACTTCTGGAATACAAAGAATGAAGAAATACTGTAATTATTTTTATTTTTGTCATACATAAGAATACTTACAGCAGAATTTAATTGGCATGCTGGATTTAAATGGTATTGTCATGTGGTTTTTAAAAAGTTTACAGCCACTGGTTTACTAGTTGAGATTCTGAGGATGATCTCACATCCTATTAGAGGGTAAAAGTTCTGCACTAACCCAGCAGCCTGATACTAAATTCAAATGGAGACTCAAGGGAAACATCACTCACCCACAAACAAGCACTGGGAATTTCAGATATCTCTTACAAAGTGTCTTGAAACTTACCCAAACAAGGTCCTGCCTGGAACAGAATATCATCAATAGCAGTGTCACTTCTTATTGACACACCACGGATTGCCTCAAAAATAATCTGTAAAGTGAAACACAAATTATCATTAATCCAGATGGTGAAAGGACTGAAAAAAATAATAGCCATGCAACCTATTCAAGGGATACCCTTTATCCCCTCCTCTGCTCTCCCTTCCCCTCTCCTTTCCTCTGCCTTTTGTTTTCCCCTCTCCTTGGACAGACCTCTGGCTTTGCATCATTCCTTCTCCTTGGTGCCCCCTTAGAAAGATCATCCTACAAGAAGCTGCCATTTCATCACAGCTCAGTAGCTGTGTCAAATCTGGACAGACAACTGAAGGAAAAGAAATTACACAAATGATCTTGAAAAAGCCCTATCACTACTGATAAAAAATGATAGCATCTAAATTTAAGTACTTTAAAAAAGCATTTAATACATTTAAATACATTTGAATTCATAACTATTTTCCTACTTGCAACTTATTCATGTCTTTAATAAATCCCTCCCTAACTTCATTTGTAAAATATTGCATTATTTCATGTTCTTCAGGTATCCATTCAATGCCACCTACATTTAAACATTTTATTGTAATTTTTTTTAAACAATACAAAACTTGGATTCTAATACATACTTCATTTCAATATTCCAATTTGACTGCTTCTTGCTTTTTTTTCTTACCTGGTAGTTTGTATCACTTTCATATTCTATCAGTCCCCTTAGCCATGAGATGCTTTGTTCCCCTGTCCTCCTCCACAAAGGTATTTCTTCATCCTCCCCTTCCTTTTTTAGATAAACACTTAATAATCCAGTCCCAGCTCCATACATATGATAGAAAAATGTCAGGCACTGTTTTCCAGATGTTCCTCTTAATGATCTTGAAACTAGGTATGCTCTCTGTCCATAGACCATGTTAGATGCCTCTATATACATGTAGTATCCTTTAAAAGACATAAGTAAATATTAGCAAAGTAGGATACATTACGTTGGAAAGTTCATTATGCTCAATATACTCATTATATTAAAAAACCCCCCATGATTGAAACTATTTTGTTAATGATTCACAGACTTTCTGCATTTTTGAACTGTAATATTTGAGATACTGTAATAATGGTGTGCTGTAGTAATGCTGGGTTTGAATTCATAAAGCCAAGAGATCTAGTCTTTATAACAAGTTTATAATATGATTCAGTCTTTAGAGAAAAAGGCAAGTTATTTTATTATGCTGTAATATGAGCTTTAGGTTTTGATTTTTAACTGAAGGTACTTCTATGCATAGTGAACAACAAAGTATTTGAAATGGATTGCACTAGGTTTGGTACAAACCAGCCTGGGAATTCTCCAATACACTGCATGAATTATGGATCTACAGCTGTAGATAATGTTCCTTTTCACCTTCTCTCTTTACTGCTGCTCACCACGAAACTACAACCTTGCTGAGAGGAGATGTCTTCACTAGGGGCTTGCTTGCACAGAAAATAGGACTCTTGAGTACCACAAGGTACTCTCAAGTAACCACTGGCTGCTGTTGCTGCTCTCAGCATTCTGCCTGTCTAACTGATCCTTGGGAATTCCCACTCCCTCTGAAGGCAATCTCACCCCCACGACTTCTGGTGACAGACAGGCAGGTAAAGGGACAGACCACAAAAAGGGAACACTAGGACTGCATGAAGAGTTCCTACATTATCTGAGTTCACTGTCTGCTGGCAGAGCGTACATTTCAAAACAGAACAGTTGCTTTATGCAGCAGATGGGTTGTGGGCGTGCTCCTCAGTCTTCTCACACACTTCAGTTTGCTCCAGCTGGTGATATCTGAGTGATGGAATGAGGGGCGTGAATTTGCCTTGCACCAGTTCATGGCCTGAACCCTTAAAACTTGGTTATATCTGTTGAAATATGTAGCCACAGAACAGAATACAAAGGAAGAATATACTACAGCTGCTGTTACACCAGGAATTGCATTCTGATAGAGGTTGATTCATTGGAATTCTGAGACAGCTGCAGGTACATCTGAGGGTATGCTTTTAGGCTATGGTTGGTGGCGATGCAGTTTTCTGTGCATTCATGCTAATGGGAGTCCTAAATACTTGAACTTGCACTAGTGAGCTTGTGGAGCACATTTTCAAGATAAAGGCTTGTGGGATCTCTTTTATTCTTCATGTTTTCTTCTAAGTTTGAACCCAAAGGGGTTCATACAGAAGAATCCCAACCCCTTGCACAGCTTGCTGTTAAGAAATGAACTAAGAAATAATCATTCACAGACCAGGCTTAAAAGGCTCTCAATTTTAAAGTCAAGCTATCAGCCTCACTTCTCAGACTTCTTAATGATCCACGTAAACTGAAAATAGGTCTAAAGTCAGTTTCAGGGAATATTCACGTAAACCGGGAGTTTGGAAGGAGCTTTTTCTGTGAGATGTGGACAGTCATCCTCTTCTTTTATTTCCTAAGGAAAAGGCTACTTTGGGACATGACAATCAAATTATTGACATGGCCTAGAGATAATTCAGATTAAATGTCGTATTCTCAAAACCACACATGAGTTCCCTGTGTAATGGGCTTATTTCGTTTGATTAGTAACTTTTCTGAATAGAAGAGCAAAAGCTTTCTCTATCTTCTGGGTTATCATTTAAAATATTTAATTAATACTTTTTATTAACTGCCAAACTCTGTTCTGAAAGTTCAATGTGGAATTTAACTCACCTACCCCAGTAGTGTGGTCTCCTTTTGGTCCAGTGTAAGAAGTGGGAGTTGGACCCCTCTTCCTGTGCCAGCTCCCACGACCTCTCTTCTGGGTGAACACACACTCATCTTTTTCAAAAGTGCATTCTCCAGGAGTGGGCAGCAACAAATCTGTAAGGAGAGGATATAGTTTAAAACTTCAGATATGTTAGACTGATACATGGAAAGATTACACAAGTAATGTATTGCATTTCCTCACCTGCTGACATCAATTACAGCTACCTGGCAATGCTTACAATAGTTACAAGCTCATACAAGCTACCTTCAAACTGTTGTATAAAATTTAATTTAAATCTCTTCACATCTTTGGGGAAATCTGTGTCCTAGTCTAGCTCAGTAACTAGGATTCACTAGTCCTAGGATTCTTTAAAACAGTTTATTAGTCTTCACAATAGTGTTTTGGACTAGATGATCTTATGAGGTCTTTTGGTTTTAATGGTTGGATTCAATGGTCTTAGAGGTCTATTCTAACCTTAGCAATTCTATGATTCTATAACTGTTATAGAATTACCAGTGTAATTTTCTTCACTATTTTGGCACCCCAAGCAGGTTAATAAGTCCCAGCATGTATAACATGCATAATAAATGAGCATTGTCAAAGACTGGAGTTTCTGTGAACTGAAATCAATGCCACATTTAGCTGTCCTCTGTTCCTTTGGCACCAGACTCTACTGCAGCCTACAACATACCACAGAGCTGCAATTACTGGAGTATTTTCATTATTTCAATTCTATTAGATCATACAAAAGGTGATATAATTCAGGTACATGCCAGGAAGCTTCTGTCAGGTAATCCTAATTTGTCATTCAGAAGTAAACATTTTGAGCTGCCTACACCTTTTGAAGAGGAGGAAGCCTTGATACCTCTGGGGCATTTTTCAGGCATTTATTTTGCTGCCATCAGAGACAAGCCATGGCATGACTCTCCACCCAGATACCAGTTCTGCAGCTTTGGTTCCTTTTCCAATTACTTAAAAATTACAGCAAGACAACTGTTGGAAATAGTTTAGAAAAATGGCATCTTGTTTTGTACATGTGACTTCTCTCTGTTTTTTAGCCTGAATGCATAAAATCCAATCAAGAGGGGTCATCAAAAAGCTATCAGGATCATTGCAAAGGCATGGCTTTATTCCAAAGAAGAATGGGATTGTAGATTGTGCCTGCCTCATGAGAACTTTTTTTAAAAATCAGGATACAATTGTTGTATTGTCAAACCTCACAAAGCCACAAAAGGAGAAGTTTTGTGAGTTCAGAGAGGTTGGCCTGTGCATGTCAGAGGGTAAAATTTTGCTGAAAACCATTCAGTTTCTCCCACTACAGTGGGAGTCTTGGACTGCTTTTCTATGTCTTAATCAAAGAACTGCAGCTCAGGTGAGGCTGTGCCTTGACCTTGGCGCAACTCTATTTCTTGCCTAAAAAAAAAAAAATTACGCTGTGTTTTGAAAAACACAGAGTTCATTCCTGGCTTCTTAAAGACCATTTGAAAACTACTTTTCACTCAGTTGAACGGTGAGTTTATTTTAATGCCCTCCAAGGACCTTTCACCTATATGCAACTGCTCTGGAGTCACTGAAATTGATTAGGAGTTAGCTGGTACCCCTGTGAGCAAAAACTGGTCCTTGCTGGATGTTTGCTACTTTGCAAAAATAGGATTTATGCAATACTTATTGGAAAAAAAAAGAAGACAAGAAACCACAACAGGATGAAGTCAGCTGTAGGACAGGCTTGGAAAATGAAGGTGTATGAGCTCTTCTCAAAAGGATAGCAGCTGTTGGATGACAAATACACATGGTCTTACCAGCAGCCTGGCAGCTTCCCAGGCTCAATGATACATCATCCAGTGCCACAAGTCCACAGTCCCAGAAGCTTTTACACCAGCTAACAAAGACAACCTGTGATACAGGAAGGAAGTGTAATGTATAAAACCTGGCACTGTTAAGAGTCTGAAATGTTAAGTGTTTTTTCCAAATGCACAGATAATTTTAAAATCTACAGAACAGAAATAATGGATGCACTTTGCCTTGGCACATTCTGCCAATGACTGAAATGTCAATTCTAGTGGGGACTAAATGTATGTTTTCAATGTAAAGAAAATATTTTCTCACTTTTGTAGGCAAATTATGTATATCTCTATGTAATTCCCACTTTACTAGAGTATTTTTTTTGTCTCTGAGAAAACATGACTCACTGAGGCTGTGTTTTTTTCTTGCCCAACACCCAACATGAACAGCTCAAATATCTTCAGCTATCTTATCCTGAAAACTAGGAGGTTTTATCCATGGAAAAATAAATTTGAAGGAGTAATGTGGAGTGATGGACAAAAAAGGCTGTGGCAAAATGCAAAGAATAATAGAGAGGAACTCAAACTACTGCACACAATGGGATTATTCATAAATGACTCAATGCCATGACATCATAGCGCAGGAGACTTGAAATGTTATGCATGATTCACAGTGCTCATCTGAGTTTGTGGAGGTTAATAAAAACATCCAAGATCATTGATTTGAGTAAACATTAATTCTGCCATGGAAAATACAAGTCACTCATGAGATAGTAAAATAAAATGTAAAGAAACTCTAAGACTCTCAGTTGCCCTTCTGCCAAAATTGACACAGATTTCTTTGAATTACAGTAGACACATTAGAATTTACTTTATGAAAACACTGCGGGCGGTTTTCTTGTCCCAACTACACCAAACCATCTGTCTGACTACTGGGGTTATGACCATAATTTAGGAGGAGTTTTTCAAAACAATTCCTTTGTGTTGAGTTCTATTCCAGTGATTGCAGATGGATTACTGTCACTTCTAACTGTTTAATCTTCTGGACAACACCTCAGTTGCATATTTGAGGTTAAATGCTGACGGACAAGTTTCACAGGAGTACAAAATGGCATTCAAAAGTTGTTAGAGCATTATTTAGTATGTTCTCTTCTAGTAGCCTCGGTAACACTTTCAGTATGGTACTTACATGGTATTTTGCCAGTTTGTTTTGCTATGTAGTATTTATTGACTCATTTGCTTATAATAACAGGAACTACACCAAAAACTTGGAAGAGTGTATGCATTATGCTGCCCAGGGAGGAGCAATTTTTGAAAATCTTCAATTCAGTGCTCCCAAGCCTGATTATTATTGATTATCTGTCTTGTAAACTACCACTGGTATGGAGTTAAGGAGTGCCCCTGCACAGAATGCAAAACTGCTCAGCATATGGTGGCCTAAACCTCACACCTTTTTTTGTTCTTTTCTTCCCACTGTGGAACTGTATCTTAGCCTCAAGGTTTAACAGGACAAAAATTTTTTCATACTTTATAAATTCATTGTCAGGACACAGGGGCAATCCCTTAAAAACAGTAGCATCTCTTGGAAAAAAGCATAAAATAAGCATAAAATAAGATACTGACATTGGGTGAATACCATTGGCCAAAATTTTAATAAATGTATTCTGGTGAACATTTGTAATGAACTAAAGACATATTATAGCCCTAATCCATGAATCTTCAGAAAACCACGCATGTAAGAGTGAAGTCAGTCCCCATTTGTGAAATAACATTTCCACACTGTGGAGTCATGTTTTAAGCGATGCTTTAGTACTGACCTCATTGGGAGCAGGATTAAGTTCTTTATTCTTAGATTGCAGTAATTTGTTCCATACAAGGTATGTAACTACCCATTGGGTCCTGGAGAAAGCCCTCCATTTAAAAAGCATCACAACAATAACTGTGGTCTCTCAAAGGACATTGAACCAGTAATCTTTGTACAACTAAAGGATTGATCTGATTCAGTGACTTGTTCAGCTTTGCCATCTGTAGCTTAAGCTTCACTAGTTTTCCACTTGATTTTTGTGGTGTTGAGGGACACACTGCCATGAGCAAACTCCGTAATTTCAGGGATGAAATTACAAAGTCTTCTACTTGGGAGCATGTACTTGTGAGTGCAGAGTTTTCAGTACTGGCTATAGCAAATCTACTGAAATTGTTACAGTCCCCTCAATTTATTTTGTTGTTACATTCTTGATTTAATTTTAAGCAATGGACTAGAACATTTTTATTCACATGTCAAATTTATTCACTCTTCTTCTGTTTTAAATATATTTTTCTGTCATAAAGCAAAATATTTGAGTATTTGAACTTTACCTACCAAAATTGTACCAACTTGGATTTACAAAACTACTCATTTTCACACTAAGTCAGATCTCTGAATCCTTCCTGCAGTCTCAATAGAACTAATCTCAAGTTGCTTTGCATTTGTTCTTGTTTTGAATTAAAATATTTGCTTGGTCAATTTTTCCAAAATAAAATCTTATGACTTTATCTCATGCCTTGGAGAAGACAATAGGGGATTCTTTGTGCTGAGCTTTTTTTGTCATAAAGCATGGCAGATGATCAACATACTGATTGTTCCAAGCTAGGTAACAGAGATTCCTGGACTCTCATACTATTTTGGACGCTAAATTAAAAACACTATCCAGTGAAGGCAGTTGTTGCCCATGTTACTGAAAAATAAAACATATCTCTCATGTTTCTTTTTGTTCCAATAACAGGACACGGCTGGGGAGTCAGTTTTCTTCCAAACCATTGCCCCAGCTTAGAAGCTGGTTTGTTTATCTTGCAGAGCCTAATCAATGGTCCTGGCCTTCAGTCTCAAAATATCAATAATCCTTCCTTAGCACGTATCCTGGATGATACGAGGTATGAGCAATGCCGGATGAAAACGGCCGGTTGAGCAACCTTCTGCTGAGACTCCACATTGGGCTGTGCTGCAGGTACTGGGTGAGGTAGAAGGGACTTCTCATCTTTAGCACTCAGCGACTCTACAAGGAATTAAAACTCACACGCATATAAAGTTAATCTGCTTTTAGAGGAGAAGAAATAGGAGGACATGCAGGAAGGTACCTTCAGTGTAAGGAGAGATAGTGGGAAGCTTGCTATAGAAGGTTTGGTGGGAGCTGGACTGAGAACAGGAGAAAAGGAGATGCCTATATGTTCCCTTGGATCCCTATATGTTCTGTGTGTTTTCTTTCCTCCTTGTTTATCCCAGAACGTATACATCTTGCTCAATTAGAGAGCCAGATCAGCCAAACAGAAGAAAAATATGAAAATAGTCCAAACTGGTGACTTAAAAGCAAGCTATGCCTCTGCAGCAAGGTAATTTATTTTTTCCATCCTAATGAATATTCCTACTTTAAATGACACACTGTAAATCTGTGTAGACACAAAACTCAGTCTGTCACTTAGACACATTCAAAGTTCAATTTCCTAAAGAAGAACAACAGTTACAGTGGAGTCTGACATGGATTTTTTTCTGAGAAGCTACTGTTTTAACTTCTTCACAGTGACACAAGTATTACAAAATAAAAAAATAATTTGAACACTAGAAACAAAAGTGTGACCTGACAGGAAGAAGCAGTTAAGATGTTTTCACACAAGACAGGGAGCCTGACTTTTCATTCAGTTATGCAAATAAAGAGCTTACATACAAGCATGTAAGCCAAGGACTGACCACACGGGGGATGGGAAAACCATTTTGACTGTCTCAGGGCTTTTCAATACAGATGTTTTAAGTGTAGACCAAATTACTCATAGCTAGCTTAAATAAAACTAGATTTTAAGTGGCTTGTATTTTTTTGGCCTAAACAGTCAGAAACATTTATCAAGAATTCAAGTAAGCCAAAATTAGAACATCTGCAAGCTTCTGTCATTTAAAACAGATTGATTTAAAATGACACTTGCCAAGCAAATTCGGTTTCTTGCCATGTAAATACAATGAGCTTCTATTGAAAAAATAATGTAATATGAAAGCTTCTACATAAATAATTGGATAACATTGGTAATAAGCTTGGGACACTTGAACAAGTATTTTTGAAAACCTTTCTTGTCCAAGGGCAGAAAAAAATAATGAAAGAGAAACATAAAGCTAACAAAATAACCTAGTGCCACAGGCTGTTTATCCTACATCTCCTCTTGCTGGATTGCACAGTAGAGAACACTGCCTGCACACAAATATGCACAGGACACTGATATTGTCATCTGTCCCTGAACACTCTCACAGATTTCCACAAATCTACTGTAAGGGCTCTATCCTCATTCCCATTAAACAGTTTCCTGACCATTAAGGATTGGAGATTCCAAAAGGAGATATGTAATATTTCATGCAACATATCACCTTGCTTAGCAACTAAGAAGATGCAAGCCATTTGGGCACTGCTTCCTAACCTAAGTAACTTTTTTCAGTTTCCAGTATGCTGTTTCCATAACCACGTATTAAGCACCACAGGAACTGAGGTTCCCACTTAGCAGCACTATCCTACTGTTCCCAAACTAACTCTACCATTCTTATTTTAGGCATTTCTGGTGACTGTCCTTCAAGAAGTTTTTCATTTTAAAAGGTAAGGGAAGGAATGACAGGACTGTTCTATAAAACTGCAGCTAATTCCAGCCTCTTTAGGGTGCATACCTTATTGTGGGAAGACCAATAAAGGTTTTGTTGGAACAGGAGGAGGAGGAGGATGAGGAGGAGAATGTCTGCCTTCCTTCAGTTGGCACCTGACTGGAGAACTGTATTTTTTACACTAGTGACTTGATCACAGAGATCTACGTTTTTGTTTATCCAAGATTAGTTTAGTCATTTACCTGTGACTTGGGTGGACAAGCAGGAAACACAGATTTCTTGCCAGCAAAGAGAAATAAATGCAAGAATAATTTACCATTGAGCATCACCATGGTGATGATGTGAGATGAAAGGTCCAAAGATACTCAGATCAAGTACAAGGAAGGCAGCAGGGTGATAATTGATATTTAGGGAAAACAGTACAAGAAACAAACCAGCACTAAAGCTTTTATATTATGTCCAACCCAAAAAAAGCTGAAGAACTTGCTGAACTGGAGGTCACAACTGGACCACTGTGGTTACAGTCACTGTGACGTCCATTTTCCATTATTTTTTAAAATATTTTTTTAAATATATGTCTACTATTGGCCTCCACAGCATCTTGCAGGAAAGTTTCTCACTATTGTTCTGAGAAAGTCTTCTCTTCTCTTTGTTTTAAAACATGTAAATATTCAAGTGCAACACAGAGTCACTTGATTTTCCTTTCTCACAATTGCAACTAAAATTACTTGCGGAGGATAAGAGAAAGCAAGCAGATAAACTCAAGTAAAGAGAGTGAGGAAAAACCATCAAAGAGGAATAAGAGAATACTTAAGCAATGAAAAAACAAAAATGCAGTCACAGTTAGATAGGGTAGTAGGATAGACTGTTATGCCAATTATCTTTCTGAGGATTTGATTTTGAACTCTTTGGGAGGTTCAAGCATTATTTTACTGGGTAATATTGCAAAAGCTTGCATGATGGACAAAAACCACAAGATGTTAGCTTTCAAAAACCTGAGCTTCAGAATGGTAACTCAAATCTAGCAAAAATGAGCAGATTTGATACCAGCAGACCCAACTGAACTTAAACCTTCATTTTAATCTAGGTATTTGGACTTCATTGTGAAGTTGCATAAGAAAAATATTTTTCCATGCTGGTGTTTACCCACATACACATGCACACATGCGTGCACGCGTGCGCACACACACCCACCCACACACACACAAAATATTAAAATGTAGATTCTTGCTTCACAGTTCATGTGAGCTTTTAAAGGATGCAAATGACATGTCAAATTTTCTTCCAGTTAGCTCCTACATTTTCCTGACATGTATTGGCATGGAAGATCAATTACTGAAAATAATCTATAAAATTCAGATTTAGGTTTTCATGCTGCCCTTAAAGAGGCGTATACAATAAACCATGAAGGATTTAAGTGATGTCAAAAAACATTAGAAATTTTTTTGTATTTCTTTCTTCTCACACTGATTTCCTGGGTACAGTATAAATCAATATAATGAGACAGTGCTGCAAGTACAAATTAGGAAATCAGGATTTTAAATTCCCTGCCTTTTCACTAGCATTATCAGCATGTGTATTTACAGTATGTGCACACACACACACCTATATATAAATATAAATATATATGCACACAAACACACATATATGTATGTAGGTATAGACATTTATGACTTGCTTAGCTGGATCATACCTGCCTAGCCTTTGAAACATTTTATTTTCAAAATGTCATATAAAAGCCAGCTGGCCAGCTTCATATTTCCTGCTCACAGAACTCAAGCCATCAACTTGTGCCAGACTGCAGTTAGCTAATTCAAAAAGAACTTGCAAAAACCATTACAGAAACCAAGAACTGAAAATCTGCATCTTTTTATTGTCCTGATGCAAACAAATATGCTATCAAAATTAAAATGTATCAGATGGATTTCATATATTTTTCAAAGCTTTGGGAGTAGTATTTGTAGAAGAAAAAAGATGAAGGATGTGAGTAATTGGTTATTTTATAGCAATTGTTTTCTGGCTGAAAAAATAATTTTGACCTTCAGGACACATTATCGTTGACTTGACCGGCTGTTAAAGAAGTGCCAGGAGACTCTTTACTGTTTCCACATGGTCTGACCCGATCCAAAATTGGCTCCTGGTAACCAAGAAGATGCTCAGCCAAACTGTTGTACAACTTCTTACCATCCAAGTCCACATATGATGCATCTCAGGAAAAAATAAAAGAGGCTCATCAGTCACTACATCTATATTAGAGGAAAGGTGGCAGCCCTATCTTATTTTGAGACCACCTCTCTCCACTGAAAGACTGTTTTTCACTTGTCTATAACATTGCCAAGACACAATGATCTCAGCTCAGATTTTCCATGCTAGGTCCTTGGTACAGCCTTATTTTGGAAGATTTAATTCAAAACAGTTCCATCATTTCCGAGAACAAGGCTAGAAAAAAGGGCTTATTTTGCCCCTATTAAACAAAAAAATTATGTGAAAAGCTTGAGCACTCCAAGGCTTTGGAGTAGAAGCAGAAAAGTGTCAAGAGTCCGAACTTTTCTGTCAAGTCATTAGTTTTTGAGAAACTAAAATTTGTAAGAAATGGGACAAGCAGGGCAAACAGAATGGAACATGAATAATATTACAGGGAAAAAAAAATTGGATTGTCCAGAGCTGAGAGTAACATGAGGACTGGGGTGGGGGGCAGAGGGGTGATTCATTGCCTGTGGGACAGGCTAGATAAAACAAAGATGCCTCAGTGAGGATGCAAGAGACATAAGGGCAGATTGCAGGACACAGGACAAAAGAGGTCAAGATTCTGTCATGTCTCTCAGCACTTCTCCCTCCAGAGCCAGAAGGGTAGTCCCTAACTTGCTGGTTCCTACCACTCCTTTCTACCAGCCAAAACACGCTCTGGTGCACCTCCACGGCTGCTCCACACTGAAATGTGTAGCGTGGTTTTTGCCAGCTATTTCACTACTAGGCAGACACATCTTCACAGATAACTAACCTGAGTGTTTACACAGTGCCACACAGTAATACCTTGTTTCCTTCTGTTGCCTTGGAAAAGAAGAAACAAACAAAATAAAGCCTGAAAAGACTTTTAAAAGTATTAAGGCTGAAGAGCTGGACATGAGATTGCAAGGAAAAGTCAGAATCAAATTCACTGTGCAACTCCATTTGAGCCTACTTCTAAATATTATGAACAGATAGCCTGTAACTACACCAGGTTTTCACCCCCTGCCTCAAGCAGACATGCTTAAACTTTGGCAATATTTGTATTTTTTATGCTACCTTCCCATCTGTAATACACCTTGATGTACTTTTCCATTTAATATGTTTCAAACTTCACCCATTTCGTTCTGTTTATCTAAGGAAAACGTTATGAACTTAACCCCCTGTCAAATACAGTTATTTAGCTAAGGGGTGTCTAAATTATGGTTTGCTAAACACATGCTGACTTAGGTAAAGCCCAATAAATCTCCCAATATTTTGTGATATTTGAGGAATGCCTCCTCAACAGAAACCTTTTGCAACTTGTTTCCATGGGAAGGAAGACTTTCACAAGACCTGAAGCATCCAGAGAAGTTTTTTTAAGAATTGACAGAGGCCAATAAACCATTCTGCAGAACATAGTTTTTCTCCCCCTCCTACACATCTCCATACTCAGAAGCAGGGAGGCAAGCTTCCTCACAACTGTTTTACATATCCTGACTTCTAGGAAAACAAAAATTGCTCTTCACAAATTCATGCTGGAAAATATTTTCCATGTATATGTCTGATGCTGAAAACAAGCCACCTCCAAGACTGTCAACCAGTTTTAACAGTCATGCTCAGACATCACCACTACTCATGCAGTTGATTATGCTACTAAACCCTTCCAGAAGTAATAAAGAAATACCTAAACAGGAGATGACAAAAGTAAATTATAAGCTTGTCATTTTAACTTCTCTACAAGTATCTTGGGATGATACTATGAGAAATTTTCTAATATGCACTTACTGGGCACTAATAAAATTCCTTTTTTACTCTCTAACACTTGAAAGGGAATTACAAATTCTGTAATGTTTTATGGACAAAGCACATAAAAAACGCATTGAAACTTTAGGATTTCAGGTGTTTGACATAAAACACTTCCCCACAACTAGGACTGAAATTTTAAATGTAAATTTGCCTGTAAACACAGTTAGGCAGCTGGTTTTTGACCTTTTATGGTCAGTAACTGCTGTTATTTCAAAAACTAATTTTTAGCGGAGAAAATATTTATGTTTGTCTTTAATTTAGGAATACTGAGAGTTGCAAGACAAGTTTCCATTCAAATGTTCAACATATTGTCACACTCTGGTCAACATGTAGAGATCCATCTGGTTCTCTGTAGATGACTCACTGATAGTGAAAATCTGTTGCAGAAATCAAGGTAAATACAGAAGTAGCGCTTATAGAAATCTGTGTAAAAGTCAGTCTCTGAAAAAAGAGTGGAGATAAGGAATTACAATGGCTTAAGGACTTATTCAGGAGGTGATGTCAAGTACCAATGTGTTATTAATGTGCTGAGATAATGTAATGACCTCTCCAAAGAGACATTGATAATTCTTCAAGTCCATTGCTCTCATTTACACTGACTTCTAGTTTCATACTGTAACCCAGCAGTTGAGTTTAGGGAAGGAACAGATCCCCATTTTGACCAGAACTTACCAGTACTTTTTAGATTAATTAAAATCTGCAACTGAGTGCAACGATGATATGACTCACATAGGAAACAAGCAAATGAAAATGAGAGGATGTGGAGCATGCTGAGAAACTAAGACTCAAATGGCTTTTAGTAGAACTCCTCTGGTGAAATCTCCAGCTAATTCACTTTGCAGGTATGGCTCACTTAGGATTAATCCTATAACAAAGAACTCTGAGAAGGCAAGGAAAATCTCCTCTCAGAATCTGGAAAATTTGAAGAGTCTTACCTTGCAAGGCATAGGCTTTTTGAAGGAGATTTCAGCTTGAGTCCAAACTCCCTTTGGAGAGTCCAAGACAGACCAGATTTTCTCTTGAACAACATGATTCTCCTCAAAAATATAAACTGCAAGAGTGCCACTCATCTTGAAAAACCCATATAAAGCATAATAAAAACTCAGACAAAACTGCAGGTTTCCTGGCAGGGTCGGGCCATACAGACGTCCAATGTACCCAGGCTGTGATGTAAACTTTGTGTTTGCCAACAAATAATAGCCTGCAAGACAGCATAATTATTGTATTTAATATGGTATTAATACAGCTGATTTGCTATTAAAGCAGCTTCTGTTATTGCATCAGACTTGGGTTATAAAAACAGTTCCAACTGGCAAGAAATAGATTATCACACTCTGACAGGAAATAACCATTTTTTTTCCAAAAGCATCCTGTCTGCTTCTAGCTAAACTAGCGCATGGCTAAGTTACCAGAAATAAGCACTTATCAAATTTATACTGAAAAATTCCCTGGGTTGCTGGCCTCACTGGAAAACTAGCCTTTTCAGGATTAGCACTGTGAGACAAAAAAAAGGAGGGTGGGGTACAAGGCCTATTATTCCCTGCACCAAGTATAAAGAACTGAGACCTTAGTGCATATGATTAATAACCATGAATACTCTACTCAAAGAGATGTCTGAATTTCAGAATTCATTAACAGTCTTTTCATCATGTGGTTTCACTACACAATATTTATGTTCTCCCTTAAAAAAGCCAACTATTCTAAGCCTAGAAGAGCTAAATGACCACTTCTGCTCTCTAAAAAATATGCATTAACCTATTATTACATTTACTTCCATATTTTTTTGGATTCATACCTCCAGCAACTAGAGAGCAGTACAGTGAAGATAATCTGATTTGTGGTCCTGCCTGACTATCCAATAGGTGACCTTCCTCCTCTACACATGGGGAAGCACAGCCAGAGCTCCAGACAGGACCGAGCTGTGAGCGCTGATCTTTAATGGCAGAGAGTTGCACTGAGACAAGCTAACCATTGTGGCAGTGATATTACTTAACAGAGTGAACAATGATACAATAGGTTAACCTTAACCTTTTATACAACACTTATATATAGTTTGACTCTTCTAGGAGAAAGCAGTTTTGATTCACCGAATCCAGTAGTGTGATCTCCTGCTCTATACACATTGCGCTTCACTTTCACTCTGCTCCACCCTGGGCCATCTTTGTGATCTTGGTAGAAATTACACAGATCTTCCTCAAAATTGCAGCCTGCATTGGCAGGATTGAAAGGAGCTCCTAAAAGAAAGATGCATATCTTCTGTTAGGATGAGTACAGTGTGATAAACATAGGTTTGATGCAGAAGGATGCCAAAGCATACTTTGCTTCATCTTGCTTTTCTTTACTGACGATAAGCATGTGCAAAGATGTTACACATATAGTGCACAGCCATGATGAAATCAAACTATCAAATTTCTATTGCAAGTTGGTCTTATCTTCTTATACTTTTTGCTGGAGCCAGGAGAAACCTTGCTTCATAGCCCCCCTAAAACACAAATGAGCTCCAGATACTAAGACCAGATTATTCCTCCAGGATAGGTAATTCACAAAGACATTCTGACCATTTGTTTTTATCTGCTCCTTCATTCAAAAGATTATTCGGAAAAAATGAGTGTGTCCATGTGCCTGTGTGTGCACTGAACATCAACATTTAGTATTTTTTTAAAGAGCATTTATTAAAAATCTTTTGTATAGTTACGTGTGTGCATGTGCATGCTGGAAGTAGATAAGCAAAACAGTTTTTAGTTCCTGTACCACCTCATGGCAACTTTGCTCTGGAGCTCGCCTCACACAGTGCTAATACTGCAGAGAAGAAAGCTGAACCATTTGTAGTAAAGTTGATTAAAAGCAAAGCTAAGACCTGCCCAGCCCTGCAGATGGCTCTCTCTAGACCTGCAGTATGGAATTCATGGGTCAGAACTTGCCTCAGTCTGAAAAAATACTATATGGGCCATGCTAGTAAGTAAAACATTTCTACTTCTTCAAAGGCCTCACCATAGGTGAGGTGAAGGTTCTTATAGAAGGTGCTTGGGGAAGGAGAGGCAGAACCCAAAGCTATCCTGCAAATTCTGGCTTTGCCAGGAGCCCAGACACAGGACATTGTGCACATCACTCTACAGCAGCACATATGACTTTTCTCATGGAGACGAAGAGAGCTTTTACACCAGTGGCAGGTACACAGGCTATCAGCTTTAGGAGAACAAAAATTGTGGCTTTGGAGTGATGCCTGAGGTCTTTTGAGTCTCAGATAGGCCAAATCTAGGCCCTCCTATGTGTCTTAACTCTTCCTGCAGCCATGGCCTCCCACCTCTGCTTTCCTAGTTAAAGAAAAGGCAGGTGGAGCACTTCCATGTGACATTAAACCCATATTCTGACTCAGCCTTTGCTGAGCAAGTACTCTGGTACCTTTTCCTCCATTTGGCTAACATCAAGACTTTTGTTGAACAAAACTTCTAGAAAAAAATAAAGAAAAAACGTAGTGCTGTTATATATACTGCTATGGCCAAATACAAGGAGAATGGAGAGCTCTTACTTTTTAACATTTCTACTCAGAAGAACTGAAGATGACAATAATTGGTAAGTCTGAAGGATCAAACAGTACATGTTGTGTATGTTGTATGTAAAAGAGTATAAAGCAAATAATTTACTTTCATTTCTCAAACAAAAATCCCAAAACTACCACAAAACAAACCTTCAAAATCAAAGTTAGTAGGCGGAGTTCTAGTTGAACCTATCATATTCAGAACAGATTCTGATCCATTCAGATTAGATCTGAATTTCAACCATTGAGGCAGAAAATGCTATAAAATTTATCCCATTTCTCAACAGATATAAGTTGTCTGAAAATTAAAATGGAAAAAACAGATAAGCAGCTCCAACTCTGTGAAAATTGCAAGCATAACTTAGGATTTTTGTTACAAAATAAAGTAAATACCAAAAAGCTATTGAGGAGATAATGAAACAATGGATTTACCCAGCCATGAGATGTGGATTAGTAATGATTAATGTATCTGGCATCTGCCTGCTTCAGCAGTGATACTTCAGCAGTGGAGGCAGAGCTAGCAGATACTCTGAGATAAAAAGGGAAAAAACAGCTGTTTTTTCATTGATCACTTTAGAGAATTTGCCAAAATATTCAAACTTCTGACCAAAGGAAAAGATGGCATCTACTTTTGACTATCTTTTAGTGCCAGAGTAAAACGCCAGCAACCAGCTACTTAAGAGGCTGGATTCACAAATGCCAATGTCCTTTGTGCCAAGTGCCTCTGCATCAGGTGGTGTCTGTTGCTGGGAAAACCTAACAAATACTCGACAGACACGCCCTGCCTGAGATGAGTAATACCTCCTGGGGGAGTGAAGACAGGGAGGCAGAGCTCATGTTTTGGCTCTGTACAACACCTCAGGGCATGTGGCATGAAGAATGCCTACACTGGCATTAATGAAAAGCCCAGGGCATTTTCTTCCTCATACTGTCACACCTGGGAAAATCCACCCTCTCCTTCTGTGACAAGCCTGCAAGTGGTAATTTCTTAAAACCGGTAGTGATGCAAATACAGCGCTCAGTCCAGCACTCCAGCTGCAGAACCCTGAGGCAAGGTCTTTGGAAAGGAAACATTAAGAATTGGTTTCCAAAAAATGAATGGCACAGGTGTTATCTGCTGTTATCTCTTCTGAAGGAAGAGGAGCCCAGTGGTGCTGGTCAGTTGAGAAGGTAGCACCAAAACTGCAAATACTGACAGACCGTTCTGAGGGGCAAGGCAGAGGGAGGAAACAAGGGAGATAAATAGCAGCAAGAGCTCATCATACCTGTCTGATTGCTGCAGTAAACCGGAGAGAAAGAAATGTCATCAAGGGCAACATAACCTCCCTTGGCGCTATTGAAAGCCACTTCAAATATTACCTAGAAATTATAATAAATTGTTATTTGTCTGCCATACACTCAGCAATAATTTTGGTACACATCTTTGAAATACAGAATTCTGACTGAATGTCCCAGACAGACTCCAGCACATCTCATATAGTGCTGAAAGTGTTGGGACTAATTAAATTATATCACTTATAAGGGATATAAATCAGAGCCTGACCTTAGGTGTTGATCATTGCTCACTACAGGTCAAGGAAACACCAAAAGGAATATAGCTCTTCTGCTCTATGAAGCACCCCTTTTAAAGATGCAGTAAGGCTTCTGCCACTGTATTATACAAAACCGCTATTCACAATCATCCGCCTGTACTGACTAAACCTCCAGTTTTATCTAGAATCTGTCTGGATCAAGAGCTAAAACCCCCCTGTGTTCATTACTTTGCTATTAATATATTAAATTTTACAGTTTTCTGTAAATATCCTCAGATATTGAAACCCATGACTTGGCATTAGCTGTCAGGGAAGACTTCCTGTACAGAATTTATTTAAGAACCAGAAAAGCTATTGCTGTGTTTTGTTTACCACAAAGATCAAACAAAGTATTGTATTTAGTCATTCCCAGGGGAAATAATTTCCTCAAGTAAGTGGAGGACCATCTATAACTCTTGAGGAAGTGTCTTAAAATTTCTCTTAAGTATCAAACGTCTGAGATACAGGAAAACTTTGAGAGCCAGCCCCAGGGACAAAGCAAGGAAATAAGGACAAAAGCTTTCAGAGTGAGATTTGTTTCAGTGAAAGCAATGCCTGTGATGTTTTGCAGACTAGAGAGCTAGTGAAAGAATCCTGAGCAATCTTCTTTAGCTAGATGAAACAAAGAAGAACATCGTCTTGAAGCAACCAAAGAATTTATGTGTTAAGGTTTAATATTATTTCTATTAAATTATCTCTGTGCTAAATTACATAGAAATTTCTTGAGCAGATTAAAGGCCTGTGTAGCTCAGTGCCGTTTTTTCAGCAGAGAGCACCTACAGGTGCTCTGAAGACAATCACAGGCTTTCAGTTCTTCTTCCCTTACATTATATTCCTGATGAATTCTTCCTTTCCCATTAATTTTTCTGATCAGTTTTTTAACTGATCCTAATAATGGTACCTAGGTATGTTGTGGAAGTGAGTTCTGTGGTTGAATCACATATGAAAAGACCCTCTGTTCACTTTATTTTAAAACTGTTACATGGTAACTAAGAACTTGGAACAGCAATGTAAATTTTGAGAAACAGGGAACAGTTAATCTTTTCTGTGTCCTTCATGACTCTTAAGAACCTCTAACATATGCTACTTCCATCTTTTTTTATAAGGACTGAAAACTGTCATTTCATTGATGTAACTTCTCCATACTTTTCATTATCTGCATCTCCCTCTGGGACAATATTTTTTAATGTTTTTAAAATCTTCTTAAATCTTTTTTTTTTTTTTAACTGAGAGAGCTGAAGTTGCATACCCTGCTGAACACAAGGTTTCCCTGTGCATTTACCCAGTGGTGCAACATCCTGTGTTTTGCTATTTATTCCCATATGGATAGTTTCCAACATTCTGGATGGATTTTTGAATGCTGCCAGGAAATGAGAGGGTATTTTCACAAACTCAACAACAGTATTGCCAAGCTCTAAGTGATCATTAATTCATTTCCATCAATAGCGCTAGGACTGATTTTCCCTTTTTTAAACATGAATTTAGTTTATATTAAGTGAATCAGTAATTCACTTACCATTCTGTATTATGAAGCCTTCTGAGAGCTGCCTTCCTTTCCCGTGAAGATTTGAATGGATTATCACTGACTTTATAGAGTGCAAAAGGCCTACATAATATCTCATGAAAATTAGCTTTACCCCTAGTAATTTCTGGAAGTCTACAGGGTTATGGTGAATTAGCAAATAACTTAGGTAGAATTAAAGCAAGTAGAATTTATCTGTAATCCATGTATTAGAAGTATGCATGTATAGAGAGAGTATATGTTTGTATATATATAAAAATTACATATATATGTGTAAAATACACATATATGTAAGTATATGTGTATGTATATAATACACATACACTGTTTATTTCAGTCTTCTAAGTTTGGGGTACTTTTTAGAAAACACTAGGGAATAAAATATTCAATTTTTTTCTAATACTCTTGACAGTCATTGTAATAACCATCAAGAGCTGTCTTTCACATTTAAGGACTACTGTACAAAGGACCCAAGTTTGGACTTTCTCTCATGAACTGCAGGATCTAAGTAAGGTGGAGAACAGACCTCAAATATTTTTAAAAATTTTTCTTCTGCAGTATTTTTCTTATGCATTATTTTATGATATTCAGCATCCTCAAAAATGAATCAGAGAGTCATAGAAACAGGGAACGGAGAGAACCTTGATATTATTCAGCAACTAAAAAACTTCCCATCGGTGAGACTACAACCTCCCAAGATACTCTGATCAAGCACTAAACCCCCTGGCTTCAAAATCAAGCATGAGTATGGAAAGTGATCTCTCCTTGACCTTTATGCAAAGGGTAAAGGATATCACAGATCACCAACATCTTTACAGCTGTCTTTCAGATACTGCATGGTGCCTGCTATGTTCCTGGCTTGGCCTGAGCTGGCACTCGTGTCTGAGGCAATCTGGAAGTCGCAGCTGGACCGAGCAGGAAGGTTTGCTTTACCTCCATGGGATACGGCGCACTGAAGTCGACTTCTGCCAACGCCCAGTCTGCATTCAGTGCACTGTCTGTTTTCCAGATCTCTTCATAAAAGCCACTCATGTCTCTCAGGTAAACAGTAAAAACAATGCTGCTTTCCAGCTTAAGCTGATAATAAAAAGATAAGCAGCCAGATACTGGGGCTGTGGTCCTTGGTGAGATTAGCTGGGCCACTTCCTGAAAGTGTTTGACATACACAGAGTCCACGTACATGTAGTGACCTAGAAGCAGAGAAACATTTGGCATAAGACACTCTTTAAAGAACACCACGTACAAGAAGTATCAGCAGATGAACAAGGACTAGACATATATATCTATGAGCAACATGGTTGCTTCCTAGAAAATTTTAGTGATTCTAAAAGATTTTTTTCCTCTCTTTTCCTCCTATGTACAACCCAAAATTGTTTGGCTAAGATACCACTTGGCAAAATAGTCAGTCCCAGCTCTTTCTTTTCTTAAGTCTTTATTATTATTAGAAATAATATATTTATCTATATTTGAAACATAATAAACTCTAAATTTTGGAAGCCATTCATAAATGGAAAAATGTGCAACAACCATGTTATCTCCCTTGGTGCAGTATTTCGTCTCTCTTAAGTGCAACTTTGGCTGAAGCAATTCAAGTAAATTAACAAGATTGTAAGCCATGTGTTTTCTCATCTTCTAAAAAGCAGTTCATTTAATATATCAAATTATTGTCAAATAGCTTTTAGTCCTTAACATATCCACTTAGTGTATCTAGAATTTGGTTTATAAAAAATGTCTCATTTTTACTGCATAGACTGGACTTTTTATGTAAAATCCTTAAAGATTTTTGGGAGATGTTAATGAACAGAAAAATGCATTGCATTTGAGGAGAGTATCTCCCCATCATGAATATGAGCCAATATGACCTGAAGGATTTTCTAAGGGTACAGCTTCTAATATTTTGATTTCGGGAGTGGTATCTCAATTTAAGCAGGACACATCCGTGTTCACAAACATGCAGTTTTTCTTCTTCTGCACTCCCAGAAGCACAGCATCAAACAGTCTTTGATGAACAAAAAATGGCTCCTCACAAGTAGAAAGCCTGGAGAAGACAGAAGTGTCAGACTGGAGGGGTACTTCAGCGCGAGCACTGCAAACTGTGCTGTTCAGTTTGCCACTACATCAATTGGCACACAGCACTCTCAGACCTTCAGAGGTCACTTCTCGCTTCTCTCTGGCGGAAGGAGGGGAAAGCACTGCTTGGCTGTGGGTCTCCTCCAGACTGCCCACTGCCAGGGAGTGGTGACTTCAGCCATACTTGCCTGAAAGGTTCTCAGCTTCACTTTTGTTCTGCAGTTTTAGCATATCTCATAGTTTAGCTACAATCTCCCTGGATGATGCAACTTCGCAGCCTAATTCTTGCAAAAAGAAGGCTCTTCTGTGACTTTAGGCTTCTTGAAGTCTTCTCAGTAAATGCTCAGCAGTGAGGGCTTGGTGTGAAACAGAAATGCTGTGGCTGCATGAAAACATCCCTCCCAGCTGGGAGCATTTCTTGTCATAGTACTTATTTAATAGGCTGATCCACTGTCTGCTGTTGAAGTTGTGGTAAGTTTAAACTTCAATCAGAATTTTACAGGCATTTTAGTGCCAGGGGGTGACAAAGACATGGAAAGACACTCTGTACTCAACTCACACAATTGTGAAGTAAATAAAAAGGCACAGCGGCATGAGTTAAGGAAAGAGGATCAACCCTGCTTTTCATGAGATGTGACTCCTTGCCCTGCCACAAGCATCAGGCAGACATCAAGCAAGACACACAGTGTGCAGCACCAGCCCCACGTCCTGACCATCACCTGCTGTGGTACCTTGTGCAAAGGTGAAGTTATCTCACAGCCTTCTTCACAGCTGTGTAAAAATCTCTTCCCTGAGCAAGGAGTTACAGGATAAGCATTTCATGCCAAGCAAGTGCAAAAATTCCAATAATTTTTCCCAGCATTATGTCTCTGAGGGGTTGTTCTAACAACACCACATTTGTCTGAAAGAAACAAGACTTCTAAACTGTACAGTTTCACTCAAGATTCTCCAAGCATGTTTTAATACCTTAGTTTTCCTACTCAATTTTCTCAATATTCATTGAGAAAAGAAAACCCCTGCCAGATGTACAGAGCAGCAGTACAAGAATCTAAAATTTACTGCAGTCCATACATATAGAATACACAGAAAGTTGAGTTTTCCAGCTCTCACATCCAAAATTCTACTCTTATCTCTGAGTATTTTTGAATCCTAGCAAAGAGTGTAACAACCTTTTTATAAAGCTTACAGGCAATTTTGTCTGAGCTTCTGCAAAATCCCCCAACCTCTTTCTAATCCCCCTTTTTTCCCACAAATCACTCTTACCATCCCCACCCCAACCCCACAATGGAAACAACTCACATAATAATAACTCACAGTATGAGAGTCATACATGAATCACACACTCGGATTTTTCCACTATATTTCTGCTCTATATTTGTTGCTTACCCAGTGCACTGTTAAGTGTGTGGTCTTTGGGCAGGATAGACTGAGAATTCCGAATGTTCCCTCCACCAACAAACCAGTTGACATTAGGATTCCAGCGGTTCACATAGCCACAAAGATGATTTTCTTCAAAGTCACATTCTGCAATTGCAGACACCACCAGCTGAGTGCACACATTTTCATCACAGAAATAGGAACAGCAAATTGCTAAGCACTGGCCTCGCTTCACATACGGCAGAGCAGATAATGCCTGTATTTATAAAACTGGACATAGCATTTAAGAGCTCATAATAAACAGAAGCAAACCTATCCAAATTTTTTGATAATTTTTTGATAAAATTTTCATTTTCATCCTCTTTGAACCAATCTGTATTTTCACCATTTGCCAGATAGGACTGCTGTAATTTAGAACCAAACAAAGCAGATTTAAATACACCACCTCTTTGTAGTAAATAGTCAAAGCAGAACTTTCCCTTGTAAATCAGAAATGGCCAGAAGAAAAGCAGGACAAGTATTTTATAACAGTAATGCAACTGCTTTGTCTCCTTCACAGAGCCAAAGAATTGTGACAACTTGGTTGGACTCCACCAAAGCTCTCGAGAAATGTAAAGATCTCCCAGCCTCCTAGACACTGGAATTTTTGAACTTCATTAGCAGTTTTTAGCAAATATCATGAGGAAATGGTAGTAAGTGTAAATATATATATATATCAGCACAGTTTTTTGTCTGTAGCCTCAAGATGATACTTGTAAGGAAGCCATGAGCAGGCAGAGAGCGGAAATAGTCATGCAGCTGTTATGTGTAATATCTGAAGCAGTGCAAACTTTTTAAAATATAACAGTTGTTCCTGCTTGAACAATAAATAGATTTGAAATTATACTGTGTATAATACACACACATATATATGTATATATGTGTGTGTGTGTGTGTGCATGTGGTGTGTGTGCGTGTGTATTTGTGTATATATATATCACAGAGATAGGTGAAAAAAACCCACTTACTAGTTTGTGCACTCTTAGCTTAAAAATTATCTGTATTGAATATGGCAGTGTACTTTTCAATTAGGAAAAAGCCATTGTCTGTTTTTTAAAGCTAGATCTTCCATCCAGTTTTAAAACTGCCAACAAGGCATTCTCTTCCATGCAGAGAATATGAGGGTTGAGGGAAGAGTACTTACCAATACAATATCCAGAAGTTATTTTGATTTCAAAAACTGCTATACTGGTGGATTTATCTTGTCCCATTTCACCTTCCAGTACCAGCTGCACAATATAAACCAAACGGTCATATTTAGAATTTCATTAGTACCTTGAATATTTAAACAGGATAAACAAGAGAACAAATTAAATGTTTCTTGGGGAACCATCATCCTCTTACAGTCAGGTGTGCTTTTGCTGAGAGAGCTTGGCAGAATGCATTAAAGATGGAGCTAGTGTTCTTCTTTAACCACAGAAGACATGCTGAAGGACAATGAGACAAGGCAAAAAATTCCCACACTTCATTTAAGAGTATGGAATTCTATATTCCTCAGCTGTGGTTATGCAAGACATTATCGGGAATTATGCAACATGATGGTTTCTGGGTAGAAATACTCTTCTGTCAGCATGTGACTCCTTCCAGAAAGACACAGAGGGCAGGAATAAGTGAGCACAGCTGCAGACACAGGACCTGGGGGTTCCTGTATCTGCCATTGGCACCAGCAGCTCCTCAGGGATACCAGGAGATGAAGCATCCTCACGGCAGGCCTCGGCCGGCCGTGTGTCCCCAGGCAGTCGCTGGTCAGAGCGCTGCCTCGTGCCAGCCCTGCTCACGGGTGCTGGGGACAGAGGGCTCAGCTGACTTGTGTGCCAGCCTTAGACATGAAAGCCAAGAACGTGGCTCAAAGTCTGCATATGTTAAAAAAAGAACTTTGTGCAGCCCAGCACATGCACAAGGCTGCACCAGAAAGCCTGTGGCATCTTCTTTAACTGGGCTTATACCTTACCTTGTACTTCTTTGTGCTGTTGGTTAAATCTAAGCTAGCTATGAGCCAGCTGTCTGATGGCTCCTTGGCTGACCACAGCAAACGATCAAAACTTTCTCCCTCCTGCCTGAGGTACAGGTTGAGCCTGGCAGGATCAGGTGAGGTGCCTGAAGTTGCTGCTATCTGATAGATCAGTCTGACACAGCTCCATTCCTCGGAGTACAGGTCAGGGCTGGACAGCACTGCTTTCTCACCCTCGTAAGACGTGTCCACAGAAATGTAATGTCCTGGGAACAGACACACACCACAATAACAAATGTCAGAGGCTTTGTTTGGCATCCCTGGAGAAAGTAGTTATTTAGGAAAGAATGGTAGTTCTGGGACTAGGTCAGGAGGCTGAAGACTACCACTCCTCTGATAAGTTACTTAACCTTTTGATATCCTGCTATACTTCCCCAAATGTGACTTCATGTGTCTCCCATATTTTTTTAAAACAATTTTTAAACGACTGGAAATTTTGAGACAAGATATTTTATCGGTATAAAGCAGATTATTAAGTAGTACCCTTTGGAACTGATAGCTGTAGATAGACAATTTGATTGACAAGGCAATTTGCCCACAGATAAATATTTTGCAGGAATATTTAGTTGTTTTAAAGATCAAAACTTTTTATTTTCATGTAGGCTTAAAATCAACACATAAAATGAGACATTGCAGCTAAAAACTCCCAAAGCACTTCTGGTTTCAAATAACAAAACTAGAAAGACACTTCTAAGTAAAACTGACATGTTCAAGTCTGCTGATTCAAAAAATTACAGAATGTAAAGCAACATTTAAACATACCAGCAGTCCAAGATTAATTTAAAATTATTCTCTGAGACAAAGTCTAAAACAGCCTTCCATATAAAAATAAAAGGGTGCAATGACAAACTAAAAGTGCATGAGGAGGCAAAAAAAAGTGGAAAAGAAACAATGTGTAGAAAAATGAGGCAACAGCAAGTGAATTATAGTGAAGCATAAGCATGGTCCTGGAAGCTCTACTGATACCAAAACCAAGAGTTAAATGGACTACAAGAGTCACAGAAACCTGAAATGCAATGCCAGAAACAAGTGATACAAAAAATGAAAACTTAAATTTTAAAAGCCCAAAACACCACAAAACAAAACAGTAAGACAAACTAGGACACCCATGTCCGAAATGTTGTCCCACAGATTATCAGGAAAAGGATCCTTCTAACCAATTGTCAATGTACATTAGACAAATCACATTTCTGATACCTAATTCTCATCACTTGCAGCAAGTATGAGTTAAAAGTGCTGTCAGGGCCTGTGTCCAATTAGGCCTTTACCTAGCAGCACATCACTTTCCAGGGAATATACTTGTTCTTTAATCTCATCTCACTTGACCACAGAACTTGTCAATTTCCATGCATATATAAATACTTGGATAACTCAGAAATGTCAGCAGCTACACTGATGTTAAATACATTGCTTATCTTTGAGGCACAAAAGTCCCCTCCCAAATCCTGCCTGTACCCTCCCACTCTACCAAAACACGCTGGGGTTGCTTCTCAGAAGCTCCCTTGTTGCCTTTTTTAAAGTATTTTCTCCGAAGGAGAAACATCACAGGGGGTCATCAGCCCATCAAGGCAGAGCACACGTGTAATCTGCTTTATGGAGGTCCCAAAGTCCTCTCCCACAGACCCCCAGGAGCAGACACTCACTCTGACAACACCTGATTCTTTGGGAACTGCATGTTACAGCATCCCCCTGCATCTGCTCCCCTTCTCACCTGCAGACACAGTGCCCAGAAACACACTTGTGCTGCACATTTTGTTTAACTGATGTAAGATAAATTATTGCTAGGAGATAGCTGCAGCCCTAAGCAGTGAAAGGGGCTGTGCAAATACAGAAAAGCTGCATTCTCTTTCCCTTTTTAGGGAAATTTTTTTCTTTTTTTTTTTTTTTTGCCTCTTATCATGATTTCCCTTTATATCTGCTGTCTGGTTTTAGTCTACTGGGGAAAGATACAAAATAACTGGTAAAGTACAAGTAACTTGTTACTGCAGCAGTATTTGAAAGAAAAATAAACACATGAATAAATATTTTAAAATAGGCATTTAATGTGCGTGCCAAATACTTAATCTGCCACTATGTTACAAGGAAGTCTGTAGCAACCACTTTCATGCTTTAATCCAGTTAACTCACACAAGTTAGCACAGACAGCATTTATTTACTGTCATATGCCTGCCCAAAGTACACATGCCTTTTCACAGGAAGATAGAGGGAAATCACCGAGACTCCATCAGAAGTCAAATGCTTCTTGCACATTTGGTTTTCATTGATGTAATTGATAATATCCTATTCAGATGAAGAATCTATGTTTTTATGCTGGCCTGAACTGGGATAATTTTACTGACAAAGAAACCTACAATTTGGAATCCATGCCTGGCAATTTTAGTTTAGATTTCAGTCCTGTTTTAGCCTGTACTTCAAGAGAAACCCCATAGAAAACAGATCCTTCTTATAATAGTAATCTTTTTTTCTTTTTTTTTTTTTTTTTCATTAATAAATCAGCATTGACATAGGAAAATACATTCACATGAAGACCTCAAATTACCAGCTATGAGGCTTAAATGGCTGCCAGGTTTTAAAACTTAATTGTATATAGACTAAGGTTTCTTCTACAAAAATAGTGGTTTCAAAGAAAGCCTCTTATAATTTCCAATAGGGATGATTATGTCAGTGTAAATTTGACTCTGCTGTCTGTGTGTTGCGCACTTGCTCCCACTTTTGTTTGATTCACCTCAGGTATGACAGTGTCCTGGGGTGACGTTATGATGCTTGTATATCCCCATTCATCTGTTCTATGCATTTAAGACCGGCACTGAAGAGTGGAAGTTTTGTTTGGGTTTCTCTTATCAGGACACAGAGACAAGCAGTACACAGAGCTGGTTTTTTTTACTTCCAGCTTTGGGCTTGCTGCTTTTGCTTGCTCTCTTTTTCTGCTCTTGCTTCTGCTCTGCTTTCTGCCTCTGCTTATTAGCTAATTCTAGCTAAACAGTCCACATTGCTTCCTGGACTGTTTCTCCTCTCCTGTTCCTGTGACCATCTCGAACCTGCTCTGGACTGGGACCCGGGAACACCAAGGGTTCGGCTGCAGCGGCTGGCCCAGCGCCGGAGGGACTGAGAACAGAGCAACCACCCCCGAAAGAGACTTTCTGATTTTGCCATCTTTCTCAGAGCGGTGTCATCGGGTATTGTTCATTTTGTGTGCTGGGGGGTGCGGGGCCAGTCAAATAAACAGGTTCTTTCCACCTCTCTCCGAGGAATTTTTTCCCGAACCGGTTGGGGGGAGGGGCCGTGTGGGTTTCGCTTTCTGGAGGGGCCCTCCTTTGCAGATTCTTTAACAAATTTGCCCTAAACCTGTACAAATCTTTGGCGCCCAAACGTGAGGTGAGAGAGAGAGTGGAAAAACCCTGTTTTGACTGCATTTTGGCTGCTATTACTCTGTGTTCGTTTAAATCAGCTAATAGCCATGCTTTTTGGATTCATAATGTCTGTTGGGGTGAAGGTTTGCATGCATTTCTGGTCCCTAGGGTTTTTTGAGATTTTAATACCTCTCTGGTCCCTAGGCTTATTTTCCTATCCAGAAATAGCTTTAGTATTGCCCCTAATACGTAGTTTTTACATCAGAGGGGCTGTGACCAGAATAGCTATCCTGCTGGGTTTGGTGGCAATAATGTGCAAGAAGTTTACAAACATGCTGGGGTCTGCTCCAGGTATGAATGGTTCATGGCTATGGTTATGCATCCAGTTTGTCGCAGGAGGAGCAGGAGGGAATGAGGTTTTTCAGCCTCTGCTTTCCTCCTTCTCCTATGAATCAGTTGCATCACTAGTGAAGCATGTTCAGTTTCCCCTCAATGTTAAAGAAACCATCTTCCTGGTATTCAATCTGGTAACCTTCCTCTATACAGCCTGCTGCTTCTCTAGAATGAGGGCTGAGATTTCTAGACGGGCTGATGAGACCCCTGACTCAGGAGTAAACCCTGGTGTGGAAAATCCTAAGTGGTGTGGGAAATGGGAGGATATGGGCCAAATCCTGAAGGAATTCTCTGACCCTACAGTGTGGGATTTTCCCCATGAACAAATTCAGAACCCAGCTGAGGTGGGGAAATATCTGAAAGAGAAGTACCAGGATGAGCCTAAGGAGAGGAAGGTCATTGCAGTGAGCTGGGCCCTGGCATATGCTTATCGCACACTGCTAGATACTCTAGGGCAGCAGACAGAGGCAGGAGGGGAGGGAGATAAATCAGCAACTGTCCCGGTGACTCAGGCTGTAGCTAACACTCCAGGCTCGAAGCCAGCATCTAAACCCATGGCTGTTGCTACCAGCACTAGAAGTGGGAAATGCACAGCCAAGACCAATCGGCCAGTGGACGATGATGATGATGATGATGCAGGAGAAGGAACCTCAGTGCCTCCTGACGTAAAGTCAGGAGTCAAAGCAGCAGGTGCAAGATCAGATGCCAATGCTGAGTCCTTCTCCCTGAAGGACCTTCGTGGCCTACGGAAGGATTACACTCGAAGGTCTGATGAATCCATAATTAGTTGGCTGGTCCATCTCTGGGATGCTGCAGGCGAGGCTACCGTTTTGGATGGCACTGAAGCCAGGCATTTGGGATCCCTGTCACAGGATACTGTCATAGACCAAGGAATGATGAGGGGGGCTAACTCTCACAGCCTCTGGGAACGGGTCCTAAGAAGTGTGGCAGAAAGATACCTGTGTGCAGACGATCTCTATATGCAGCAGACTCAGTGGAAGACAATAGAGCAAGGGATCCAACGCCTGAGAGAAATGGCCGTGGCTGAGATTATCTTCTCAGATGATGTAACAACTAGGAACCCAGACTTAGTACCATGCACGTCTGTGATGTGGCGAAAACTCGTACGACTCGGGCCACAAGAATATGCTTCTGCCTTAGCCATCATGAAGAGGGATGAGAGGGGTGAGACTGTGCTTGACATGGCAAGGAAGCTCCGAGCATATGCAGATGCTGTACATGGCCCGACACATGCCAGAATCGCAGCGGTAGAAACACGTCTGCAGAACTTAGAGGATAAGATAGAGGAGAACCATAAGAAGCTTAGAGAGGAGATTAAAGAAGACCTTCTCCAAATTTCAGCAGTACAGATCCGAGGTTCCGGTATCCAAGGCAGACGTTTCCAAGATGGTGAGAGAAGATACACCCCACGAGCTGAGCTGTGGTTTTACCTGCGTGATTGTGGGGAAAACATGAGAAGGTGGGATAGGAAACCTACCGCTGTTTTAGCACGACGGGTGCGTGAACTGAAGGAAGCCACCAGGAGGAAAGCAGCTCCAGTTGCCCGTAGCCGAACGGCCAGGTATGATGATGATGACATGTCTGATCCCCTCGAAGGAACATCCAAAACATACACCCAGGGAAATAATGATAACCAGGCTTAGAGGGGCCCTGCCTCTAGCCAGGTAGAGGCCAGGGAAAATCGTGTCTTCTGGTCTGTGTGGATTCGTTGGCCTGGCACATCGGAACCACAAGAGTATAAAGCTTTGGTCGATACTGGTGCGCAGTGCACGTTAATCCCATCAAGACGTGGGGACAGAGTCTGTTTCTATTGCTGGTGTGACAGGGGGATCCCAGGATTTCACTTTGGTGGAAGCTGATGTGAGCCTAACGGGAAATGAGTGGAAGAAGCATCCTATTGTGACTGGCCCAGAGGCCCCATGTATTTTGGGCATAGACTACCTTCGAAGTGGGTACTTCAAAGACCCAAAAGGACTCAGATGGGCATTTGGAATAGCTGCTGTAGAGACAGAGGGCATCCAGCAATTGAACACCTTGCCTGGGTTGTCTGAGAATCCATCTGCAGTAGGATGCCTGACGGGAGAAGAGCAACGAGTGCCAATTGCCACTTCCATAGTGCATCGACGGCAGTATAGAACCACTCGAGATGCTGTGATCCCCATCCATAAGATGATCCGAGAGCTGGAGAGCCAAGGGGTGGTCAGCAAGACCCACTCACCCTTCAACAGCCCCATTTGGCCTGTGCGAAAATCTGAAGGAGAATGGAGATTGACTGTGGACTATCGTGCATTGAATGAAGTGACTCCACCACTGAGTGCTGCCGTGCCAGACATATTAGAGCTCCAGTATGAGCTTGAGTCCAAGGCAGCAAGGTGGTACGCCACTATAGACATAGCCAATGCATTTTTCTCCATTCCTCTGGCAGCAGAATGCAGGCCTCAGTTTGCCTTCACATTGAGGGGAGTGCAGTACACCTGGAACCGATTGCCCCAGGGGTGGAAGCACAGCCCCACCATCTGCCATGGACTGATCCAGACTGCACTGGAAAAGGGTGAGGCTCCAGAACATCTGCAGTATATTGATGACATCATTGTGTGGGGGAACACAGCTGCAGAAGTGTTCGAGAAAGGGAAGGAAATTGTCCAGATCCTCCTGGGAGCTGGTTTCGCCATTAAAAAGAGCAAAGTAAAGGGACCAGCTTGTGAGATTCAATTCCTGGGAGTGAAGTGGCAAGATGGACGGCGTCAGATTCCTACAGATGTCATCAACAAGATCACAGCAATGTCTCCACCCACCAATAAGAAAGAGACACAAGCTTTCTTGGGTGCAATAGGTTTTTGGAGGATGCATATTCCTGAGTACAGTCAGATCGTGAGCCCTCTCTACCTGGTCACCCGCAAGAAGAACAATTTCCAGTGGGGCCCTGAGCAGCAACAGGCCTTTGTCCAGATCAAGCAGGAGATTGCTCATGCAGTAGCCCTTGGCCCAGTCAGGACAGGACCAGAGGTGAAGAATGTGCTCTACTCTGCAGCCGGGAACCATGGCTTGTCCTGGAGCCTTTGGCAGAAGGTGCCTGAGGAGACTCGGGGTCGACCACTGGGATTTTGGAGTCGAAGCTACAGAGGGGCTGAAGCCAACTATACTCCAACAGAGAAAGAAATCCTGGCTGCCTATGAAGGAGTCCAGGCTGCTTCGGAGGTAATAGGCACTGAAGCACAACTCCTCCTGGCACCCCGACTACCGGTGCTGGGGTGGATGTTCAAAGGCAAGGTTCCTTCCACTCACCATGCCACCAGTGCTACATAGAGCAAGTGGATTGCTCTCATCACTCAGCGCGCCCGTATAGGTAAACTGAATCGCCCTGGGATTTTGGAGGTCATTACAAATTGGCCCGAAGGTGAGAATTTTGGTGTCACAGATGAAGAGGAACAAGAACCAGTGACACGTGCTGAAGAGGCTCCTCCCTATAACCAACTGCCCCCAGAGGAAACACGCTACGCTCTTTTCACTGACGGTTCCTGTCGCATCGTAGGGATGAACCGGAAGTGGAAAGCAGCCGTATGGAGCCCCACACGACAGGTTGCACAAGCTACCGAAGGAGAAGGTGGATCAAGCCAATTTGCTGAACTCAAAGCTGTTCAACTGGCCCTAGACATTACTGAGAGAGAAGTGGCCAAAGCTCTACCTCTACACTGATTCATGGATGGTAGCCAATGCTCTGTGGGGATGGCTGGAGAGGTGGAAAAAGGCTAACTGGCAGCGTAGAGGGAAACCAATTTGGGCTGCTGGTGAGTGGAAAAACATTGCTACCAGGGTAGGGAGGCTACCTGTGAAAGTCCGCCATGTAGACGCCCATGTACCCAAGAGTAGGGCCACCGAGAAGCACCAAAACAATGAGCAGGTAGACCAAGCTGCAAAGATAGGGGTGTCCAAAATAGACCTAGATTGGGAACATAAGGGAGAGTTATTCCTAGCTCGATGGGCCCATGATGCCTCAGGCCACCAGGGCAGAGATGCCACCTATAAGTGGGCACGAGACCGAGGGGTGGATCTAACCATGGACAGTATTTCTCAGGTTATCCATGACTGTGAGACGTGTGCTGCCATCAAGCAGGCCAAGCAACTGAAGCCCCTCTGGTACGGTGGGCGGTGGTCCAAGTACAAGTATGGGGAGGCCTGGCAGATTGACTACATCAAACTGCCCCAGACACGCCAGGGCAAGCGCTACGTGCTGACCATGGTGGAGGCCACCACTGGATGGTTGGAAACCTACCCTGTGTCTCATGCTACAGCCCGGAACACCATCCTGGGCCTGGAAAAGCAAGTTCTGTGGAGACATGGCACCCCTGAGAGGATCGAGTCAGACAAAGGGACTCATTTCAAGAACACCCTTATCAACACCTGGGCTAGGGAACATGGCATTGAGTGGGTGTACCATATTCCCTACCATGCACCAGCTGCAGGGAAAGTGGAGAGGTACAATGGACTACTAAAAACCCAGTTGAAAGCTTTGGGTGGGGGATCTTTCAAGAATTGGGAGCAGCATCTGGCAAAAGCCACCTGGTTAGTTAACACCCGAGGTTCCACCAACCGAGCAGGTCCTGCCCAGTCTGAGTCCCTGAATGTAATAGAAGGGGACAAAGTCCCAGTGGTACATATCAGAGGTTTGTTAGGGAAGACTGTGTGGATCAATTCTGCCTCGAGTACAGACAAACCCATTCGTGGGGTTGTCTTTGCTCAGGGACCAGGTTGCACGTGGTGGATAATGCAAAGAGATGGAACAACACAATGTGTACCTCAGGGAGATCTGATTGTGGGGTAAGAATGATGTGCAATATCACTGTTCATTGGATGTTACTGCCATTGTCTGTACATTAAACCATACAGACATGAGGTAGAAGGAAATGTGTAAGAGTTGAAGGTCTGGGCAAGTGGAAGATGGAGAAGGAAATGTGTAAGTGTCAAAGGTCTGAGCAAGTGATAGATGGAGCTTTAAGTGACTAAAGTGAAAAGGGGGAATCCTGCAGCTCTGTAATATAGGGCCTGGATTCAGTGGTCCAGTGTGGGGATGTGATGAAGGCATGATGGGTATTGCTTGTAATTTTGGGGGAACAGATAGAAATTTTGTATGAATAATGCATGATGTGTTGTAGTATGTTGATGATATGGGGATAAGGGGTGGAATGTCCTGGGGTGACGTTATGATGCTTGTATATCCCCATTCATCTGTTCTGTGCATTTAAGACCGGCACTGAAGAGTGGAAGTTTTGTTTGGGTTTCTCTTATCAGGACACAGAGACAAGCAGTACACAGAGCTGGTTTTTTTTACTTCCAGCTTTGGGCTTGCTGCTTTTGCTTGCTGCTTTTGCTTGCTCTCTTTTTCTGCTCTTGCTTCTGCTCTGCTTTCTGCCTCTGCTTATTAGCTAATTCTAGCTAAACAGTCCACATTGCTTCCTGGACTGTTTCTCCTCTCCTGTTCCTGTGACCATCTCGAACCTGCTCTGGACTGGGACCCGGGAACACCAAGGGTTCGGCTGCAGCGGCTGGCCCAGCGCTGGAGGGACTGAGAACAGAGCAACCACCCCCGAAAGAGACTTTCTGATTTTGCCATCTTTCTCAGAGCGGTGTCATCGGGTATTGTTCATTTTGTGTGCTGGGGGGTGCGGGGCCAGTCAAATAAACAGGTTCTTTCCACCTCTCTCCGAGGAATTTTTTCCCGAACCGGTTGGGGGGAGGGGCCGTGTGGGTTTCACTTTCTGGAGGGGCCCTCCTTTGCAGATTCTTTAACAAATTTGCCCTAAACCTGTACAGACAGCAAAGATTATGAACTCCCTTTTGAACTGGGGATGGGGGTTGGTTGCTTTTTCTAAAAGGATTAATTTTACATACTCATTAACTCTCCAGAAAGAGAGTGCCCTCACTCCCAACCTAATAATTTTTAGCTTCTTTTGAAAACTTAAATGTGTAATTGGCTTTGCTGAAATCAACGTGAGCACTGATAGAGAGCTTTATGTGTAGGTTCAAATGCTTTGCTAATCAGGATCAGGGAGCGTGGCACTTGGCAGTACCAAGCATGGAAAACGCCAACATTAAATTTCTTCCAAATGAATGGCAGCATTGACTACACAGCTTTTGCCCTAAACTGTGCTTCAGTAACAGCAGTGGCCATTGGTGCAGAAAGGAAGGTCTCACAATGCAGACCTCAAGGACTGACACAGAGCAATTGTGAGAGCAAAGCAAGGCGAAGGGGGGGTCCTTAGATTAAAGCAGACAACTTTCCACACTTGTTTGTGGGAGTAATAGAAGGTTATTTTCCAGTCTGTGGAGAATTTGATGAATGCACAGTGGTGTAGCCTCTCAAAAATGTAACATGCAGCTCCATTTTGCAGCAGGCCACAGTCCTCCTGCAAAAGCCCATGACAGTTAATTTACAGCAGTCATTCAGGAGTTATCAAGAGAGGGCTACTCTTCAAAATCACAGGAAGGCAGATGAGAGTAATCACAAAACTCTAGGAAAAGCCTGATGACACAGAAACACAAGCATGCAATTTCCAGCAATTACTTGCTCAGGGGGGTAGACACAGCCCTTAGTTTCCTGTGCAAATACAGGAAAGCTGAACTTTCTTTGTCATTTTCTGAGTGACCTGACTTTTTGAGCATCATCGAGAGTGGCCCTGGCAACTGTAGAGTCAACTCCCTCAGGACTCTGGGGTTCATCTCATCAGGTCCCACAGACTTATGTATGCTCAGACTCCTCAGGTGGTCACAAACCTAATTCTTTCTGAGGGACTTGGCTTCCCCCAGCCACATTTTACAGTCCATTCACCCAAGAGGCATAGGGAGAGAGGCTGACAGTGAGGGTTGAGGCAAAAAACTTTTGAGCACCTCAGCCTTCTCCTCATCTTAGTTACCAATTTGCCAGCCTTGCTCATCAAGGGGACAAATGCTTTCTTTGACCTTCCTTTTCTGGCTGACAGACATATAGATGCTCTTTATTTTTTCTTTTTGACCTTTGTGAAATTAAGCTCCAGCTTTGCCTTTGCCTTCCTCACCCCATTCCTACACAACTGGGCTGTGACTCCAAAGTCTCCCCTGGATACTTGTCCTTGCTTCCACTGACTGTGGATTTCTTTCTTACCCTTTAGTTCAACCAGCAGGTTCCAACTAACCCATTGCAGTCTTTTGCCTTCTTTGCCTGAACTTTTCCTCCTTTTGCTAGTTCTTGTGCTCTACAGAAAGCAACCTTAAGGATACGCCAGAATTCTTTTGCTCCCTTGTCCCTCAGAGCAGTTTCCTATTGTCCCTCAGAGCAGAAGATCCTATTGACTACATCCTTGACAACCTAGAATTTTGCTCTTCTAAATTTCATCATTCTGACTTTACTCTTTACCTGACCCGTATCCCTCAGGACTGCAAACTCATTCAGTGCATGATCATTGCAGCCCAGGCTGTCTCTAATCTTGACAGCTCAAATTAACTTGTGTTGGCAACCCATGGGTCCAGTATCACAGCCCCTCTGTAGGGCTGTCTATAACCTGGCTTCAGAAGTTATCCTCTGTGCACTGCTGGAGTCTCCTGGATTGCCCACAGCTCGTCCTGTTACTCGCCCAGAGTTGAAGGCCCCTGGCCAGACACGAGCCTGCCAGCACAATGCCTCTCGCAGCTGCTTTGTCAGCAGGCTCCCCTTGCTTGAGCAGCCTGTGGAACACACCAGCCATGAGGTTCTCTTTGCTCTCTCTGATTCTTACCCACAGGCATTCAGCCTGCTCATACCTGTTTTTCAGAGACAGAACTTTACACTCAAACCACCTCCTGAAACAGAGGGCAATCCCTCCACCCTTACTTTTCTGGAACAGCCTGTAGCCATCCATAGCTGCAATCCAGTCATGGGATTTGTCCCACCAAGTTTTAGTAAGGACAACGAGGTTATTTTATAACTTCACAGCAGCACAGTGGCTTCCTCCTCCTCCTGTTTGTTGCCCACGCAGTGTGTACAGGTGCAAAGGCACCTCAGCTGAGCTGCCCTCTTGGAGGAATACTTTCTAATCTCACGGAGATATTTCACTGGCATTTCTTGGCTTCTGTTACCTCAGGAGCCCCTGGCTTGTCTCCACAAGACATCAAATGTGCTCCAGTGTGGCCAGCATGTCTCAGGTCCACTGGCTGAGGACCCTCACCTGCACCCTGTCCCTTTAACCTTCATATGTCATCCCACAGCTTGTCAGGGGCAAACCTGGCACTGTCTCCTTCCCTGACACATCTATCAGTGAGGCCTGCTAGCTCCTGAGCAAAGACAAACCTCTGCAGACATGACAAAAGCCAGGGATTGCTAACTACCTTTGACAGCTGACAGCCAGCAGATGCCTGGTGAAGGCAAACACCTACAGCCAGGACAAGGGATGGGAGAAGGGAGACTCAGATGTGTTTCCCTCTCTCACTACTCAGGCTAGTAAGTAACGCACTTTCTTCTCACATTTCTGTGATGATGTTTTACCTACCATGTAACTTGACTGTCTTCTGCTTGACAACTGAATCAAACTTTACAGAACCAAGCATGTGTTCATTTTATATTTCTCCATGTTCAAGCAAAACATTGAGCCCAGGGGGAATTACGACACTGGGTTTCAAGCCTATCCTTCGTCAGTGCAACTATGCACCGATGAAACTAGATATTTAAAATCCTCCTGTTTCAATGTCTGTCATCTTGCTGCTCTAATAAGCAGTTCTATACAAAGCTCTTCTCAATTACAGTCGGTGATGCACTAACTCCATGAGTCATTCACCCAAGTTTTCCAAAAATATATACATAAAGGTGGGCATCAGTAGATCTGTCAGCAGTGGTTACATGAATGGCTAAGGAATAAGGGCTACTGAGGTCAGAAATTGTGCTTTTTCCAAAAAAGAGCACAGAAACTACACTGATTGCTTCTGCTGTAAATAGCACAAACAAGACAAAAAAGCCAGATGCTGGCTAATAAACTAAAACAAATTGCATTGAGAAAAAAATTTTAAAAGCCCCCAAATATCCACTGAAATAAAAAAAAAATACCAGTTACATTTCCTCTGTAAAAATTTGGAAGAGTAACCACAGATTTGTTCTGGCCCTTGGTAGAGTTTATGTCTGACACAGCTGTTCACTTAGTTCAGCCACAGTACAGCTTTACAAGGAAAACTGAATATAAGCAGCAAGCTCCAAGAGAAACAATAATAAGGAACTATGAGGCAGGAAAATTTTAGAACTACATTTGATTAAATACTCATTTATACAGAAGACCGTGCAAGAAATGTCTAACACTTGCAAGGTCCTGCTTTAATTTTTCTCTGTATTTCCCATACAGAAACAGGAAGGAATGTTACCAGGGTTCCTTATGACAGAACTTGATCTATTGATGCCTTCTGTGGAATCTCAGAATCTCAATTTTGGGTCTTGGCTTTAATTTTGGGATTTCTTTTTGTATTTTACTTCCAAAAAAAAAAAAAAAGGTAGAAAAGCAGTACATTTCTGAGATCTATGAAATCTTCTTACATCTCCAGAAAAATATAGTTGGAAATATTAACAATAGAGCCAGAGGGACAAAATAATGAAGTGTATCCTGCAGGTAAGAAAATGCAGCAACGGTGTGGTGGATAACCCAAAATGTTATTTTATTCCACATCTACCTGTGCCCAAAATTGTTACTGTCTGTCTAAGACCTGGGCAGTGTGTCAGAAAACACGGGGCCAGCAGGTGCTGGGTCTTTTTAAAGCAGGGGTCCCCCAAGCAGAGCTCCCTTGCCTCCAAGCTCTGCCTCAAGCCTGAGGCTCCCCTTGGTGGGTGTTTTAGTTTCTCTCTTGCCTTCAGAGAGAGGAGGCTGTGTCGGGCAGGTTTGTGGACCCACAACAGCAGCGACCCGAGAAGATGCATTTCACAATCAAAGCCTGTTTTGGAGTGAACTCTGCAGAGTGGGGCTAGAGCTGTAGGGGCTGGAGGGGGCTGCCTCAGTGCTTGGGGAGATCCTTTCTGCCCCCCAACACACCCGCAGCTTGGCAGCAGCAGCACCAACACCGGCGGAGCTCAGCAGGAGGCAGCAAGACCCCAGCACCAGCACCCAGAGAACCAAAGGCTGGCGCCTCTGCCACACCAGCAATTCTGCCACCAGAACTGCTTGGGAAGCTCCTGCCTTCCTGGTTTTTTGATCGAGAGAGAAGGCTGCACCAGACAGAGTTTGTCTGTGTCTTCCTCGTGTCTCCCAGACCATGCAGTGCCTGAGGAGGCACCCTCACTCCCCCATTTGGAGCTTCCCCTTGCTCCCCAAGAGCCGGTGAGATTTCAGCACCTTCGTAACTAGAGACTGTTAGTGGTTTTTTTGCCTGCTGCTATTTTGTTTTGTTAGTAAAGTGTAATTTTCTTCACCTGTACATGTTCCTATTTCTTTCTCTTCATTGGTAAAAAGGGATTGATTAAAACTGTAAGGGTAGGTAGCTCATTTCAGAGTGTTACTTATTAAATTGTCTCAAAAGAACACAAGCACTGATCCGCTTTTGCCAGAGCAGTGTTTAATCCCTTCCCCTTGGCCTGTGGGAGACTTGCAGCAGCAGTTTCTCCCCTGAACAGATGGATGCACTCACAATACACACAGGGCTGAGTGGAAAAGCCTGGCCCACATAACAAACGTAGAGGGTCAGTCCCAGACATTCAAGGGGGTGCCATGGTTACAGCTACCTGATGCTGCAGGGTATAACCACTGTTTTCATTCCCATCAAGCCACAGACTATTTTATTTCTGTTAAACTGTTAGATTCACACCAGACAACCTACGTGGCATACCCTGGGACTAATCTGTGTTGTCATCACTGAAAAAACATTCTGCTCTTTAAGCCTGCTTATCTCCTCCATGGTTTCTTAAAAGCAGCTCTATGAAAGCAGCTGAGGGATGGAGAAGCAGGAGGTGGGTGCTTTGTGTTTATTGTCTGCAGTGACTGCTGTTGTGAAGGTTTAGCTTTCTCTTCTGTATCTACAGGGGCAGCTACAGTTTCAAGCCCAAAGATATTTCTTTGCATAAAAAGCCTGTGGTTCCACCTGGCTGCCCTTCCAGGCAGGGAGGGAACCTGAATACCCCACCAGATCTGCTCCTGTGCTAGTCATCTTCAGGGAGTCAACAGGGTTCCAGGTAACTCGCACAAAGCTGAGTAGTATGTTAAAAAAAAGAAGAATTTTTTTAGAAAAGCACAGCCTGGTGTGATGAACACACAGGCAGTTCAGCCAGGTAGCCACCCACTTCCCTCTGGTCAAATGGACAAATCTGGCAACAGCAGTTCCTCCAGCAGCTTTCTTTCCAGCTCACCTTACTTTACAAGCTGAGTCTCCCTACAGGAACTGAGATTAATGATTTGATCTTTTTCTTGCCACATTCACCCAGACCACGCCAGAGAACTGTTTGCCTGCTCTGGGGCCTAAATCTTCCAAGTCTCCTTTCCCAAAGGATGCTTTATGAATTAACTACCAGCTCCACCTCCTGCCCTGGGCTTTGTTCCCTCAGGAAGTTCAGAAATGCAGCTGTTAGAAAGCCTGTCAAAACCAATACAATTAGCCTGAAACGCTCTGTGACTGCAGCATCTGCTTGCAGCTACTACCACTCTGGAAAATTCTTCCAGCCTCCATCCATCAGCTTGTCTGTGAAGGTCTGGCAAGGGTCCAGCCTGAGCTGCTGTTTTCTGCTTCTGATTTAGAGGAGTTGCTCCACTGCACTGGGGATGCTTCCTCTCCTTGTTCCCCTTCAAGTCCCAAGATCCTCACATCATACACCAGATCTCCTGTTTGTTCTGGGCCACAAGCATGTGTTTTTTTTCCTTTCACAATGACCTCAACAATTTTCATGCACTTTCAAATTTTGTTTCTCTTGTTTCAACTGACCCATCAGTCTCAGCAAACTGCTGTTCACATCACTCAGTTCTCATATTCACGCTACTCATCACATAATTTCAACAACTTTTCATCTGCTGACACAAAGGCTGCCAAGTTTTTATTGGGTATCTCTGATTTTCCTTGAGACAGCTCTTTCCAAAAGACATCTCCATGACTTCTGTTAGCTGGTATACATCAACATCTTGTGTCTCCAATACAGGCAATATTTGGAAACACAAGGTTCTCTGCTGTGAATTTCTGGATGGGAAATAATTGAAAAGAGTTTTTCCTTTATTCTTTGGCATCCTAAATGAGTTTCCATTACCCCCAGTGCATAGGGAATATTAAAGATAAGAAGTAGATACAGTAGAAATCACCAAGCATCTATTTGTTTGCATTTCTCATCTCTTCCATTACTAGCTCTATTTCTTTGCTAAATCAAGTTTCCACCAGGAGCAAACATACAAAGGAATGCACTGTGTTATTTCTTCCAGCACAGCTGCTTGCCTTGGTGGAGTGCATCCCTCCTTCAGCAGAAAAATACAAAATTTCATTCCTTTTGCATTATGTTGTCCATTTACTTCACTTATCACTCCTTTTAGTTGCTTGCATAGGTGCACGTGATGTGATGTAGAGGAGTATGGAGGTGACATATTACAAGCTCTGTATTGTATTGTATTGTATTGCTCTGTATTGTATTATGTGCACATTATGTGCTCTCTGGTATGAGCACATCTCAGCCTGGCCAAGGCAAACCTGCCCAACTGTAGTTCACACAGTTTTGGGGGCACATCTTAGAAGAAAAAACTATCAAAACTGCAATCCACATCAAACTGTAGGCCAGCATTCCACAGGCAGCCAGCAGACAGAATTTGGTGAGCCAGACCATGAAACAAGGGACTTCTTGCTGTGTTTTAAAATGGGGCATTTATTCCTCCTTGGATCAGAGTGACAAGAACAGCCATGGGGAGTAGGAGTTTAAGAAAGAGAAGAAGAGATACTCCAATGCAATCAACACTGTTTTGGTTTCTGTGTGTCTGGATTTCCATCATCTGAAAGATCAGGCATGTCAAAAGTAAAGATTTCTTGGCTGAGTCAAGTTCATGTCCTTGGTGTGCTCCAAAGTGGTTAAACTAAAAGCCTATGGTGCTCACATCTATGCCAAGCTCCGAAGCAATCCTGGGCTTAGGGAAGCAGTCAGACTGGTCACAGGAAGTAGTGGTGCTGGGAGGGAGAGGGCAGGTAAGCTTTGGAGTTGGCATGAGCCAGGAACAAGTCTGCCCATCATGACTCGGCTTTGGTTCATGACGGACTAGGGTCACAGCATGCAGGGGAGGTCCTGGACCAGGTTTTCCCTTGGGGAAGCAAAAAAGCCTCAGCTGGTGGCCTTCTGGAGTGCATCTGCAAACCATGTGGATGCACTAAATGCATGACTATAAAAGCTAAACTTTTCTACTGCCTGGATCTGCTCTCTCAGCATCTGCCAAACCACTTGGCCTGCTGCACTACCCTGGAAAACAGCTCATGTGCCTAAACACTTGTCTGTCTCACCCAGCTACATCAGATCAACTAAAATGGAACCTCTGTCCACAAGCCTTGTCTCTCCAAGGGAAACTATAGATCCACTTAGGTAGTAGAAATTCCATTTATTCTGATACCCAGCTGGACCCCCGGTCCTACACAGATGAAAAAAAAAAAAACAAAAAACAACTTGAAATACATATTTGGTTTCACTAACATCAGAAGTTGAACTCCCATGAGTTCAGTTTCCTGCTTTACATAAGCTTAGTGGTTTCATATTCTTTTTTATACCAGAATCATTGGGATCAGTGGCAGGCTCATGGTGGGCTGATCAATGATCTCACATCATAAAATGCAAACAAAGCTGCAGACAGGTGAGGCACATATTTATATACATGAGCTGAAACAGCTGGCTATAGAAAGAGCTTACAGGTGAGGTAATCAGATCCTGATGAGTGTGGGCTGTGGCCTGGTCACAGGTCACCTGAGGGAACTGGCTTAGCCACACCATTCGTTTCCAAAACCTGCTGGAGATCACTGTCTTCTAATGAGTCTGTCACTGGCTGCTGTTGGGCAGCCCCTCATTTCCTGCTCTACTCACTTGGTGGCCACTCTTGAGAAACTGACAAGAAAGCAGCTGCAGTGACTCATTTTCTGCCCCAGCAAGCTGCATCCTGCACCAGGGGCATGCAATGGAGAAGATTCAACATGCACAGTCACAAAACCTTCAGTCAAGGAACGCATCTACTGATGTTGAACATCACAACCACCAGGCCATGGCTAACATTTCCTGGAGTTCTGCACAATTGCATGCATCAAATAACTATTTCAAAGACTGCTTCAGTTTATTAGGGATGCTTCTAGGCTTGCAGTCCTGTACATCATTTCTGCTTGGCAGGGGCTAGTAGCAACTGAAAGTGTGTATGAGGTGTACAGACAGACTGAGCCAGAATCCATGAAACTGGAGAAGGGTTTATCAAAATAGTCCCAAGATATATAACTCTAATCTCTGGAACAGTGGTGAATTTACTGATGGTCTCAATATCCATAACATTCACAAAGTGTTTTACAGGATGCTGTGGGCCTCTGTGGGGAGGGGCTGATGTCCTAGGATTCTCTCCCCTCTCCCTAAGTAGTTGCAGTCCCTAGAACCACTGGAAGATGATTCAGTCATGGAGCTTCTGCTCCAAGCAGGATAATTGAACTATCCAAAATTATTGAGGATTGCTTAGTATCAAAAGCAAAAGACAACTCCTTGAGCATACTCTAATATAAGGGACGGAAAGAGATAGAGGCCAGTCAATGCTATGACTGTTTAGTCATTTAGGAGATTTAGGAAGCAGTATTTGGGTTTCTATGGCGTATCTAACTGTTGATTGTAAACAATTGAGGTTTGATATATTTTAGCTTCCCTAGGTTTTATTTTTATTAAAATAGCTAGTCAAACCCTTTTTTGTCCAACTCAGTGAACCACCTAACACATCTAAATTCACCTCAGGCCATCAGATGTCACCAGGCACAGGGCTCTGCCATCTGTCTGTCCCAGTCCAGTCTTCATACATCTGACACATTATGGTGGCCTCTCTGCTTCCCCTTGCTAGGCAACTGTCAACAAATGAATTCCTACAGGCGTCCCCTTCAAGTACTCCCCAGCTGCCCTGGGACATTTGTCACCACAGATGCTAAGACTTCATGGGTAACAAAAGCCTCAAATATTTCAATTTTTTTCCTAGATGACTTTTGAAGTGAAAAGCTCCTGAGAATGTTGGTGAATTTTAGTATTTTCTGCAATGTCCTTCCAGTGAATATCCAGTATTATCCTTGGGCAATTGCTCACAAAGGAATTCAGCAAATCCCACTTGAGCTATAAGAGACATTTATAAAGACCGAAGTAAAACCTGAGATATAAATGGGTCATTGAAAAAAAACCTATCAATCTGACCCTGCCAGTTCATGAAACTGTTTTCTTCAAGATGTCCTCACCAACTCCTGTTTCACAGTCAAAGTCAAAGTAAAAGCTTGTCAAAACTTTCCAAAGTAATCGAGTTTATAGCCTCTTATTAGATATTTTTATTATTATATTAGTATTATTCCTCCTAAGGGATCAATAAGGCTATTAGGACTTATTCCACTTATTTTATATCCTAAATAGCTTAGAGAGGAGGAGGCTGAGGGAAGGACTTACTGTGCTCTTCAACACCCTCACGAGGGGAAGTGGAAGGGCAGACACTGTCTCTGCACTCTTGAGACCAGTGAGAGGACTCAAGAAAACAGCACGAAGCTGTGTCAGGGGAGGTTTAGATTGGATATCAGCAAAAGGTTCTTGACCCTGAGGGTGGCTGGGCACTGAAACAGGCTCCCCAGGGAAGTGGTCCCAGCACCAAGCCTGACAGAGTTTCCAAAGAGTTTGGACAATGCTCTCAGGCACACAGTGTGATTCCTGGGGTGTCCTAAGCAGGGTCAGGAGTTGGACTCGATGATCTGGATGGGACCCCTCCAACTCAGCATATTCTGTGATTCTGTGACCCTAGGGTGATCAAATAGACATCAATGAAGTTTATGTAAATCCATAAAACACTGTTTAAATTAACTTACACTCAGTGTGCTAAATCTCACTGGGCACTTAGCACTACCCCAAAGGACTAGTTCCCTTCCAAATGTACACCCTACATTTCAGTATTGCTCACAATGCAGTTAAAGAACCCCAAAATGTGCCAGCAGATCCGACCTCGCCTCCTCCCAGCTGGCTGTTAGTAAGTACCCAAGAGTGGTCTCAGATGGATGCCCAGGTATGAATAAAGCATAGAATAAGCACACTGTGGCACTACCCTCCTGCTGCCTCCCAGCTCCTGCTGCTGTTTTTCAGCGTGGAGGTCTGCCTGTGCAGGCTGTGCTATCAACTGTGTGAACACACAAGCCCAACTGAGCAGCATGTGCCTCGCAGTTATTCTGAATAAAAACAAACTACGCAGAAAATAAACCCTGCAGAAATAACTCTGCTCTATCTGCCAAGCTTTGTGTGGTCTTTCTAAAAACAGTCCTTAGTCCACGTCTTCTGAGAATGCTTTTTAGTGTCATATTTGCCATGAAGTATAACTCATAAGTTGAGACAAGGCAAATGTTGCAAGGCTTGAAGGCGTTACCAAAGTTCATACAGCATCAACAAACACATTCAGTGCCGATCCCAAACACATGTTCTCTGTGTCTGCAGCTTCCCCAGGAAGAGCAAATTCTCTGCTGCAACAGTATTTTCTGCAAACACGCATCCCTGGAGGGGAAATGGGAGCCAGGAGCTCGCACGGGGCGCATGTGAGCGCTCCCATGCGCTGCTCACAGCTCTGTCAGGAGTGCTGGCATGTCTGCTGGTTGCTGGCAGGGCCTCACTGCTTTGCTTCTAGTGAAACAATTCAAGAAACAGATTTTCAAGCCTGTCCCTGCAGCTGATCCCACCAGCTTTGCTGTTACCCTGCAGAGCCAGAAATTTCTGCTGCTTGCAGAGAAAGCTCATTGTTTACTGAAGAAATCTGCAGGTGTGCTCATCCAAGAAGTATCAATGGACATCTCTGGGAATACAGAGACAATTAATTTCCTATTAAATGTTAATGAGCAATTAGACTAACTAGACAACTGTTATTTTGGGTTCAAATTTCATACACAGGCTGCTCGACTCTTTAAAATAAAAAGGTGTGGCGATGTCTTTTCCAGCCTCCTGCTCCAAGCTACAGACTCAAATAGCATCAACAGTTGCTTCACAACACACACACACACACGAGATTTGCCATGAAACGTGGTATCCGTGCAACCTTCTGACATGGTGCCCAGCCTCTCCCTCTGCTGTGAAGCAGGAGAAAGACTCAGAGCATGCAGAGGGAAACTCCCAGAGCTGCTGCTCCTCCACACCTCAGAAGCTGAGAGTAAACCAGGGCACAAGAGAAGATGCTTGCCAAGTTTTATCTTGGAAAACAAGGGGAATATTTATAACCATTGGGAACTCAGAAAAGACAACTTTTCAATGCATGATACTGAAGTAACCCAAAGTACTGAGCCCTACAGCTGCAGTGTTCTGAGGAAGGAAAGAAAGCACAAGAACTCACATACCAATCTTCAAAACCCTGGTCTCTAAAAGTACCAAGAAGCTGATAGAAGCTGATCTAGTACGAAAAAATTATCTAAGGCAAAAACTCTTCACATTCTGAATTTAGGAAAATGTAATGACACAAGAATGCTGCAAAGAACTTTGCTATATGCATTTTACTATTTCCATTTTAAAAAAATTATAATGGGGCGGGTCAATAAAATACACCCTGCAAGTAGGTAACTAAATGTTCTGAAAGATTCTGTAAGATTCATAGAGGCTCCCGGTCAAAAGGAATGACAAAAGTCAGAGGGTCTGCAAAAGCTTGTGAAGTTTTGTTAGTAAATTATACCCTTGCAAGGAAATTGGTGTGTTTGTTCCTGACCTGCTATATGAACACAAAACAGCAGGTTTTGTATAAAGGCGTAGGGTAAAAGAGAAGAGAGAGAGAGATGTTAATTAAAGAAGGAGAGAGAAAAAGAGAGAAAGGAAGGAAGAAAAAGATGTCACCAGTCCTGGCTCTAGTATTGAACCAGCTGGGGTGTCCAGGGTCCTGGAAGTGCCCAAGCATCTGGGCTTTGCAGAGCTATCTTCCTACAGGTAAGTTATCCCTGCCTGGAAATAAGTTTCTTGCCTTCTATGTGAATCGGCTGCCACACATGGTACATTCTTTTAGACCTTTATGGAAATACTCCAGATGGCTTTGATAGTTTTCGGTGTCTTCATTTCCCCCTACAGTCCACACCCACTTCTTGCCCTCAATTCTGTGCCTGCACTGTACTGTGTTGTGCTTATCTCCACATTATTATTATTAAATATTATGCAGTTGTGCAATAAGCTGGTGAAATAGGAGAATAAAGAAGTAAGTATAGACTAGTTCATTACATTTGGTGTTTTAAAAGCAATTAATTTAATTAATCGCTTTAGATGAAAATTAAAAATATGTTGCAACTGGAGAAAAGAGCAAAAACATTTGTTTGGATTATTACTTATATAATCGGCTTGATTTAATCTGACCAGGGAATCATCAACGATGAATAAAAGTTTGGAACTGAGCAACCCATCTCATGCTCATTTCTGATGCTCACTGAAGTTGTCACAGTAGTGGTCCATCCTCCCTCACAGCTTATGGCTCTTTGGTTGCGGATGCTTGCAGACTGTTGCTGACACAAGACCACTGGCATTAGTTAGAGATGATAGGCAGCAGAAGTGGTTGATAGAGGACTGACAGAGGTCACGATATTTCAAAATTTTTATAATTCTCTCAGCTTTGTGGAAAAAAAATTGATTTATTGTTTGGCAATATACTGATATAAGAAGCTGGTAGAGATAAAGTGATTGGAAAGCAGAGCCATGACTCCTGGTTAAATTTTGAAATTCCATGCTGCATATCAATTCCTTTTTGACCTGGACTCCTTCAGCAGCCTTTTCAACAGATATGCTGTGGTCTACCTATCTGATGCATTCACGGCTTTGGACAATCTACCACTCCTAAGCTCTCCTCCATGCCTTTGCAGGGCTTTTTCTTGCCACCTTCAGGCACCTCAGGGGACAAGAGTGACCACAGCAGCACTAATGGAAACCCTGCAGCAGCTTCCCTGGGCACACCATGCAACCTCCTCACCAGCCTGTGCTTAAATGCACAGACCCCCTGGCCAGATAAAGCCTGCAAACATCCTCCCAAAAGATTCCAGGCTGCCTTCTTCCATCAGGCCAGAGCAAAACATTCCTGTGAGGCCCCTTCTGTCTGCCACCCTTCCCTGCCAGGGGGTACACTGCAGGACAAAGCAGCTCATACAAAATCAGATGGTACAATCACTGCATTAGAAAAGACCTTATGAGGATGATTCAGCTAGTGCAGATGTCCAGCAGGCAACAATTCCATTTCCCAGCAAGTTTCAAAGATAAAGTAGGAGGTTTTGGCCTTTTCACAGAATTGTTTAAATATTATCAGTCTGTGGACTTCTGTCGAGACTTCTTACTGCTCTGGGCTTCAACTTTCTCACAGTGGACTAACCTGCAGGTCAACCATAGGCATAGCAATGAAACTTCCCTCTAGATGCATAGCTAACAGAAAACACAAAATGGTCTCTCTCAAAATAAAAATAGAAAAAAGAATCAGAAAACCAGCACAAAATCTAAGGAACCATGAAAAGAGAACTTTTTTAACTAACAGAAAAATATCTAGCTGACCCAGCACAGGAAAAGATTCTCATTCCTATGCTAGTAAGGGATGATTGATCATGTAGCCCTATTTTTGGCTTCAACATCCATCAGCTGTGAATTTATATTCACTTTATACTCACTCCAAATTTATATAAAAACAAACACTGATTACTGCTCTCAGGTTTCTACCTACATGTGGTAGTCCAAACTACACATACCACTCATCTTATTTCCATATAAGACAACTTCACTGTGCAACGTTCTCTCTTCTTTTTCAAACAAACCACAGTTACTGCCCTAATAACTCTCCAGTTTGACACTCAGTTTAAAATAACAACTAGAAGTGGCTATATTTAGAGAACAATCTGGTATTGGTATAAAGCTTCTCATGTTTCGACTCAAGCACACAAGAATATCCTTGGCGAGGAAAGAAATGTCTCTGTGAAAGGTCTTGTAAGAATTCAAATGCAAAGCAATGACTGTATAGGAACTAGAAAAGCCTCATTTATTTGAATTCCTTCTGCTTGTTAGTGAACTTCAACTAAGCTTCTGCAAAGCTCAGCTTAGATTATCACTGCCTGGCTATATGGATGCATATTCAAAATGTTAAAGGTCACTCTACTTGAAATGCTACAAAACAACATCTTAAAATGGAGCATTTCTATAGCTAGATGTGAGTTCTCGAGGCTGTCTGTGAAGATGTTAATACTGACAGTGAGCACTGTGAAGCTCAATATTAACCTGCAGCTGCAAATATTAAGCAAACCTGTATAATGACACAGTCTAGAAAATGCACTTTATTCTGTACAGTGTCAGATTTTATAGCTGCTTGTGCCCACATTATCATGTTGCTAAGGCCTACCTCTAAGGGAAGAAAATATCTAATATATCCAGATTTCTTGAAACGTTTATTGCTGCTATATTTGTTACCTTTTAAAATCCAGGCACCAGGATAGCTGCATTTGCAGTTTGTGTTTGGGTATCTCTGTGTATTCTAGCACTCAAGGCAGACTTTACTTTTCTTAAGAGTTCAGGAATTGACACAATCAAAAAGTAGTTTATATAATGAAAAACCATATCCAAATTTGCTCTCAGCTAGGGGAGTAAACCAATCTGTAGCTCAAAGCCAGAGAAGGACTAGAAGTTCCTCATTTTCTTGCAGCCTGTATTGAGTAAATTTTCTGAATTGAACAGTTAAAGATGACACCAAACTGTCAGGCTCTATAATGGAAAATTAATGACTATGGAGTAGAGGCAAAATATAGCAACAGTGGCATTACTCCAGTTCTCACTGTTGTGCTACTGTAATCATACAGGACAAAACTGACACTTGGGTATACAAATATGATTCTCCTGGGATAAAAAATATCTCAGGAAGGTTGTGAAGCATGAAGAAATGTGTCACCAGGTACCCAGTTTGCTGGTTCCAGCTTGCGCCTAGAGCCCGCAAATGACTGTGATGTATTGCCACAAGTGTTTGCATGTCCAAGGCGGAGAACATAACTTGCTGTACATCTGGCACTCAGGAGAAGGAGAGAAGATGGGATTTGCTAGGAGCAGACAACAGCAATAAATACGGATAATGAACTGCAGGCCAGCTTGAGGATACATGGCCTGGGAGAATTAAGGACTCTTATTTCCCAAACAGATCCGAGGGAGGGAGCACAGACATCTACATCTGTTTCATCACCTGCCTGAACATAGTGGTGAGCTGAGAGCAACTCAGAGTCAATGTTCATTCATTCATCGGCTTCCCGGCTGGCTCCAGAAAACAATGATGCCAGTTACCATCAACCCTCTCATATGGCCTAAAATGAACTCAATTCACTTTGGCCAAACAGCTGCAAAACTGTGGTCTCAGTCAAGGAAGTTCATGGGCAGAATGATCTGCCAAGATTAGATGGAGCACAACTATTTTGCCAAAACTTCCTCAGGATAACAACCATGTCTAAACAGAACACAGCAAAGCCAGGCTTTTAAAAGGAAATTACTAAAAAAGTAGGAAATTATAAAGAACAGATCCTGTCACAAAATGCATCAGAGCACTCTACACTTTAACCTATCTGCTTCCCATGAAATTCTGCAGCCATAAGCATTAGAAACATTAGCTACATGACAGTCAAGCTCCAAAGATACCAGTAACCAGCAAGTTCTCCGTATCATGCTTACAACTAAGAGGTCATTAATCTAACAGGATCTACAACAAACTAATTTCTTCTCTTGCATGAGGGCGCAGAGATTTCATATATACATACATTCAAATGGATCAGAGATTTCATATATACATACACATAGCATGTGACTATTCTGTTTAATTCTTAACTTTAAAAGGAACTAGAAATTCTTATGTTCTTTTCCTGCGCATGAAGATATCTCTGAAAGGCCACTGCAGTAGGGCTTTTTTAACTTTCAGTCAAAAATACAAAGATGCCACACAATCACAGACTAGTTAAGGTTGGAAGACACCACCAGAAGTCATCAGTTCAGACCCTCTTGCTCAAGCAGGGCCACCTACAGCCAGTTGCTGAGGACCATGTCCAGACAACTTTTTAGTATCAGCTGGAATGGAGACCCCACAGCCTCACAGCCACCCTCGCAGTGAAAGAGTGCTTCTTGTTGTTCAGAGGGAACATTCTGTGTTGTAGTGTGTGCCTACTGCCTCTGGTCCTGTCACTGGCTAGCACCAGAAAGAGCCTGGCTCTGTCCCCTTTGCACCCTCCCTCCAGGTCCATCTATTTATTTATAATATAAACTTCCCCCTCAAGCCTTCTTTTCTCCAGACTGAAAAGTCCCAGTTCTTGCAGACTTTTCTCACACTAGAGATGCTCCAGTCTCTTAATCATCTCCACAATCTTTCACTGGGCTCTCTCCGCTATGCCCATGTCTCTCTTGTACTGGGAAGGCCAGAACTGGACAGACCTCCAGACAGGGCTCCAGCAGTGCTGAACAGAGGGAAAGGGTCACTCCTGAGCTGCTGGCAACACTGCTCATGCAGCCCAGGCCACCACAAGCTGCCCTTGCCACAAGGACACATTGCTGGCTCGTGTCCAACCTCGTACCCACCAAAGCCTCCAGGGCCTGTTCTGCTGAGCTGTTCCTAACCAGGCCACAATATAAAAAAACATGGAATGTTTTCCCAAAAGACTCTCCAGTGCTCACAGATCTTGCAGCATCCATAAAGATTTTAATTCAGAAGTGACTTTGCCTTACAGGTGCCTATAACTCCATAAGCCTGGCTGGATTCTTATAGCCAGGCACCAACCTTATCATCTAACCCTGGAATGAACAGACAAATGTTAAGTGGTGTTTGCTGCATTCCACAGTTCTCTAACCCAGGGAAAGCACTCATCCTACCTGCTGACTCCAGCCTTTTTCAAGGGCCTTCTCAAGTCATGTTCATGGTATTTTCTGAAAAGCAAAAAAACCATGTTCCAGGCTGGAATAAACACTGTTTAGAAAACATGAAAGAGGCTGGTGAAGGGAGTCATATTTTCATTGCCAGATCTACAAATGAATTATTAAGTTCATTGGACAATTAAGGTTCCCCATCTTATGTATCCGCTGAGGATTTCTACTGCAAGAGGAAAGTTCTTTTTGGAACACTTAAAAATTTTACCAAAGAGAAGTGTTTACACAGTAAATCTAAATTTTGTTTAGTGCGTTAGAACATGATCTTTAATGTTATTACTAGAAAACAGGGAAATCTGTTTATTCACAGGTATGCTCAGGTATAATTGTCTTCCTTAGTCTCCAGGTGTAAAATTTTGCGACAAATGCATTAGCATTTCCCTAGACTTCACTGTCACACAGAAGCCTGCTCCAGTCTTTCCGAAGCATGAGGGACAGACAAGGCAACAGTCTTACAGTATTGATCAATTGTTAGTGATGTAACATCCGAAAAATAAGATCATCTGAAATATGGATAATTACCTCCTTTAATAGCTTTGTATCTCAATATGGTTTTGTATACAACAGCTGTAAACTGCCCTTCCATTACTGTAGTTCTTTATGCATTTTTAATATCAAATACATTTTGCGGGCCAGGAAATTTTGAAGAAACTTGGCACATCACAAGAGTGCCTCTTAAAACATTTTAACAGTTTGCTAATTGAAAACTGTGAAGACTCTGTTTCCTAAAAGACTTTGGCTAATGTTTCAAATGGAAATCTAATTACCATGATTCATGGTTATTTTCAGACTAGACTTACAAGGTTTTCAGAAGAGAGAGAAGAGCTAGTAACATGTAGCTCATACTCTATCAGAGAATATATCTACTCAAAACAGCATTCAAAGTACACCAACACAATTACTCACACTTGAAGAGTAGTCTCAAATACTGATCTTGAGCCACATTTGGCAAAGGAAAATGTGTTGGAGGAAAGAAACAGCCGTATAGTATAGAACACACTGTTAATCAAAGACCACTATACTGTTAGGTAAAATTGTAGGAATCTTTGGCTTGACTGTGCTTTGAAGAAGGACTACAATGATCACACGTTAATCTCTGGCTGTCTGGAGACACAATGAAGGATGGGGCAAAAAAGGCTTACTTTTTTCATCGGCAAAACTCTTCAAATTATATAAAGCATTCTAAGCAATCAAAGCATTATATAAAAGTACATGGATGAATGTGGCCTTTTATCTGGCCTTCTGTAGCACAACAACAAAAAAGTATTGTTTAGACAGTAAAAACACAAATGTTAAAGAAAAATCTCTCCATTTTTTAAAGTATATTTTCATGAGATGTAACCACAGAAGATTTGGCCCTATATGGTAAATTTAATCAGTCAGTAATTATAGCTTTGCTTGCATTGCTCTTGCACACAGTGGCTGGGGACGAAATGTCTCAGAAAGTAACATCATGGGAGAGCTCCAAAAAAAGTGAACAAAACCAGCTAGTTGTAACTGGTTTGGACTTACTTTTTCAATAAGCTTCCAAATATTTCTACTGAACAGATCCTATATAATGAGAATATTAAGGCATTTTCAGGCTGATTCTATTAAAGTTTTAACAGTCTGGACCATGTGCAAGATGAAGAAATCTTCTTTACTACTAGAAGTGCTTCTGGAGTATCTGTGATCATCCTTTCAGCACAAGTGCAAGCTTACTTTTCCTCATTACAGATCTTGACTCACACTGGATCTTAACCAAAATTTATAGTGAAAATTTCTTCCCTTCCCTCCAAAAAAATGAACTGGCAAATGATTGGCTTTCTTCTTCTTTTTTCAAAATTATTGTGCATGTAGTGCAATAGGTATAACAACCACAAAATATTGCCTAACAGCATTTTACTGATAAAAAAGCTCATGCCATGCTGCATCTTGAAATTCCTGAAAGAAGCTTAACATGAGTTCATTTGCATCTTCCATTCTTTTTCAGAAAGCTGAAAATATTTCTAGCAGTTTTCAGTGATTTGCATGTATGTACTTGAATTTTAGGTAACTTCAACAACATCTGCAGGGCCAGGGGTTACATGCAAGTGATTTTTCTGACTGAGGTGATTTCAACTCCATCACGACTCCCAAATTCTCTTTTGCCCTCCTACAGTTTTTTCTTTTTTTTTTTTTCTCAATTCAAGTGGCAAATCATCTATTTTAAGTACTTTTATGCAAAACAAAGTCCAGCCTACTGTCAGAAGTGCAAGGTATATTCAGTAAACACTAGTTTTCTGAGAGCTATCCTCCCTCTCTTGTGGCCAGATTCCATGGCTCAGTGCAAAATGCACTACAGCAGTTGTCGACTCTGTAAGTGCTTAATCAGTAACAGCTGTATGTGAAAATACACTTAGGAGAATGTTACCATTCTGTGGAGAAGAGGAATGCTTTGAAACTCATCTCTCATGTAGTGACTCACTGACAACAGCTTGGGCTTTGTTTGCTCCCCTGTGGCAAATGGAAAGGCCAGACTTATCACAAGTGTCATCATGCACAGGCAACTGCTGCTGGAGCTCTTGATGGACATAAAGTGCCCTTGGTTGTCTTTTTTTCCGCACAAGACCCGCCTCTGAAGATGGGGAAAAAACACACTAATAACTGTAATTTGGGCATAGCTCAATAAAAATGCCAATACCCAGGAGCCTAGGATGGACGTTACACCTGGGCAAGCCAAATGTAAGATTCTGGGATCAGCAAGACAAGGGATAGGCTGGAGCAAAATGGAATGCTCCTCACACATGGTAGGTACTACTAATTAACTGCCAGTGACAGCCTGAACAGGAAAACAGTGTGAAGAAAGGAGTTACTAACACCAGAGTGGTGGCTGAGTAGTCAAAGTAGAGTGTACAGGAGAAATGGCACCAGAAGTAAACGAAAACAAGAAGAACATGAGAGTCTAAGTGTAAAAGAAGATTTTTTCTTTCCCCGCTCCTCAGTAAGGACAGCTGTCTCTCTAAATTCAATTACTTTGGCCAGGAACACCAACATTTTAATTATCAGATCAAGGCAAAACAGACCATATGCCAATCTAAGGGCCACTACCCTCCATCAAACACCAGTCAGTGCAGAGATGCTGTGGCTACAGGTTTGGAAATCCCAGACCAATAAGCTCCTGTGGCAGGGTGAATTCATCAACTGAGAACTTGCCAGCAAACAAGCTCTGGGGTATGCCAGCCCAGTTCTGCTGCAGTTAGGTACAAGCTGGTGCAAGTCTCCTTGACTCCCAAATACACAGTGATCTCACAACAAACACATGAGACCACTTGTCTTGTACAAGAATTGTACAAAGCCAGCAATGTTACAAGTTTTCTTTACATTTTCAAATTATGTATTTCCAAACATACAAGAAAGTACTGTAGATAGATGGAAAGAAAACTAAGCCTTCAAATGTGCTAATTTATTTGCCAATAGGTTTGTAACAAAGCATGACAGAGCACATATCAGACATGAACTGTGTTTGCTGTGCCACAAAATCTAGGATTGCCAATTATCACCTGCTTCATCACTCTGCATATTACAACCACATGATGTGACATTCAAGATCAGAGAGCTCAGATCAAAAGAGGTCAATTTTAAGTCATATGGCACAGCTGTAAATACAAGCTATTTAAATGGTATGCAGGCAATGTTTAGATTTGAGATTCCTTATGCTGCTGCTCTCACGCCTGACTTATCTGATGGCCTGCAATAGCTGTCCTGTCCCTTGAAATTATTTTCCAAAAATTTTTAAGTGTAGCAATGCGATAAATCTGTTCCAAAAGACAAACTTCAGTTTCCTGAAGCTACTCTTATTGATGTTGCTTGCTTTCTATAAATTGTTACCTGGTGCACACGTTTGGAGTGCACCACAGGAGCAGCACCTTGGAATAGGCAAAAATAGGCATATGCTTTAAGAATAAGAAAAAATGGCCATATTTGTATGTAATGTAATCCATTACATCACTCTTCTGAGTGAAATCTATCTCTTTTCCTTCAAAATACTGCAAAAAGAAAAGCATTATTAAACCCCTGAAATGTGGGCTATTAAAATGTACCCTTGTTGACATGAGATCTGAAGAAATACACACTTCCAGAATTTCTGAAGGAAAGCAACACTCAAAAAATAGGTATTTGAAGTTGTCAATTATCCTATGAGAGCCAGGTGCATTCAGCTGTATCAACTACCAGTGACAGATCTAGTGTTTCAGTGCCACAAAACTCATTAGGCACGTGAAACAATGATCTCTTGCTTTTTGGAGCACATTGCCAATATAAAATCACTCTTCCTTATAGGTTGCTGTCATAATAGACAAGTTTCTTATCTAGTGCTTAAATCCAGGCAAGCAGATGCAGCATAGCAAACTCCATTAGGGCAGAGTTAAGCTGAACGCCAAAATGCACATTATTTTTAGCAGTATTAAACCGGTCTCTGTTAGAGTGAAGGGCAATGGAAAATAAAACATACCCACAGTTCACACAAAGTGCTGTACAGATATTCTAAGCAAAAATGTAAACATTGCCCAGAGTCACAGAAAAGACATGCCATTGTTATTGCATTTAATGAAATATATCTCTAATAATGTTTGTGAGCAGGAAGTTCTTACCATCAGGTTATGACCAGCTCTGTGCTGGCCATGGCTAAGTGTAAAGTTTGGCAAAAAGTGCCCAGACTTAACACTTTAGAATGCCTACAATTGAACCAAGGCTGTGTTTCCTACTGCTGTTTCAAGTGGGTCTGCATGGTTTTATTAGTTACTCTGCTGAGGATTACTGCCTATTACACACAGCATCTTCCTTTGCCTCAAAGACCATTTTGGATTTCCAGAGCATGTCTGTCGTCTAAAATAATTGTGCAATTTGGTTAAAGAAAATCTCAGTATTATTTGATTAATCTTACCCTAGGCAGTTTGACAGCATGTATTAGAATTAACTGGTATTTCTCTTGCAAACACATATGCTCCTGACAAAAAAGTGAATTCTTGTGAAAATCAGCCACTTTGCATCTGCAAAGCTCTATGCCCCAAAATAAATGGACATGAACTCATGGTCCATACACCTGCAGGTGTTAGTAGAACCAGCATGGTGTTCAAGCTTCTCAACTATCTCTAATTATTATAGTAGTGATGAATATAGATGTGATTCCTAAATTTCCTATCCATTGGTTGAGTCCAAGAGTACATTCATTGTCTTGTATTCTGAACTTAAAGCAAAATTATCTGTTCAGAGGCATTGTGAATGCAGTAACATTTCTGTGGGAATGCCTACACCACTGGAATGAAAATGGACCATTGTCCCCTCTGTTTATGCATAGCACAAACTCGCAAAGCTTTCAGATCTTATCACTAGTAACATAAAAATTGATCTGTCACTCATTTCAGAAGCAGGATTACATAATGATCTCTTCCTAAGCAACAACATTACAATGTTTCTTGTGTAGTTGGTATCCTACAAACACCTGAAAGAGAACAGCAGAACGTGTTGCATGGAATTTCCCATGCTACACTGAAAACAGAACTGGCTCCTTAGGGATCACGCTGCCTCAAGCCTGATGCTGTGCTTAACCAGCCTGGGCTATGACCTCAGCTGGGTGTGCTTCCCAAACCACCCCCAGGCTCACCAGAAATTTATATCCACTTTATATCCAGCTTTTTCTGTATGTTATGTTTTCCCTTGCATGGTGTTTGTCTGCTAAAATCATCATAGTTCTAAAAGGCAAACACTGAGCTAGCCAGTTACTGAAAAAGCTGACATTTAAAAAAAGCACCTTGATATGCTATTCCTGAATTCAGAGTCATGTGAGAGAGCTTGAGGCTTACAGAGGGGTTCACTGAAGCAGAGGTTTTATGGGAGCACAGGCTGACTGGACAGATGCCTGAATTGTTTCTTTTATAGATGTTCCCACAAACAGCCACTTCACTAGGGCCAGCTTGGCCAGTCTTGAGTAAAGCACTTAGCAGTGAAACAGCTATCCTTTGTGGCACTGAGTATTTTCTTTTGATTTGCACTTGATTAAAATAGGCCCTAAAATGCCAGTTACAGGTATCAAAACTTTAAAAATTAAATTTTTTTCAATTATGAAAATTCTAAAATTAAACAAAAAAAATTATTGTATGCTGGAACTACCGGAACACTAAAGAGAAACCAGAAACATTTAAAACAGCAGCTGAACCTTAGAAATACATTTATTTAAGTGGGACTGTGTAGCTGCAAACAAAAGCAAAACTTATACTTCCTTTCTGTGTGCCTGGCCCATCAGAAGATGCTGGCTTCCCTGGCAACTGGGCAAAATACTTTCAAGTATGGAGTGGAATTTTCTGGGCATGGTTTTAGTTATATTTACATCACCTTGACAGTTTGGCACAAGACTACACTATTGAGACATTTATAAGATGCAAGAACTTGCACTGCAAGTCACATAATCCCTGTTAAAGACCCACTGAATGCAAAGTTGCTTTGTTATTTTAAAATGTTATTTGTGCAATTTCTATAGCACAAACAACATTTTAAAATAATAAAGCAACTTTGAAGCAAAGCAAGGAGAAACTGGACAATTCAAAGCTAAGCTGTGTCTCCTGTTCTCAACCTCCTCTGTTGTCCCAGTAAATCACCACAGGCACATACACTGACCAGCAAATACCAGGACACAGTGCTGCCAAAAGGGGCATGGTTTTATAAGACAAAAGAATGAAAGAGCGTCTAAGGAAGGTTAGTTTTGCACACCTGCTGTGTAGATTAGAATGGATTCTTTTCAGCTAGGTTTAGCTGTGATTCTATGAATGTATTTCTGAGGAGACTAATAGAATACCTTGTGTGCCAAATGTTTGCACAGAATGTCTTGCTATGATCAAATTACAGACTGCACAAAAACTGTTTATAATGGAAATCCTGACAGAACTATGCCTATTACGAGAGCTGGTATACCACACATCCTCCCAGAGTACAGCAGTTTAGTTAAGTATCTCTGAAAATGAGATGTGCAATAACAGAAGCCATGCAGCTGCTGGTCTGTTTGTTTGTAAAGAAAGATCAAACTACAGTAACAAAAATTGTGTTCTGTGCACCAAAAAAAGCAGGCTGCTGCTGACCCAAAGCCCTGATCAAAGGTCCCTATATCCTGGAACATTGCAGCGTGGATGTGCACAACATGATACACACCCACTCGTGCAGGTTTTGCTCCCAGCAGCTCCCAGTCCCTTGGAGCTGAATCAATACCACTACCATGTGGCTGCCTGTAAATCACAAGGAGGAAGTAAGTGCTGCTTTGCAGACAGACAGACTAGGAGGGCATGGTGTTGGGAGGCATAGCTGGGACAGAAAAGATGGTAACTAAATTTATACTAATACAGGAAATTTCAAAAATACAGGAAAATCGATGTATATTTAAATAAATAAATACACTAAGAAATATACATCAAATAAGAGAAAAAGCACATATTCAATTATTACGTCCTTGCAAGCTTTTCTGAGTTAGGGTTTTTTGTACATTCTCAAAGCCTACTAAGTAAACTAAAAAGTAACAATGAAGGTGACTTATTTTGCATAGGTGAGAACTGGGTATGAATCAGAGGGAAAAAATAGTTTTTCTCAAATGAGAGACAAGTGGAATATAAAACTGGACCAGCCAGTTTTGAATGGAGCACTGATTAATTGTTTCTGAGAAGCTGTCTATCTCTTTGTATCTGTACTCACCTCTTCATTATTCTTGGCACGTGTTTTTGGACTTAAAAACTTTAAAAACACATAGTCTCTCTTTCTGTGTGAGCACAGCTTTGACTTCATGAATGACAATTTGGTGAACACATAATCAAAACTAAATTATTTTATTACCCAGTTATAACTATGCTGTGTACATTTTTGTTTAGTCTTTTGTTCATGTAGATTCTGTCAAATATTGGAGCCCACACTGAAAATTTACCAAGCAGTCAGAGCTGCATGGACACTGTGCAGTGACTGATTATTCTTTTCAACAGCATTTAGTCTTGTAAAGCCTAGTACAACTTACTGAAAGACCTCACTTTTTCTGTTGAACTGGACATACTATAAATCGAAGAAAAGTATTAATTGAACATGTCGCAAAGATACTCTTGGCAAAGACTGTCTCTTGCCCTCGAAATGCATCCACTTTTGGAGTAGAACCCAAAATACATTTAGAAAGAAAATAATGCATAAGGAATGCACAAGGAAAATAATGCGTAAGGAATGGCACCGATGTGACTGGTCTCTTAAGAAAGAGGTCTTATAAAAGACACCTTTTCCCAACAAAACGTGAAAGACAGAGAAAGCGAGGAGACTTCTGAGGCATCCTGCAGAAACCTGCGGAGACACCGGTGCCGGGGGAGCGCAGACGCCTCCCCGCAGGGCCAGCCCGTTGTCAGGGGGAGCACAGGGAGGATCCCGACGGTGGCCGTTCCCCGCGAGCACCGGGCGGCCCCGCCGGCACCCGGGATGGGGCCGGGGCAGCGCCGGGGGAAGGTGAGCGGGGAGCTGCGCCCGGAGCGGCGGCGCTCTCACCTTCGCCATGCAGCGTCCAGGGCAGATGCGCGTAGTCCCACTGGTAGCCGCAGGCGCTGTCCTCGAAGGTGCACGACCCGGGCGAGAGCAAGGCCGCCCCGGCGAGCCGCAGAGCTGCAAGGACAAAACGAGCCGCGGTCACGGCGCGCCCGGCCCGGGGGCCGCCGCCGCCCCGGAGCCCGGGCGGGCGGGAGGCGCCGCTTACCGAGCGCAGCGAGCAGGCAGAGGCGCGGCATCTTCCCCGGGGCGCGGAGAGCGGCGGGAGCGCGGCCTGGGCACCCCGGCCGGCGGGGCGCGGGCAGGGCAGGGCAGCGGCCAGGCAGGCGGGGCAGGCACGGGGAGGGACCGCGGACAGCGCGGGGGGCGGCCCGTGCCGCTCCTGTCGCCGAGCGGGGCTGGCCCCGACGGTGGCCCGGGGCCGGAGCGGCTGAGGCTGCAGTGCCCTCCAGAGCGGGGGCTGCCGCCGCCTCTTCGGGCAGCCTGCGGAAGAGTATCCCTCCCCCCGCGCGGGGAAAATGTGCTTTCGTACGTTTAAGTGTTGTTTTCCCGCGTTTCAGCTTGTACGCGGCGCATCGCTCCCGTCCTTTTTCTACCATCGCTGGGTACCACTCGAAGAGCTTGGCTCTGGATGACGCAGTCCCTGTCAGGTGTTTGTGCACAACAGGAAGATCACCACTCAAACACATCTGCAGAGGATGAGGGGGCTCCCACTGCACCAGAGCTCCCGTGTTAGCACAGCTTGCCTGTCTGTCCTTCCCTTCCACTAAACCGGACCTTCAGAGGACCATGGCAGGGTACCCTGGCACTTTTAGCTAAGAATGGTCCAGCAGCTGCTGAGATGCTCCAAGTGCTGTAGTTCATCGGTTTACAGAGCAGCTCAGGACTGGACCACAAGAGACATCCAGTCCAAACTCTGCTCAAAGCAGAGCCAGCTTTGAGCTTGGAGGTTGCTCAGTTGGGGTTAGATAACCTCCTTGCTGGTTTCCAAGGTGTTCCACCTCTTAGCAGAGGTGGCTTAGCTTCACATGTCAGCCACCAAAGTTTACAGCACCATGTGTAAACTGGTTATTAAAACTGGCACCTGCAGCCAAGGAGGTAGCAGGTGTGTGTGAATGAGATGGCATTAAAATTGCTGAAACTGGTGTAAAACCACAGTGGCCCACTAAACTCTTTTCCAAGAACTGTATAGAAGACATTCTCCTTAATAATGAATTTGTAAAAGCATTTTGCCCCTTATTGACTCATGTTTCCTGAAATCTCACCCCATCCTTTCCTGCTGCTGGTTTAATTAAGTTGTCCTCTTCACATCAGGGAGTAACATAATCAAGGCCATGCTAACCAGGCAACCTCGCAAGGGAAAACAAATGTCAGAAGCACCATTAATTGTTATATAGGAGTATTTGAGAGGTACAAAAGGCTTCTGCAGATGGCTGAGTTTAGCTCCATAAGCACTTACCCGGTTTGTTCCTGACCAGGCAGGAAATGGGTAAGAAACGTTTGTCCTTACTGCCTTTTGAGACAGGGAATGCAGAGATCTAGCATAAGGCAGGAGGCCAGTTACACCTCCTGTCTACTCCTATTTCTAAGTGAGCTTGCTTTGAGTATAAAGTTAATCCCCCCACAGGCTACCATTTGACTTTTATTAATTTGGCTCCATTTTTGCAGATTAATGGCAGCACCAGAGAAGGAGACGAGCAGCAACTAAAGTCTGAGCTTTTCCAAATTCTCTGCAGATTCTGTCCTCAATTCTACAGATACTGTCCTCACCAGTGTTTGCTTTGAAATCCTGGAAAGTACACTTAATAAAAAAAACCTCTTTGCATGCCCAGGCACATCCAAACTTTCCACTTGTTCTCAGATATTGGACACCAGTACTGTTCTCAGTTGGAAAAGGATATCAGGACTGAAAAAGGAAATGGGGTCTTGTAGTACCTTTCAGTGTTCAAGCTTCAGTCTTCTAATATACATGTGTTAATATTATTATTTTATGCTTTATATGCTTTAATTGAAATATAATCATGCATGACACTGTGCAAGTGTACTTAGGCAGAAGTCCTGGCATCTTTTCCTTTTTATGTTTATGTTCAATAAGAAAAATACAAGTCATTTGAGCCGAGTTCATCTAATCTAACTTTGCTTTGACATATCCATATTTCTTATGTCCTTTGCCCATCGTGTCCTGTGATACACAATTTCAGACAATTCTGATCTTGCCTATGAGCCAGTTTCTGCAGCTGCTGTCTTCTCCATTCTCTGTAAGTATTTTGTGCTGTAGGAATACTTCCACTGGAAAGGTAGAAGGTACTAGCAGCCAGTGGCTGTGCTGGACATTTCTGCTCCCATATGGTTTACCATTTGAGGGTGGGGTAAGAGAAGAAATGTACCCATGGGATGAGCAGGAAAAACTCCTGGCAGTATTATTTCATTTTTCTGGTTGCTATCATGTGGTACTCTTAGGAGCAAACTGCAACTGCTGCAGCTGGAGCACTGGGGAAAGCTCTTCTGCTGCTGTCTCTGGCATGAGCCACATGTTCACCAGCAAAGCAGGGACACCTATGTGCTCAGAGATGAAATTAATTTACATTCTGTTGAACTGATTCTGTATAACACTTTGGAATGTCCTGCTCTGCGCAGCCCAACATGGTTTACTCCTAACAAATGCACGTGTTCGTCATGTTGTTTCAACATTTTGTGTCTCAATTCTGTGTATTTACTCTTCTGAGCACTGAAGGTGCATCTTCCAACTGATGTTCTGAAAACTACACATGGAGACCCATGGAGCTCTCTGCTGCTTGCTGAGGGTGGGTGACTGATCTTAAGGAGCATGTGACTTTGTGAATGGAAATTGCAATCAGGGCAGTGCTGTGTCACCTGCTGAGGCTCAGTGAAGGGAATTCTGCAGCAACTGAGCTTGGCAGGATTGGCTGCTGCTGAGGGCTGTGACACAGAGCCACAACAACAGACAGGAGGGCTTGATCTGCTTTAGATGCCAAGTCATTTGCTGTATATAAGTATATATATATGAGATACATGTATATCTATAGGTAGTGCTTACAGAAAAGAGTTTAGTTAGTGACTGAGCTGAGAACTCCTTAAAAAATATTCAATTATTCTATAATATGTAGGGTTCTCATAGCAGGGAAAAGACCAGGAGGCCAATCTCAGGAAAGTTAAACCTAGGCATGAAGACACTGCTCAGTTAAGCTGACTCTTTGTGAGGGGCAACAAAGAGACCTCAGGAACGCTCTCTTACATCATAAGTACTCTCTTATATTAAAATAATCAGGCTACTTTTTAAAATTTCTATATTATTTTACTAGGACTTTACTTTACCTTTACAAACCTTGTTTAATTCCCTGTAAAGGAAAGCCAGCTGCTGGAACGATGTGGGCTCTTGCTTTACCACATTGTGGTTTCATGAAGAAGAGTAAAAGGAACAGTCAAGAATGACACCTGCATATGAAATTACTAAATGAGTTAAGTTCCAGTGATCTGTCATTTTGTTAAATCTCTGCTGGCACCAGCAAACAGCAGCTTCCTCTTTCAAAAGCCAAATGAAAAAAGGAGACACCATTCAGGTGCCAGAGAAATAGCTTTCCACAAAATGCTCAGTCTAATAGCTAATTAACGTTTTACAATTCTTCTCACATCTGAGTTCAAATTCATTTTTTTTTTTTAACCAGACAGCTAGCAGATTATTGGAAATGCTTTATTCATCATCCCTGGAGAAATTTAAAAGACATGTACATATAGCACTTAGGGACATGGTTTAGTCAAGGACCTGGCAGTGTTAGGTTAGAGGTTGGATGATCTTAAAGGTGTTTTCCAACCCCAACCATTCGCTTATTCTGTGATTCTGTGACTGAATTGTGCAGTATCTAAACATTGACTACAAGGCTGAGAGGGGGCCTGCTGGCCAGATAATGGCTCCTGAAGGCCTCTGGATATTGCTTTTAGCTACAAATTCTGCCGTTTTCTGTCAACGGAGGGTGCTCAAGTCACTGATTTTGCAGTCAGTATAAGTGATCAGGAATGTCACAAGAATACCCAAGCTTGATCCATCCTCGTGAATGCAGCTCTACAAGAGTCCCTTCTACAGCTTCACACTTCAGGCTGGTCAGCCTTGTGGAGGAAAGGAAGCCATAGGTAGGAGCTGGAGTAGCACCATCCTTGGCAAAGCAGGAGAGCCAAAGGGAGATGAGCAATCTCACAGCCATGAGAACTACAGATGAAAAAAGTAGTAGTAAAAAGTAGCCTTTCCACACGCAGCCATGTAGGGGAGTTTCTTGTAATAAGTCCAAGCTACAGCACATTGCTTCACTAACAAGAGACAGGAACCACCACAAGTGAGGACCTCTCAAGGCAAGGCTGAGCGCTAGAATACCCCAGATACTCTGCTAGGGATGAGCAGTTAGGAAATGAACTCAGGAAGAAGAAGGAAGAAATGTTACCATATTTTGGGTTTTGGGGACTAATATTCAATGAGATTTTGGTTCCTGGACAAACCCACAGAACTTCTAAAGATTCGGGCATTTTAGTGAATATTTCAGCTACTCAGGTGAGAACAAAAAGAAACGCTTCAATTAAAGCCATCCTGTGAGTGTGCTGTTACTGAGGGTTAGTTATATCTAGATGAAAAAACAACCTTTGCTGGTCAACATGAAAAGATGAATTTCAATAAGTACAGACACCTGGTGTGACCCTTGGGGTATCCTGTGCAGGGTCAGAAACTGGACTCCATGATCCTTGTGGGTCACTTCCAACTCACCATATTCTGTCATTCTGTGAAATAGAGAATAAGGACTACTTGCAAAAATATAGCCTAAATATTAATTCCAACACAAGTGTATTTTTCATTTTAAAAGGGATTCACAGTACTCTGAAACAAGATGTACCAGTGTAACTCTAGCTTGTAAATTGCAACGTTTTCCCATGAAGACAAAATTTCAGGAAAATCCAGATGGTCACAGGATAGAGTAGAAGGACAGAGTATATTTTGAACTGGAGAAGTATTATTTTGCATAAAGATAGAGTTAGGATTTGGTTTAGGGCCAGGGAAATCAAAGACCTCAGAGCTGAAGTGTCAGCAACATCTTGCTCAGCCAAAAGACCTGGGATGGCAGCTGGGCTCAGGAAAAGATGTAACTCAGAACACATCTGGAATGATGAACAGGTCTTATCCCCCACAAAGGTTAAAAGTCAGGGTCTGGGTGAGTTATCTGAAGACCACATTGGAGCAGTGTCCAATTGGCCAAAGTAAACTGTTCTTTCCAGTACAGACTGCCTATATTCTGCTGCAAATTTGAGCTCTGAAAATAGAAAGTACTGTTTTGCTCAAAAAGCATTCAAGTGCCATTATCCTCTTTGGACATTGTGGAATGAATCAGGTAAGAGAAGAAATTGTAAACAAGAATTTTTAATCCAGAAATAACAAAACACCATGGACAGTAATTTGTACCAGATGCTACAGTATACATGTAAAAGTAAATACAATTAGGCCTACAACATCAAGTATAAGCCAATTAACATCACTGATTGTTTTAAAATAAGTAACTCTTTCTTATTGTCATGAACAAAAGCCACTGGCAACGGCAGAAAACCTTTTCTATCAATGGTGTCCCTTTTGTTTATTGGTTCATTGGTTCTGTGCCTGTAACAATATACTTTTAAGATTTCTCTGAGATATCAGCTGCAGAAGAAGCAGGGGAATGCCCAGCTGTTCAAAAGCTATTTCATGATACAGAGGACTGCACAATGGAAAAAATTAGGGTTGCCATGGTAAAACGTTATTTGTGTATAAATAAATGCCCTGCAGACAGTTTCTTCCTCAGATGACATTACTTTTGCAGAACTTTGTAGAAAACAGAGGACAAAGCCAAATATGACGATATGTGCAGAGATGGAAAACGAGGGGGGGGAAAAGGAAGTGAGACAAAAAAAGGAAGATTTATTCAGTGCTGTTGAAAATCATTAGTGCCTATAGTTTAGAATTCACTGAAATGGACCTGCATGTGCCTTATCTCGCTATAAAGTAGCTTTCTAGGGGCTTCTTGAGACTGAAATAGGGTCATGAACCCCCCTGTCAGGGGCAAAATTTCTGCCCAAAAAATTATCAAAATCCTGCAAAAAAGGGTTGCCCTCTTTAAGAGGGATCTGTCACAGGATTAGTTCAGCTGTGTCAGGACCTTAGAATTCTGTCTCCTGAGTCAGCAAAGAGCTAGCAGACACCATCTCAGCATTGTATCCTTGGGGTCTGAGGTCCTACAGCTGCAGGTTACTGCACTCACCTGGCTGCTGGGCTGGAATTTTGTGTGGCTTGAAGGCATGCAGTACTCCACCTCTTAGCTGGGTATTCCTCCTGCCTGTGTCAGGCCTTTCTCTTTGTCAGCACTGGAACCAACTCTTCTGTTGAAACATGCTGAGTAGAGCAAATGCGTGTACATATGCACATAAATGAAAGACACGCTCACAGCAATAGCAGTCCCAGTTGCAACATCAAATAGGAAGTGTATGAGATTAAAAAACAAAAAACAAAAAAAAAAAGCAAAAAAACCCCCAAAAAAAAACCCCAAAGAACAACCAACTAACAAACCAACCACCACAGAAACAAAAGAGCTGACATACATATGGCATTCTTGCCTGAAGAAACTATGGCTGTAGTTTTACAAATTCATAACAAAGAGAATACTCTTTATTTTACAACAACTGCAAAGGAAATCAGGACACTCACTGAACGCTAGAGATTGCTGAGTATCACAAGAAGTACAGCTTCACTTTTACAATCCTCCAAAGAGGCAGCTCCAGCTGCTTATCGATTTTCTATTTGATATATATCATAAATATATGGGCCATAAGATGAATATATATTTAAAGCTGTGCAGGCAGGTATTGCCACAGGGTACCCCAGCCCACTCATGTTAAATGCCAGCATTTCAACAGATTACATACAAGAAAGAATTTCTGTAATGTATTGCTTACTTTGATTACAGGTCATAACTTGTTAGCTACCTGATGAAAAACCTGAATGGCAGCTCCACACTGCTCCTGCATTGCCAATTGATCTGACTTAAACCCTATTTCATGGGAAAAACTGGCCAATCTTTTCCCTGCTACACCAATTTGGTTTTCATCTGTAAATATTGTGGCACTCAAGCAGTTGTTGAAAATCTTTAGTGCAGCATTTATTACAATGGTAGGAGAAGGGAAATTGCTGGAACAAGATGGGAGATGAGAGAGATGAACAGGGTGGTTGTTTATTGTTTGCAATCATCCATTTCATTCCTCAGCAAGAGGGCAGCATGCTAATAAGCTCAGGTGTTTATCTATTTAGTGTTATTTAAACAGTTAAGGCCTAGTTGGCATCTCACCTCCCAGTTTTACAATTCAGTCTACTTCTTCCTCATTTGCCCTGTGGTTGGTGTGAGAAGTGTGGCTTCTCAAACTGAAATGTTATGTAAGCCAAGTTAAGGGAGTATAGGACCCAAATAATGAACACAAAGAATGCAAACCTGTGAGGTACAGAAAAATCCCTGTATACTTTGTATTTTAGAAGCCAATTTTCATGAAAGAGAGAGCATCACTTTGTCATTCTTGATTTGATTTCCAACCAAAAAGCCTTGCCAATCTGACAATCTGCAGGGACAAAAATGTCTTCCACAGGTTAAAATATTTGTTCCCTAGGAATTATTAGGGACTGTTGGACATTTTGAATGCTTCCAGATTGGCAGAAGGAATGACTGACTCACACTGATAATCTCTAAAGAAAAAAATTAAATCTAGAAACATTAGAAGTTCTTCTTCCTGTTTTTAAAACTAACAAACAGATGAGGTTATTTCTTCTAAAGTTTTTTACATAGGCACAAAAAGAAAAGCCAAAATTAGACCCCTTCTTGTGGCTGTGGTTTTGCCCTGTCAGCTGATGTGGTCAATGTCTCCAACAATCTGTGCACCCTGGCTACCTCATACCAGATGCGCCAGTAGTGGTCTTTGCACCAAAAGCAGCACACCATGGTAAACAAACAAAATTCATTTGTCAACCAAGCTACAATTTTGTGGCTTTCTTGCAACCATGTAGAGACAAAAGCAGTGAGTGAGGATTACAGTATATGGCAAGGTCCAAGGGGGGGAAATGACTAATTATTAATGACACTGGATATTAGGTTTCCACAATAATGTGCAGTCATGGACGGGGCCCTGTGACTGACTTACACAATACATGTATATGTTTAGAGTTGTGCTCTCTTCTGGTGTCATGGTTTGGGCCTGGCACAGAGCCAGTGCCCCCATGAGAATCCCCTCTCCCTGGTGTCTGCTGTGAGATGTGACCAGGAATAAGCAAAACAGGCTCCAGCTTAAACATAAAAAAAACTTTATTACCTAAACTACAAGAAAATAGGAAAAAAACTATAAGGAAAAAAAAATTGAAAACCTTACAAAAAAACACTTTCCCCCTTCCCACCACCAAAATTTCCCAATCCGATACATTCCCCCAAATCACCAACTGCCCAGCCTAGCACCACCCTTTAGAATACTCAAACTTCAGTCCATGAAGAGGAGAGGAGTCCTTCTTGCACCATAGGCTTCCCCTGGAAACACGCTGAAACCTCATGTGCTTCCAAGTCACTCAGCACCGCCCGGAAAATCCTTTGCCATCGTGACATCTTCCTTCCATGCCCAGTGCTCTCACCACTGTGCATGGACCAGAGCTGCTTCTAGGGCTGTCTTTTAAGGATGCCTTGTCTCACTCCAAAAAGGCACAGTCTCTGCTTTGGGACATCTGTCCCCCCATTTTTCTCCAACCCCCTGGGGCCGAGGGGTCCTCACGATGAACCCTCCTGGTTCTGAGGCATTGCCTCCCCCTAAGTGCAGTCTCTGTGTCACAGGAACAAACCGAGTCTATGGCTACACAAGAAAAGTCCAGCCAAAAGGCAACTCCAATCATCTCTCCCCACTCAGTCATCTCCACATCCTTCGGGCCAGGTCCTTGTCTCATCTCATCTCCCATCTCCCTTCTTATTCAGCTCCGAGGAGGATCAGCATTTTTGTGAAGTCCCGATCATGAAAGAAAGGGTTAAAAAATTCAGTCTCAGTCTGTCCCAGAGCTCCGGCACTCCCACACTCGCTGCTGCTCCAACCGGCACCTCCTCGCCGCATTCTCCCCCCCCGCCTTTTCCTCCTGGGCCGGCCGCTATCAAATTCAGACACCGGCTCTCTCTCTCTCTCTCTCCTGGGGGGGGGGATGGCTGCCCGAGGGCTGTCTCTTGGGGCTCCTCCATCCTTCCATCCTCAAGGGCCTCCTCACCCCCATCTCTGTCCAGGCCCAGGCCTACCACATGGCTGCCCCTCCCCCGCCCAGCAGCAGCGGCTGGACAGGGGAGGGCGATCCGACCTCCTTCCCTCGAAGTCCCAAGAGAGCCTCCAAGGTCCGAAGCTCTGCTTTTAACCCCTGTGTGTTCTCGGAGGTGTGTCCAAACCCCACTGGCCACACCAGGTGCCAATATCAAAATCTGAGCACCCATTGGTTTGACCACAGCCTCCCAGAATTCCCACTTCTTCCTGGTCAAACCACCACATCTGGTTAGGAACACTCCATTTTTAGTTCTAGCATCATAAGTTGGGTCCAATAACTAGCAAGCTGCCAGATACCCCGTTTCCAGAAGTTTCTAGATGTTAATTGGTGCTTGTTCTGAGACATGCAGGATTGCCTAAGCTGTTTTTTTCCAAGGTGAACTCTCACAGAGAGGTTTATGATTATATTGTGCCAATATCTATAGCCACCTAGAGAACAAACCAGAATTAGGGTTGAGGTGCTCAGTTACAGGTGGGCCAACAAGAACTGGTCTGAGCAGGGCTCCAGGGCAGGGCTCCCACACACATCTTACATCTATCACCATGACATAGCAACAACTTCATCAGCTTCCTCAGACTGACTGGGCCACTGCTCATCACTGTTCCGCCTGCCCCAAGCACCAGGCTTCTCACTCCTTTGTCCAGACCTAGCCTTATGAGAAGGGAGAGCTGGGCATTGTCAACACATAATCTCCTGATTAACTTTGTACTGATTTCCTTCATACTTGGCTGATGGTCTGCAAGTCATCACCCCAGTTGACAGCTTGTGAATAATAGTATTAATTGATGGTGCCCATTAGTCCCAGTTATATGACAGATGACTGTGACACTTAGCTCACCTTCTACACAGCAGTGAAGCCATGGGCTGAAAGGGCCACAGAAGCTGTATGGGAGAATAAATAGGAGCATGTTCTGCTGCTACTTGTATGGCATTGTGCATAACAAACTAAAGAAATCTGATGCTCCTGAGTTTTTAAAGAGCACTTTGTCAGCTGGAATTCCTCCCTGTAATTTCTCTATGAATAAGCTTTTCTAAAATTTACTATGAAATGTGCTTTGGAATCTATTTTTATCACAGACCCACATCACAGGATCTCAGAGACTGGCAGGTATCTCTGGAAGTCACTTAGTCAAGACCCCTGCTCAAGCGCTATCAGCTCCAGGGCGGTTGTTCAACCAGGTTTCTAATATCTCTCTCAAAATGGAGACTCCATCACCTGCCTAAGACACTGGATGCACTGTTTAATTGTCCAAGCACCAAAAAAAATTTTCTTCTCTTTAAGTAGAACTTCCCATATTTCTCTTTTGTCTCTTCATATTTCTCTTTTGTCTCATATCCTGTCACCGGGTGCCATTAGAAGAGTCTGGCTTTATCTTCTTTATGCCCCCATCAGATATTTGTACACAGTGAACTACACTGTCTTGTGCTACCTGCAGTCATGGCTCTTCCCAATATTCACATTACCAACCAATTTCTTTTTCTGTGAAATTAACAGAAACAACAGAACTTCTTTGGATTTTCAGTCACCAATGTCAGGAAATCATCTTCAGTGGAGTCTGGAAAATTTCCTGAGTTGTGCTTTACTGCATTAACTCTGCAGCAGATAGAGTTGGAGAACTGAAGAATCCCCTGAGGGCAAGTGAAAGTGAAGTGTCTTCCAGCCGGCTGAAGACCTTATCTGAAGATCTTCAAATCTTCTCTGAAGCAGATCTTCTTTTCCTAAGCATGTCTTCTGTAGAAGAGACCTTTCTCAACACCACTCGTGTGCCGGCCATTGCAGGATTGTGCTCCATGCACTCCTGCTGCTCCTTTGTACAAAGGGCAGCTCCATCTCCTCACTCACCCAGCCTGTCCTTCCTAAAGAATCTGTTTCCATCCATCACAGCACTCCAGCCATGTGAGTACGTTTCCATCCATTGCAGAACACCAAGATAAGTGCAGTGAGTCTCTGCAAGTGCACATAGATCCAATTCCAGCTGTTTGATCCCCAAGCTGCAATAGATAATTAAATGGTAATGGGTGCTTGCAACTTAAATTATGAATTCCAAAAGAGAGGGTGAAAAAAAAATCTCATTTTAACTTCTATTTCATCTTCTGATATCCAGTCCTTTAGGAATACAGTCCTTTCTGTAACCATGAAACAAGAAGCTGTGATCTTTTCTGCAGCTTAATCCAAAGACCTGTGGAATTACTAGGCTTTAGATGGAAACAGCAAAGAATGCCAGGGAATAATGGAGCACTATAGCAATTTACTTCTTTAGTTTTCCCTAGTAACTCCTTTTGTGGAAAGCATTTTTTTTCAGTCTTAAGTAACCCTGAAAGTATATGTTATGTCTGAGTTCTGTTTTGGTGCCAGTCAGAAAAAGGCAGGGAGAAAGGAAACTCCATGCTTGCTTGTGAGACAGTTATAAGCCAAGGAAGAATTTCAGAACCTTGAGAACCTGCCACAGTACTGCAAGCTGAGGTGCCCCAAAAGGATGGTGACATAGACACAATGACACTGAATCATGTCACAAACCCTCTCCCACACGGAGCAGAGAGTTCATCACTTAAGGCAAAGGGATGAGCTGTGTTTTTTTTGGGAGGTGGAAGAAACAGCATGCATCTTTGTTCACCAGGCATTTCGAACACCTCTGTGGTGCTACCATATATTGGTCAGAGATTTCAAGGCCATGAGATTGCAAGGAGCAGACAGAGTGTGAAATAAAACTGTTAGAGGAATACAAAGTAGTAGGCTGGGCAGGGAGGTCTAACCTCTACAGGTCAGCAGAGCCAGAAGATGAAGCTGACTGCAAGAACAAAGAAATCCAAGCATGTACTGCACTTTTTCTCATGACCCTCAATCTCAGGTATATATAATCCCTTGTTATATCAGCTGGCAAATTGTACTATTTGCAAGAAAACTCAGACTGGCTTTTGAACAAATATGAAAATTATGTTATTTCAGTTGTAACGGAGAATTTTAAGCTTGCAAAAGAAAGTTGTGCCACAACAGTAGCAACTGTGAGCAAAAGCAGATGGAGAGTAACGCTGAATGACAAGTTTTTTTCATACAACCACCAGTGGCTAAACTATGTTAGATGACCATAGGGACCATTTAACAATGCCCAAGTCAATAGACCCTAGTCATTTTTGTAATTCAGTAACTTTGTATTTACAGCTGCTTAATCATACAAGATTTACAATCAACTCACCTGACAATTCTGTTTATTTGCTATAGTTTCCTTTGGTGCTACTGTTAATTTTCAATTTGACCTCTATGCTTTTCACTAGAAAACTTGTCTTATCTATTTCATAATACATTATGATACCTCATCAAAATTTGAAATGGCAATTATGGATACCTCTATAATGTAAAAATCACTCTGTAAAACAAACTTGTGACTTGAGCTCAGTTTAATTGGAGACTCTAGGAAAGGCATGCACAGAATGACAGAACCATAGACTGAGGCTGAAAGGAATTTCTGTTGGCCATCTGGTCCAAACCCCTGCTCATTCATGGCCACCCAGAATCAGATGCCCCAGGACCATGATGACTTCTGAATATCTTCAGGGATGGCGTCTCCAGAGCCTTCCTGGGCAACCTGTGCCAAGGCTTCTTCACAGTGATAAAAGGTTTCCTGCTGTTTGTAGGGAATTGTCTGTGTTTCAGGGTGTACCCATCATCTGTGGCTCTTGCACTGAGCTTGTTTGGAAAGAGTCTGGCTCCCTGCTCTGTGTGCACTCCCTTCAGGTACTTGCACACCTTAATAGGATGCCCCTGAGCCTTCTTGGAAATCCAGGCTGAACAGCCCCAGCTCTCTCAGACTCTCCTCAAAGGAATCATACAGCACACAGGGACTGAAAACATCACATACAGCCTGTTTTTATATCAAGCTCAGAAATCAGTACATTTTTCATCCCTAAAATGAGATGTTCTATTCATGACCTGATAGTGCATTGTGATTTCCTATTATGCTATGGGTAAGTATGTTAAAGAAAACACAGCAGTACATATTCACCAAGCATCAGGCACGAGTAAACACTTGCAGTATTTGGTAATAATAAGTATAGAATAGGTAGAAACAGAGATAAAGTATCAGTATCCAAAATTATGATTGTGTTAAAATAAAAAGGATCCATGTTTAAAGGTATAACACCGGGGAATAGTGCTGACAAGTCTGAGGTCAGCTGAAAATATTATGGCCAGCTTAGCACTTGGCAAGGATGTGGTAGCAATAATGTAAAACAGTAATTAAAATCTACAGTGTGTATGCAAAGTGAGAGTACTTCTACTGAGATGAGCTGTCCCGTTTGAAGACAGAAATTTCATGGAAAAGCCATGTGAAAATCTGTGCCAAAAAGTTATGCCGTGATCTACAGAGTCTTCCTATTTGGAATCCCCTGATTCAGTCCTGACAGGGAGGAGTTTTCCATAATTGGTGCAGATAGCTTCACACAAAACATGAGTGGGAGAGCAGCAGCTATTGCCTTCTGCAGACCTGTGAGGAAATGTGGTTCCTATCATAAAATAATAAAATTTTCATATGAAATAGATTATTCAGAAAAAAATTACAACAAAATTCTTCATTGAAATAATCTGTGCATAAGAACTACCTGTGTTGGTTTTCTTCAAATACAGAAATTCCCAAACACCACCAGAGGTGGAGACTTCTGTGAGCAGAAGTATTGAAAACATCTGGTTTTAAAGACAGACATATAGTAAAAGATTCTTCTTTGGGTAATTATACAGATCATTATTCTAAATGATGATGTATGTTCAGAAAAACAAGAGAAAGGCTCCCTAAGCTAGAGGAACTACATTTCACGAGGACATCCAATTTAAGACAGAAATACAAATTTGATGCTGTAAAACAGCTGGTGATCATCAGGCCTGTTGAATTCAGACCACAAACTCATTAGAGCAGGAACTGCTTCTTTGTTCATGGCTGGTGTCTTATTTCTTAATTGGCAGTGTTATTGCAAAATGAGAGGAGAAAGAAAAGCTCTTATTTCTGCTAATTCAAACCACGACTGGAATGACATCAGTTTGTTATTGTTGGAGGCTAAATTTTGGCACTCATAAATAACAGAAACCCTATTACACTATTTCAAGCGCTAGAGAGTCCAATCATGTGTGACTTTGCTATGGTCACACAATCTGTTCAGTACCAACATTTTACACAATCTCCCGCTTTTAAAAATAGAATTAAGCCTTTTCCTGTTTCCCTTGTAGATTTCAACGAAGATTTGGAATCTCTTGATGAAAACAGAAGTGGTAAACACCAGTGGTGAAAAAACCCCACACTTCTGAAATGTTGGCACAGGCAGAATTGAATACTCAGCTTACTTCAACCTGTCTCATGGTGATATATTTCCCTGGTTTTGTTTGTAATACTCTCCAAATAATATTAACTAAGTCTTTCCATTAACAGTACTTGTGTGCCAAAACAACAGAATGAATTTTGAAAATAGAAAAAAGAGTGTAGTAAAAGGCTAGAGGATAATAAAATATTGATATTTAAAAATTTCCATAATAGACATGAGAAGGAAAAAAGTAGAAAATTAAAGAAAACAGGATCAGATATTGCTTTCAAGAAACTGTATGTAATGACTCAATTGTGCTCCCATTGAAGGAAAAAAAGACTTTCACTTGATATTAATGGAAATAGGGAAAGATTTTCAGTCACCTAGAGATGCTGCAAACTGAAAAGATGTGTATCCTTGAACACTATGCTGGAGACAAAGAAAACATTACATTTTATTTTACTTTGTTCAGTGCTATTTGGACATAGAAATAGAAAGAAAGTCTCAATAGCAGCAAACAGCTAGAACATCCAAACACAGTATTAAAGGTATTTATTAATTCTTTTGTCTGGTTATGAAAAGTTATGAAAGCCATCTTACCTCAGCTCATCCAGCACACCACAGTAGAGGGTCAGGACTTCTATTTTCAGAACAGAAACAAACCGGTACTTTTTAAAATTAATCAGTGTATAAATAGGTTATTTTCTATGCCTCTGTATGCATTTTTTTCTAAATATATTTGAGATTCAAATTTTATAATATACTGTAGAACTCCCCAGAACACTAGATTTAACATTCTCATCCTTTCCCTTGCCACAGTATGTCTTGCTGTTCAAACACCAGTTCAGCTGTAGGCAAAACAGCTGCCAATTCACTGGAGGCAAACTTTAACCCATTTCTTGTTCCTTTGCACCCCTCTTTTCTCCACAACTGAAAGGTGAATGTAAAAGGCCATAAGTCAAGTCCTAGTCTCATCCAGTCAGGCATAAAAGTCAGCAAATACCCATGAAATCAAGGCAAGAAGAATAACATGCAGGAGAAGCCAAGTCTTTTAGATAGGAGCACTAATTTATCTGAAAAACAGCTTTGCACACTTTTTCCTTTTCAAACAGTTTGTACACAGGTGTGAGAGTTATTTACCATTTCTGTCCCTGCTTGTCTTCAGGGCAAAGATTTGTTGGTACAAAAAACCTCTGTCCCCCTCCACAGCTGGGGTTGTGGACCTCCAGCCATCCCACTGTATCCAACTGATTTCTTGGGAAACTTCCCTTCCCCTTAGGAATGGTGTCCCAAAGACCAAGTTCTGATTTGCACTTGACAAGCATATCTGTGTTAAAACAATTTGCAGCATGTTCACAACTAAGGGCAATTTGCATTTGAAGCCAATGACAGCTTCAGACATATCTTGGGTTTTGAAAGCCTTTAATGCTAACCCCAGAACAATTGTCAGCATTTATTATGGTGATTTCTGACATGCCACGGGGATTGTTTCATAATCAGAAAAAGAAGAAGAAGAACCACAAAAGTAAAAGTTCTGTCAGAAAAGTAGACTAAAGAAGACAGATGGTTTATATTAACTGAAAGGGCATCCAGATTTGTGATTTTCTTTTTCCTTAACAGCAATATCAACAAACAAATTCAGAAAGCTCCTAATATTTCTTTAATTAGCTGTTCAAACACTTAGTCTCTCTGTATTCCTTAGGTGACCATCAGCACCATCAGCTTCATCTCCCATACAGACAAGGTAACGGGGGGTAAGTGGAGATCTCACCCTGCTCTGGAGACTTTTTAGTGGTAAATTGTTCACGAAACCAAAAGGCACGCTGAAAACCCTGTCACAGAGTATTAATGAAACATCATGCTACTGATGTATTTTGTCTGTCCTAGCACAGGGCATGCAGAATGCAGAGACCTCCTGGGACTGCATGTGGTGGAAGAAGCCACACACAGTGCAACAAGTGTTTGTGCTGCCTGTTTGTGCAAACAGGTCTGGAAACACCTAGACAGATCTGCTGCAGTGGCCCTTGCCACACCTCAGAGACACCAGCACAAGTACATCCTGAGTGATGAGCCATAGGAAAAGGTCCTTCAGCAAAGCAGGCATTACCATAAGTTGTCTGCTTACTCCCATGGACCCTCCAGTGGGAAAGAAAATTATGTCATAGAAGCTCATCTATGTGCTTTTGTTTCTCCTATACTAGTCTACTCTGTAACTAGGTCCCCAAGAGGCTTTTTTCTTCTTGATGCTCAAGTTTCCACTCAAAACCTAAAATTTGTGGTCACTAGACTATTATCTCCAGGCTTGAGAGCCATGTGTCTTTCTTCTTGGGTGGCTTCCACAGTTGTATGCTATAATCAGGATCAATTATGTATTTATTTCTGACAAAGAACAGCCACTTCTCATGGTTTACTCTGTCTCTTCAGACAGTGATTGAGACAATTCTGATTCCTGTGTCCCCAAAAGAAGAGGAATTCTTGCAACATAAATAGGAGAAGATTTAGTAGACAGGATTTATTGGAAATAGTTCTTCCACACAGCAGGTCTCAACATGGACAAAATTTTTCATTAGAAAGTTACTGCTAGGTCATGGGAAACCCTTTGAAAATATTAGGGAAGCCTCTGTAAAAATCTTATTAAACATCTGAAGCTGACAACTTAACAGTAGACAAAAAGAACATAGATGAACCAAAGAAGAAAGAGGAAGCAAACCCTATCTTTTTCATACATGAAACTTTGTCTATGCAGGGAATAGACAAGCAGGCTCCTACAGCCCAGACCAGTGAAGCAAACCAAAAGATGCAACCTCATCAAACACCTCTTTGCTGCAGTCACAAAGCCTTCTCTGTGACACAGCGCCACGTGTCCATCAAGTGCCTGAGACTGCGGAGCTGAAACTGCTCCTGCATCAGCTGGGCATGGGAATGCTGAGGGCCCAAGACCCACCAGAGGGAGAAGCTCCTCCTCCTGAGTTTCCTCACCAAAACCAGAATTATCAACATGCACAAAAAACCAGGCCCATGTTGAATAGCCCTCTGCTGTAAGAACACCCTGCCCTTGCATTGGCTCCAGCAAAACAGACACAGCCAGGCTATACCATTCCTTTTTCAGGGTAGCCACCAGAAGAGAGATTCCAGCCCTATTGTACCAATTCACACAGCTGTTCAGAATATCGGGTATCAGTATTTTGAAAGTTTTATTTGTCATTATTGCCATATGTAAAAGGAATTATTAATCTAGATGCTAGTGGTATCTGAGATGTCTGCAGCAAGGTTATGGTGACCCATGTAACAGTCTCAGTTCACATTCCTGTGGTCTGGGATTTCAGATGAGTCCTATTAGCAGATAATTCGTACATTTAGTAAGTGTTTATTTGTTTCTAATTGTACTTGAAGCTCCAGCTAACAGACCATAACTACAAGACCTTTAAAAGCTCAGGCATGACCCAGTAAACCATCAGAACAATGAAAAGGCCTTTACAGACTTATCACACTTTAAACTGAAAAAATATGTTTAAGGCTTGCTACTTTGTTCTAGTTTCCCCAGCAAATAAAATCCTATTCTTCAGTAGTTTTAGAGGAGGTTACTGAAGTCAACCACTTTCCTTTGACACCTCTTGAATTAGGGGAAAATAAATGAGGAAATCAAAGAGGCGGAGAGTAAATCTTTCACTATTGATGTGATTTGGTCTTCACTTTTCATACTGTGTAAAAGCAATGTGGCACAATAATGTTAGCATATCCTTTTGAGAGAAAAGCTTTTGTTTTTAAACTTTGTGAAGTAAAAAGTAGCAGGAGGATGGGGATTTGCTATCCCCAAGATTCCCAGATCACAAAAATTTAGGTTATGTAGAAAATGTGTTTTGTGGCCTACTCATCTCCTACTCCTGCATAGGTGCTTTGTTTTATGTGCCATTGCCATAAATATTTTAGTTGCAGTTCTGGATCAAATGTGAAACGGGAGGAGTCCAGTGAAGCAAAATAGAATGGGGAAAATGGACACGGAGATGTCTTTGAGACCTTCCTTCTGCCTACACATCTTCTTGGAAGAGCTGTCAGCTGTAACCAGGACTCTGGGATGGCCAAACACAAAAACTTCTCTGCTAGTTGCAAAGAGTAAGGAACAGAGAAACGGGAACAGTTCTACCTTGAAGCATGTTTTGTGTCATCTTAGCTGTGTTTAGGTTGGCTAAAATGCAATTACTACTTCATAGTTTTGTAGAAATGGTTCTGACTGCTCATGTTAATTAGCACAAAAGAGCGAAATAAGTGTCAAGAGAGACTTTGAGCACTCGTGGATTTTCTTTAGTGAAAACTACAAACTTAAGCTAGGATGTTGTGGATAATGCTGTCAGACATACAGTGGGATTCTTGGGACTGTCCTGTGCAGAGCCAGGAACTGGACTTTCATGATCCGGTTGTTATGAGTAAAAAAAAGGTTACCCTTTTTTTTTTTTTTTTTGTAAAAAGGTTGCAAAGTGAACACGTTGGGCCAGTTGCTGCCCAGGTGGAGTTCTACCTATCTGTTATTGTAATCACAGGTCGTTTCCATTAACTACTCCTTTAGTATCAGTATGGCCCTGCCTAAAGCTGAGTTGATAGCCCTGAGAGGAGGGGACATGGGGGGGGACATCAGAGGGCATGCAAAATAACTTCGGAACCAGCATGCCATGGGAAGCCACCCCAACAAACTTACCAAAAAGGCCCCCCAAAACAACAAGCCAACACAGCATTAAGAGATCAGAGAGATGTCTGGATGTGAGGAACAGAGTGCTGAGCCTGCAGAGATGCTGAGAACCTTTGTTGCCCCTTGCCCTGAGCACAGACCTCAGCTGGAGCCAAGACCCTGAGACAGCAAAACCCAAAAGTTGTAGCACGGGATGTACCCCCATTGCTGTGGTGAGGACGGGACCCCCAGCTCTGGCTCTAGCCCCTGGGGGACAAAGCTGCCCTTTCCTCCTGCTCCAAGCCACTCCTGAGAGCGAGTATGGAAAAACCGCGGACCCGTCGAGCCTCCCAACCTTAAGCTGATCACTTTTAATAAAGGCATTAAAAAGGAGAAAAAGTCTCCTGGCCTGTCTATTTCACTGGTGGGTCCCTTCCAAGTCAGGATTTTCTATTGTTCCATGAGTACTTGCTTGGAACATTTTTTCCCCCTCTTTTAACTTAAGGAAAAAAACCACAGTAAAATACTGTACATATAGGCCTAAAATGACAATTTGTCCCTGATTCTTAAATAGAATGGAGAACTTGTTGTCCACATGAGAGTAGCTTGGACAAAATAGTAATTTCCTAACAGTGTTGTAATTTTGTGTATATAGGAAGCAACAAAGCTTAATTTTAATTAAAGAAAACTTACAGTTTTAGCAGTTCACTTTTTGTACTTACTTGGTCTCATTTAAAAATTCTTTTCTCAAACACCTCTTCAATAACTATGCTGACTTTTTCTCAGCTGAAACACAAAAATTATTGGAGTTCATTGTGGAACCACTGAAATTTACAGTCAAATGTAGTTTTTTCTTGTGTTTCTCCTTTTAAATTTCTGCATGTTTGGGGCATAGGAAGAAGAAGAAAAGCAAAAAAAATGTGAGAGATCAGCATAGGTACTACAAATTTTAAATTATGACAATGGTATACTGAATTTTTACTTTTAAGCATCCAAATTATACTTAGAATTTTTTTTTTTTTTTACTTCTCCATGACTAAAATGAAAAATAAAGGCACAATTATTATTCTCTTACAGGAACAGCTAAAGCCAACACCAGGATTCTGTTCTGAGGTGCATTGGAAAGCAATGTTTAGGAGAAAGAAGCAAGATAGAACAATGTGTATCTAGCACAAAATACCTCAGAGTCTGAGAGGATCACACTGTGCATGTAAGAGACAGCTCATGCAAACACTGATTTATTTGGTACAGCAGTCCTCCCAGGTAAATATCACAGTATGAAATACAGTTTTTTGGTTGGTTGGTTGGTTGGTTGGGTTTTTTAGATGTGGGAAGCTTAACATGGTTATCACAGATGCTTGTGTTTTTATATACCCCAGGTAGAACAGAACAGCATGAATTGCAGCACACTAAAAAAGCTTTAAATGTGAGTTGTACTGCCTCAAACAACGGTAAAAATGGTACTGCCTGTTCCTTAGGAATCTGTATTTACACTTTTCAGCAAGTATGTTCTTGTGCTCTGTGCATAATGTAAGAATGTCCTGCTGTGCCCATGGCTTTGTCCACCAGACTCTCATGGCAGCTGCTGCCAGACACAGCTCTCGCAATCCTCCTCCTACAGATTTTGCACCATTTCTTGATGTCAGAGACAGACTTTGAGTTATGAACAGGTAGATCAGAGTAGAAGAATGTGAAGAATCATTGTGAACAATGTACACGTGGGTCTGTCTCACTTTTCACTCGGAAATACTCTGTTACCAGCTTCGCCTTCTCCATTCATCACCGGGAGGTCACTCTATCCCAACACATATGATTTTAGGAAGCTACTTCAGCTGTCAGTTGCATTTTCATTTTAGAATCATAGAATTATTTAGGTTGGAAACACTTTTTAAATCAACCAATTATTATAATTTTGTGCTTTGTTTGTCAAGTTACAGAGGACAGGAGTGGTCACTACACAGCTAAATTCTAGAAAAGCATGTTCTATGATAACAAATACAGTTATTTTCATGGCAATAGTTTACTTTTACTCTTACTTTTACTTAATTGCCTTATAGTAGCCTTTTTGACCAGAAAAGGATTAAGAAACTAAATAATTTACTGTGTTTACTAGATGAAAAATAATAAATATTTCAGGAAATTCAATGAAAATCAATCTCTTTAAGTAATGGTTACTATAATTTATCAGTTTTAACATTGCTTAATTTTTATACCTATTACATACTAATTTATACTAGCTTGTACCATGAGTGATTTAATAGTTGTTAATAAAACAGTAACTTAAAGAGCATTAAACTGATATTCTGGCAAGAATATTCAGATGTGATTAAGCTCTACATGAAAGAGAAATTAAACCTATGATGTAACAATGATAGGAAATTTTCAACTACAGTATCTTTAGGAACTTCATCAGGGAGACTAAGAAAATTATATCCTAATTCTGTGCAATATTTTCTCATAAGTAGCATTCTATCTTTATGCCTCAACTTTATTTTCAACAAAGACCTACAGAAAAAATAAACCTGTAAACAAAATTCATTTCTGCTGAAACCAAATACACCAACGCAGAGAAGACCGAACTTTTTATTATATTACAGTCTTCCCCAACCCTCTGTTGACTTCTGGGGTTTTTTTGTTTAAACTTTTCCACTGAAATCTGTCTAGTTGATGAATATAGTTAGTAACTTAATTTCGCCTTTTAAACCCATAGTTACATACAGAAGGAATACCTGCCCCAGAAGATGTACAGTCATCAACAGCTCTAATCAGATACTGAAAGCAGATCCCAAGTGCTGTCCTAAATTATTTTAGCCAGGAATTTGTTAATATTTATTAGACTTCATGTGAAGTCTGAAAACTTTCTTTTGACACCCTTACCTATTATGTAATCCTCTACAAGTTACCTCCCATTCTTCTAAATCCTCTTTTAGTAAAACTATATCAAGAAACTGCTCACATGCTTAACAGTTTGTGTATTTTTTCTGCTAAATTACCTGGTCTAACTAGAAGGTTTTGTTTCCTACCTGTCATGTGAGGCCGGGAGGAAGGACAGACACTGATCTCCTCTCTGTGGTGACCAGTGACAGGGCCCAAGGGAATGCCCTGGAGCTGAGTCAGGGGAGTTTTAGGTTGAACATTAGGAAAAGGTTTTTTCAGCCAGAGGGTGGCTGGGCACTGGAACAGGCTTTCCAGGGAAGTGGTCACAGCACCAAGCCTGATGAGAGATTGAAAATCATTTGGACAACATTCCCAGGCACTGGGTATGACTCTTGGGGTATCCTGTACAGGATCAGGAGTTGGACTCAATGATCCTGATGGGCCCCTTTCAATTCAGCATATTCTGTGATTCAGTGATTTATTGAAGAGACATTGATTTTAAGGGAAAAAATAAAACCATAGCTAAAATCTTTCAGATATCTTATTCTTTTGTCCCAACTGGTATTGAAATCAAATGGCTAAGTAAGAGTTAGGCAAGTAGCAACTTTCAGGTGTACCTGATTAGTTATGCTGTTCTATGTTGCTGCTGAGCAGAGTATGTAAGACCTGGCTCTTATACATCTTTTTGTAAGAGAATAGTTTACAGGAACAAAAACATCAGCCATCTCTCCTGGTGTGTTTGATTTGTCACTATTAATAGTAGTTTTGTTACTAGGAAACTCCCACAGAATTAGGTGCCTATCCTGTATTTGACATACGCAATAGGCATGATGCAGACTCACCCTTACACTTGCACTATCTCTTTTTCTATACTGTTTGCAAAACAGACTTTAACCAGGTTAAACATAATAAAATTATCAGAGAAGCAGGATATAGCCCTGAAAATCTAATCTTTATTGCAATATGAGCCTAATGCAAAGGTAACAAAACAAGAACCGTTTATGAAAGCAGGAAAGGCTTATTACATAAGCTGCCAAAACAGCCTCTGCAAAACCCAGAATCTGAGTCCAGATGCAGTTTTGCTTCTAGGTCCAACACAGTTTTTATTTTCTCCTGTTTTCTCCCCATCCTGGATCCACTTCCAAATGGATCCAGGAAAGGAAAACAGAAACATAAAACATACTAGTTAGACCAGGTTTCTTTTCTAGGTATGCCTTAGGAAATACGTGACAGTTCAAATTCCTTGGTACCCTAAGATGGTGGTTTCTTCTTAAGAAGCACCTGGAGGTATACAACAGTTCAATATTTCTCCATGTTGGCGTACCTACACTTATTTTTGTCTACAACTCAGTATTATAGAGACATAGTTGCAAACTATTTCTAAATGTTTTGTTTAAACTCTATGAATTTGTCAACAGAAGCTATTTACACAGCTTAGCTTGACCTCTTGTTGATTATGAAAATTAATGGATAGTTCAAACACTATCAGTTTTCCTTATTCACTAAAACTGCAAAAGAAGTATGCAAGTAAATAGGGATGAAGTAAAAGGTGTTCCATCTATTACTGTGTGCTTTGTTGGGTTTTTCTCCCCTGTAACAAATTATTTTAATAACTGAGCTAGATCTAAACCATGGAAAATACCATGTGAAAGACATATGCCATACACAGATTTACTAAATGTGACTCCCACTGTGATTAATTCAGCTATACAAAATCCCAAAGAAATGAATACTTTTTAATTTAAATAATACTTTTTAATACTTTAAAATTTTAAAGTATGTTTAAAATTAAATGTTACACTGGGTTTTTCTAGGTTCATAGGAAGCAAATATTTAATATATGCAGTACTTGATGATAAATGGACAAACAGTACTTAGGGGAAGAACAATTTAAAATATCCTACTTAAAATGTTACACTGTTTTTGTGGAAACTTAAGCCATGTCTGGAAAAGCTCCAGTGACTTGATGCTGTCACATTTAGAGCTCTCAAGGTTTCATATAAGTGCACTGCTACATGGTGGCTTCCTATACAAAGAACTGCAATGAAAACAAAAAGAAGAAAAGAATGTTTGGAGTCCTTTCATGTCTCCAGACATATATTAAAAAAATTAGTTCTACCTCATTATTAATGGCAGAATAATTTATTTTCTTTCAGGTCTCAATTGCAGGGAAAGAAACCAAATAATGAATAGCACAATAAGTCTTTTATATGAAAATCCCCAATAAAACCTACAATTTATAACTCAGAGTGGTCAGTGCTTTGGCCGGTGTCCCAGAATAAAACCTACAAATTGTAACTCAGAGTGGGCAGTTTCAGAGCTGAAGGCTATAGTTTTTTTTTTAATTCCATAGAATTGAGCTTATCTGTGTATCAAAACCACTTTAAAAACCGAGAAAATACCTTCCCCAAAAGTCCTGAGAAGATTCCAGTTGCTGGGGACCAGATGAGAATTATCTTACTGTTTACCACTTTGACTCAACACTCTCCATTTGGTTCTGAGATGAGACAGTGGAAAAAAAAGGGTAAAATTATCTAGCTTTGGTAACACATCTGGTTTGATGATGTTATACTGACTACAGCTGTAAAGAAAAAACCCAACAAACCAAACACTGGGAAAATAAAAGAAGAAAAATCGAGACTACATCATTTCAGAAAAATGCATTTTGAAAATTCTTTCCTAATAGGCCAAGAATTGTGGCTGCCTGGAGCTGGAGAAACATTACAAGATATGTTCTTGCTGGCCTTTACAGATGGATGGGGTAATGCATACACCAGACTTGGGTATCCATATGGGTAATGGTCCATTTAGGTAACAGAGCCAAATTTTGTATTTTCTATGGTTTTCTGAAGTTTTGTAATGATCACAGCATTCAAGTTTGACCACCTTCAAATTAACAAGAACATGAAGACTTGTCAACAGTCAAATAGGAACAATTGCTGTGTCTGCAGATTCTCATTTAATAAGAACCATTTTATCTCTGTTTGCTCCAGTGAAATTACTTGTAAGGCATTTGAAGACACTCTGTCAATATGTCAGAGAATAGAATGGTTTAAAGACATAGCTGTCCATACTTGTATCAGATACACATTCCTCAAACTTAACTCAGTGATCTAAATATAATATAAATGTCAAACGAATCTTAAATGGATTTGGTGTTTAACTGTGATATGAACTTATTCAACTCCTCAGTTCAGCTCTCTACCCTTGAAATTCTGAAAAGAGATTTACAAGAAAGGCTGAAAATTGAAAAATGTGGACAGCTATAATGCTTATATGGGTCAGAGAAATGGGTGTAGTTACAAGAAGAATGACTCTGGAATATTACTGAGGACAAGTTCTTCTTCTTAATTTGAGTAAAATTCCTTGTTTCAGGTGGCACTAACACATATTGCCCACCACCTGTTTTACCACAGTAAACTGCTTTATCCAACAGTATGCAACAGCCTGCATGTGTTCAACTCTGCCAGCCTTTTTTGAAGTCCTTTATTTTAAATATATTTCCAGAGATGACTGAAAACTGTCCTCCAACACTTGTCTAAAAATTACAAAACAGGAGGACAAAGAGGAAAAATAAATCACACCTTTACATCTAAAATGCAACACTAAGTCATTAGTCACTGCATGTACTAAGTCATCTCTGCCAAGAGTTGCACTAGAACTCCTGATGGCTTACATCCAGTTGTGGAGTTTGCCTATCCTCAGCTATATTTGCAACTAAAGATCAAAGGAGGAGAAAACCAAAAAAGGAGTAAAATACATACACAGGACCTCCCTCTGCTAGCTACACTGTGTCCTCTAGCGTCTGGGCTTTCATTTAAGCAGCCCTTCTACATTCCACCTATGCTTTTCTAGGATAAATATCTGGGGAAATCAGTTTGGAAGTCAACATCCTTTTACTGCTTTATTTCCAATCCTGGAAGGCAAACTTGACATACTGACAATCAAGAGCAGAATAAAAGCAATTCTGAACTATGTTGTGTTGAAGTTTGTTACAATCTTCCCAAATAGTTTTCTCTGCTATGAATATATTATACCCTACAGATCTGTAAGGTTGTTTACTTGAAATAATAAAAAGTAAAATCATGAATATTTTAAAGTGTTCTGGATGACAGCCTGAGAAAACAGCTACAGAGTGTAAAAGACATCCTGTCAGTTTCCTGAAAATCAATCACTTTTTGAGATTCCAGACTTACTGCATTCCATCTGTTATGAAAAAATTATTAAATAGTAAACAATAAATGATAGAAAACTGATATGAATCAAACAGTTTTGCATCAATTTTTTAGAGGTTCACAGTACTTTTTCATTCAGGGAAGGTTGTTGCTGAAAATTTAATAATACAAATCTGTCACAAAATATTGTTCCTCTTCCTTTCCACAGCCAAAAAATGGCATAAAAATCTACAAAGCAAATTAAGCAGTGCCATCTTCAGCATGCATTATTTCATTTACTATTTAAATAGTTTTTCAACAGTCCCTCCTCTCAAGTTCTCTATATATAGAGAAAGCTTTTTATTTGAAAGACTACATTTTAACCAGATTATATTTTAACCATATTTGCATAATATAGTGTTATACATATTTTCAGGCCATAATCATTTTCTTCCCCATCAAGCCCCCTCCATTATGGCTTTAGATCAGTGATTAAAGGCCTGTGTTGACCAGGGGAAATTCTAAAAATTAAGTCCTTCAAACATCAGATTGAAGGGGCTGTTGCAGTTCATCATGCTACAAATTATTTCAGAGGTCCAGTTTAGAGTTCTGTATCACACACAGAGATAAATACTCGTTTTGGTACCAGAAACAACATGTTAAGTCCTCATTCCATCAGTGTGGACTTCTAGAAGTCTTAAATATAATTTCTTCCTATTACATAATGATAATAGATGAGAAAGGCGAACTTGATAAATGATGGTTCAAGTCTGCAAGGAAGCGAAAGAAAACTGTCACAGTTATCTTCTGGGCACAGTGATACAAAATCTAGTGGAATTTTTATGGAAAATGCGGCAAAATTTACTTCTAGAATTATTTTTTTAAATTTTATCACCTTTTCTGACAAAATCTATACATTCTTCACAAAGAAAGTCAGAGCAATAGGCTGACAGAAACTTCATAAGGTTCCACCATTACTGCACAGTCCCACACGAGTGAACAGCCCCTGGCACCAGCACATTCTGGAGACTGCCCAGCTGGGAACAGCTTCACAGAAAGCACATGGGGGTCCCCCAGACACAAAACTGACCGTGGGCCAACAGTCTGCCCTTGTGGCAAAACTCCCCCCAAGAGCACCCTGGGCTGTGTGAGGAGCAGCGCTGCTGGCAGGGGACAGACGTGACCCCGCCTTTACCTAGCTCTGGTGATGCCACAGCCGAGTGCTGGTCCAGCTCTGGGCTCCGCGGACACAAGAGACATGGACACACTGGAGAGACTCTGGCAAGAGCTGCAGAGATGATGAAGGCACTGGAGCACTGCTCCTTTGAGGAGAGTCTGAGAGAGCTGGGGCTGTAAGCCTGGAGCTTCAAGAGGGCTCAGGGGGATCTTATAAAGGTGAAGGGAGTGCACTCCTGAAGGAGTGCACACAGAAGAGGGAGCCAGACTCTTTCCAGACAAGCCCAGTGGTAGGTGATGGGCACACAATGAAACACAGACAATTCCCTACAAACAGCAGGAAACCCTTTATCACTGTGAGAGTGACTCAGCATTGACACCGGTTGCCCAGGGAGGCTCTGGAGTCAATATTCAGAAGTCATCTGTTCATGATGGCACCCAGATCTTAGCGACCCTGACTGAGCAGGGGGTTGGACCAGATGGCCTACAGAGGTCTTGTCCAAGTACAACCAGCCTGAGATTCTTTACCACTGAGCAGCCAACTGTCAGTCTGTGAGTTCAAAAATAAAAGTTTCTGTACTCAAGAAGACATGGGGAGTTTATTCTATACTTCCTGCAATACTACAAAATAAATTTTCCACTTCAAGGTTCCTAGACCATGCAGCAGTACCACAACAGCCCCTAAAATACATTACATTATCCACTTTGCCATTTCTTGCTCTTTTATTGCCTTCTCAGACTAGAGTGGCTGCTGTGAGCTCACTGTTTCTGGGCCAGCCCTCCACAACCACAGGTGGCTTTCTGTTACACATTGTGCTTATCCTTTCTAATGACTCAGTGCAATAATACACCCGAAATTCCATTTTTACTTTAATGAAGACCATCATGGAAGGGGGCAGATTCAGGTCCACCCATTATGTGATTCATCACTGTTGAATAAGTATTCCCTTGCAAGCATACAGTTCCTAAACACTCGAGGACTCCAAAATACCATCTTCATCACTGCTTCACCCCTTGGCAAACAAATCTACAAGCAAAGCTATTTGGTGCAGAGAAAGGTGGAGTATTTTTTTTTTAATACAGGACAGGGTCTGGGCAGTATGCAAACTACTGCATGTTTTTATGTTGTTTTGGTTTTAGGACTAGGATTCAAACATCATTCTATCTTCAAAATCCACTCTAGACAGCATGAGTGTGTTTCAGCCAAAGCATTTCCTTGGCAGAGCCACAGGGAGAGAATCCATCCATCCATCCATCCATCCATCCATCCATCCATCCATCCATCCATCCATCCATCCATCCATCCATCCATCCATCCATCCATCCATCCATCCATCCATCCATCCATCCCTATCCATCCATCCATCCATCCCTATCCATCCCCATCCATCCCTATCCATCCTTGTCCATCCCTGGATCCGCTCAGTCTCAGGATCGGGTGTCACCGCGCCCCCTGCTGTCCCGGGCCGGGCTCCGGGACCCGCTGATCCCGTGCTGATACTGTCTGTCGTTCCTGCCTTCTATCCAATCACTTTCCTGCAGCTACAGGCAAATCTAGGATGTTAAAACAAAATATGCGAAGTGCAAGCACTTTTTATCATAAAAGTCTTGCATTTTTAATCCCTTTTTTTCTTCAGGCTACATTGAAATATCGTTTAGTACCTTCATTGTCACACGAAAGCCTGGAGCCACTGCTGCTCAAAGTAAGCACTGAGGAGTTACTCCAAAACAACTTCATAACGCAGTTAAGCCCAGGCCTAAAGGGCTGGAAAAATTAAGTTAAATTCTAATATAAATCGGTTTCCTCAACTGCAGTAGGAACTGTTGTTCCAGCAGAACACAGCTACCTGTTTTCTTCTTTTTGCATTTAGAAACGGCATTGTGTTGCTGTGATTTAACACAAAAGGAATCCGGCACATTAGAAATCCATGTGCTATCTCTGTTTGTCCTGGACTTGAGAAACTTCTAATCTCTCCTTTCTGCAATGAGTGTTGAGTGCTTTTTCCATGAGTCAGATAATTAAATCTGAAAAGGGGCTTTGTCAACTCTGCATGAAAAGAGAAGTCAAAATAACTGTGACATTATCTCAATTAATGATGAAACAAAAAAAAAAGCTCCTCCACTACATTTTACCACCACTCACATATTCCTACCACATTTTCCTAACATTCTGGAACAGGAAGGTGTTTCATAAGGAGTTTAGCCATGGAGAACCACAGCATTAATTGAATAAAGTAACAATAATGATGTCAGATCAGTAAGTCTAAGTAAGAATAAAATAATTCCATAATTTTTTGGTTTAAAGACTTGTCTTCTGTAAAGAATGACAGGAATTGCTAAGGAGTGGTTTTAAGTACTGTTCAGCATTTTAAGCAGACATTTTTTTTAATGTGTGGAAAGCTTTTCATATTCAGTAGCAGCGCCTGTGTTTTATATTCATTACACAAGTTCAGTGCAACACAGAATCTGTTACTTTGGAAGCCTCTTGCACCAACTGCAAGTTCACTAATATCCTTCTTATTTACTATATTACTCATCTGTGTTACAGCTTTAACACTACAGATAAATATAAGCAAACCCAAACACAGTAAGTTACATGACTTCGAAATAAAATACGGGTTAGGACAAGTGGGAGATTTTACTTTGCATCCATGTCAGTATTAATGGAACTGGGTTTCTGAAGACAAGCAGGGGGAAGGGTTAGGAAGTCCTACACACAGCTGATGTAAAAGTCTAGTCTCTTCTTGGTTCTATTCTAGAAATGCTCATTAATCTGTTTTTCACAGAAAACATGTCAGAAATTGTAGAAGCCTGACACTTTTGAATTGTCGTACTTCAGATATATGAATGCTTCTAAAAATAATGATATCATTACATAACACACCTTTGTAGTCAACTGAATAAAAATGACAGCTACTTTAGATAAAGTTTTCTAGCAAAAAATGTAAAATGCATAGTGATAATGAATCAAAGTATGTTTTACTTTAGACTTAGGCTGCTGAACTGGTCTAGTTTCATTAATTAAAAGGCGTCTACAAGAGCTGTACCAGCGTTCACCTGATACCTTAATTCACTAACCTTAGGAGATCCACCAAGTAACTTGGAAGAAAAAAGCCCAGAAGATAATCTCGGGGTGTTGTCTTGGAAACTGCAGCCCAGCTGACTACAGTTCCTTGGAGAAAGATTTCTGTATGAATGCTTTTGTTTAGCATAACCGAATTGTACTTCCCTCCAGAAGAAGCAGAGAAGTATAGCCAGCATGGAATGATACAGACCTATTTCTCATTTTGCCTTAATGACATTCCTATGAGCCATCAGACCTGATCCTGAAAATACACAGCCACACCTACTGCATTTGAAAGACCTGGTTTCCTGTACACAAAAAAAATACTATTCACAGAGTGAATGTATCTTTAGTCTGTTATACAAAGAGGAAAAGCTACCTACTTTCGTTGAAGTGAATTTTTTTCTCAATGGAAAATGCACATTTAAATGTTATGTTTGCTGAATAAACTAAACCTAAAAGACATGAAGTTGCAGGTGTTGTCAGTTAAAGCTACAAACAGACCTCACAGATGTATGCACTTCAATTTCTGTGCTACAATAAATGAGGTGGCACAGTCGCTTCTTCTGTACTTCCTTGTATCAAATACATTGAAAAGAATTTCATTTATATCCTAGTCTTTTGAGCTCAGCCTCTTAGTGCCAAGGCATGGCAAGGAAAAAGGTTAAAAAAAGTACAAGTCACATTTTTGGAAAGCCAGAGTGAGACATTCTCCAGTTTCGAGTTCTTCAGGATAAAGGCTAAAAAACAGTATTATTTTTAATGCTATTTTCCAACCCTCTCTGCTACCACCTTTAATTCATATAATGTTTGCAATTGTGTCTCATTACACTGAAGAGAGGGCAAGTAAGACCCATGCCTTCCCTTCAAGCCAAAAACCCTTCCTTCTGACACGGAGTATTTCGTGCATTAAAGAATAAAAAAGGTCAAATTTGTTCCCTGATCACTACACTAATACTGAAATAAATAGCAACAAAACTAGTTGAGATGTATGCAGCTATAGGACATTTCTAGAACTATCAAAACTCTTCTTTACCTACATTAATGAGCACACAGTAGAGTTCCTTCCCAGCAGCCCTTTGAACCTTCTCCAGATCAACAGCTGCTCTCTCCTATTAACCACCTCCAAGATATTTTATCTTAATAAGATATATTCAGATGTCAGTCATCAGCAACTCCACAAAAATATAATTGAAAGATGAAAACTGTATGAGCAGCTGCAGATACTGAAACCACAAACATATTCTGGGATTCCCTTTATTTGCTTTCCAGACTTTAAAGGAAAGGCGAGACTTCAACCTATGGTTCCACATGTATTTTGACATCATCTTAACTAAAAATGCGATTTCATCATTTTCAGAATGGAGGAACAAACAAGTTCCTGATTCTCTTTAGCAATCCATGGTAATATGTGCATAATATGTGCAGCATGTTAAGGTACAGATGCCAGGACTGTGTGTTGTAGGATCTGAAGGCTTCCGAGCTGTTATTCTCAGGAGCCTTCTGCTGATTAGAAGTGTTTTTTCATTATCTAGCTTGACTAAACTAATTAAGGCTTGCATGCACTATCCTTAAACAAAATTGTTCTCTTTTATCAAGCCAATATATTTTTAAAAGTTTTAATCTCAGCCCTGTAAGAGGAAAGGAGGGAGGACTTAAAATTCTGTTACTCCTTTATGTTGCAAGACTGCTGTGAAGAAGAATTACCTAGAATATGTAAATAAAAATCAAGAGGAAATTAAGTGGTCACAAAATTTCATTCTCTACCATTCTTATTGTAAATAAAAAGCAATCCTGTTATAGATAAAATCAGTTCTCTTATATATAAGGAACAACTCTTGAGACTGTACTTTGTCCTTCACTAGGAAATGAGAACAGATTCTCAAAAGTAGTCTAAGATGGCATTTAGCAGTAAGCAGAAACATTGAAGATATTCTAAACTCAACAAAAAATATGCTCATTTACAAAAACAATCATCCCACACTCTGCTACAATAGGAAGGAAAATGAAATAGTCAAATTGATTACTTCTCTGAATCACTCCCTGATGATTGTAAGTCACTAAAACACTGAAACTACATTTATATAGGGTGACAATTTCAACATGGGTTTGCTGATATGGAAATTGTAAAGAAATCTCAACATTGTCCTAGCTAACACTGGACAGGCAATGTGCATCTAGCATTAACATCAGTTATTCTTCCTTTCAGAGAGATTTTAATAAAATTAAAATAAATTACTTTTTTAACGGGGAAAAAAAGAGGAAAAATTAGGTGTCAGACTTACAATAATTGGTTATGCATGATTTGCTGATTTGAGTGCGTATGACCAACAATTCTTGCTTAAAACCGACCTCACTCTTCAGGCTGTGTAGTTGTACTCAAACCACTTGATATTTATTAAACATACAAAAGTAGTGTGGAACTTCTCCCAGTCTCATGCAGGTCTTATGGAAAATGAATATAGAGTTTGTTTCTAAGAAAAATGTTGACATTAGTTAATATCTTGGAAACTTGTTCACAATATTAAAAATTTATTTCTTAAAAAATTTAGAATTATTATTAATTTAACATATTTTCCATTCAAAAGAATGAGGAATTCAGTGCCTGCGAGATTATTCCTTCTTGGAACCTCAGCTGCATTTTCTTTCTAAATAAGAAGGGAAGAATTTGGAGAAACACAGACAAACTTATATCCACAAGGGACATCCATTATACCCAAAGCGTAAAGCATATGAAGTGTTTCTCAGAAATGTTTTATCCAAAAAAAATGCAGCATATTTTAGAGTGAGGTTTGCCTCCATTCCTTTTATTTCTCATCCACTGGCAGACCATGTTTGCACTGTCTGTCAATGATGCTGTTCCCACAAGCCCACTGATGCTTATTGACCCCATAATGAACAACACACCCTACACTGGTGACCAACCTTTATTATAAAATATAGTTTATTGCAGCATAACCATTACATTAGATATTAAAATTTGATGCAATAACAATATGCAAAGAATTTTTGGCGAACCTTGTAGCAAAGCCAGAAGTACCTGACCATGTCTGAACGCTGCTGTAACAGAGTTGCAGGACAAGCGCCCAGAGCAGTCAGCTCTCCCCATGGTGCTGAGGCCACAGCTCAAGTCCAGGGCCCAGCTCTGGGCCCCTCAGCTCAGGAAGGGCATTGAGGGGCTGGAGTGTGTCCACAGAAGGGCAATGGAGCTGGGGAAGGGTGTGGAGCAGAATTTCTGTGAGGAGCAGCTGAGGGAGCTGGGGGGGTTTAGGCTGGAGAAAAGGAGGCTCAAGGGGACACCGCATTGCTCTCTACAGCTGCCTGAAAGGAGCGTGTAGCCAGGTAGGGGCTTGGTCTCTTCTCCCAAGCAACAGATTGAGAAGAAATGGCCTTAAAGCTGCATCCTAGGGAGGGTCAGGTTGGATACCAGGAAGAATTTCTTCACTGCAGTAATGCTGAAACATTGGAATGGACTGCCCATGGAGGTGATGGAGTCACCATTCCTGGAGGAGTTCAAGAAACGACTCCTCCAGGACATGGCACTTAGTGCTATGGTTTATTTGACATGGTGGTGTTTGGTCAGAGGTTGGACTCAGTGATTTTCAACATCTTTTCCAACCACAATGATTCCATAACTCTGAGTCAGTGTTGCGCAGTTAACCAAATATCGTATTAAACAATGACTGAACAGCGGTCATACCGCCTAGTACTTACTGCATGACAAATAATTGGCTTGTCTACACTACTTTTAGGCCTTTTTACATCATCCCTCATTGTAGACATCAAACACTGGTAAAGCATTCTGTCACGCTCGAGAGGTAACCCTGAGAAGGTTCCCTGCCCAGAGAGCCCAGTGGGCTCTGGAGATGGCAGACACTTGTAGTGACAAGTGACAGCCTTGCAGTCAAACACCCCTTGGTGTGCTGCAGGTGTAAAAGTGTGGCAGTGCTTCACTCCACCCAGTTCCACACCAGACAAGGTACTGTGCTTCTGGCTCAGGGCATTAGTCCCCAGTAAGATGAGACTTCCCACAAGCTGTGAGGGTTTGCACACCAGGGCTGATTCCAGCCAGGCCTGAACCAAAGTACTGCTACCTCAGTCACCGCGGGTGCACCTGTGTGAAACAGCAACCCCAGCACCAAACACGTGCACAACCGAGTATAAAACCATACACACACCCACCACATTCTCTGATGTGAAAGAACCATCACTGAAAAATCTGAAGACTCGTGCTTTTTATTATATGAAAAAATGTGCTGTGGCCTCCTGCATTTGTGCCATGACTGTCAAAATTTCAAACAAACTTTGTAATAAATAGAAAAGCAAGGACAGTGGTGAAGCACTTTCACTTGTGTTGGCCATACAATGTGATCTGCTTAGAAAAATATTAGGCCATGGGAAATCACTGAGACTGATGTGCCCATTTCCCCATGCACTTGTTTCCACCCCCACAAAGGAGGGACAACTAGTACCAGCTGTGAGACATTTTCACAAAAAATGTAATACTGAAATCAATTGCATTAAACTCAGTTGGACTTGTCCATAAAGCTCTAACAAATTAAAATGGTTGAGGGGCACAGAAACAAGCCAAGATTATTACATGTTTTGCAACGGTGGTCATGAACAAATTAACGCCTACATTTCACATCTGATGAATTGGGTCTGAACTGCAAGGTTTTAACCTTTTAGGCATTTATTAAGGCAATTTTAATGTACTAGGAATTTGTTATGTCACTTTAGATAATTAGAAGGACATACTATTCTGTACCCATGAGAGAAGAAGTCCTTAAGCACACAGTTTCCAACACTTCTGAGACTACCCCAGATCACATGGGAATGGATAATTCAGGGAAATGTGTTTTCTGTGTGTGACAGAGACATAATTCCTGACTATTTAACTACAGTGTATTTTCCACAGTTTATGCCCTATGTCAAATATAACAGAAGAGTGTTTTCTGAAATAAATTATTATCATTTCCCCAAAATTACAGCAAGTAAGCATTCTTGGCTGACAATTCAATAATCACTGCATAAAGCTACAATAAAGTACGATGTGCAATAGTAACACCAATGCCCACATTACAAGCTTTGACAATGTATATAATTGTTAAAATGTACAAATTAAATAAATTTTATTATGTCATTTAAATAAGAATAGCAATTTAATATTCAGTCCTCTTCAAAAGGTATGCATGAAGTCAGACAGTATATTGTCAGTTGATTGCACAATTCAAAATAACTACTTTTGCAACTTTTTAGTACATTAGTAGTTTTGTGTCAATTTTCAGTACTTTAAGAACTCTGCATTGTTATGGTTGATTTTAACTTGTAGTCAATACTAAAACCAAAAAAATCCACCAAAACCCCAACCCATTACAAACACAAAAATTAGACTTTTAATCCAGAGAGTATTTTTGTCATGATTAATGACATCTCAAAGTTGTTTCATTTAGGTCTAATTCACCAAAACCTCTTAACAGAATTACAACAACAAAAAACCCAACCCAAACAAACCTCATAGCTAGAACTATTTCAGTCACTGTATTCCCAGACTGAACTTCAATTTGGTGCTTTTCACAAATGTGATTCAAACCTGTACACAAACAAATTGCACAAGACAAAGTGAGAAAGCAATGAGTCAGAAAAGGTATACTGTCCATTACATAAAACTTAGTCCTTTCCAGGAAGACAAATAGGCAAATAAATTAAAAATTCAGGGTTATGCTGAACCCAGAAACCTAAGTTATTTTGGAAAAACAGCTTGTATTTTTCAGCTAAAAATACCTCCCAATATTCATCAAGTGTTTCAACACCTTTCCTCATATTGGTATTCTTGCTTATTTGATATCCAGAATGTATCAGCTTGCTTCAACAATTTTAGACACCACACATCATAAAAAGAGCGTCTATACATTCTATGAAGCGCATGAAAACCTGGAACAGCACAGACATGTAACACAATTCTCTGAAGCCAGCATTATTTAGTCCAAATTCTTCCACTTAACCTATGGGGTATTAAGAAGGCCCTATAAAGTGTCCCATAGGCTATTTCATTATTATCATCATTTTGCATTTTTAAGGAGAATATATAGAAGGGTCTACCAGGCCTCGGTGGGGGGGAAGACAATCATGAAGCAGATTATGATGACATTGCAATCCTTCAAATTAAGAGACAAATCAACTACGCACGGTCAATGCTTTGTAATTATATTAATTTCTACTGACAAGCAAATACATAAGTTACGGTCCAGAAATAGAATCGTCTCTGCGCATTCCGCCTTGAAGACCAGCGCTCCCATGTCTCCGGGGAATCAAGAGAAGCTGTGCACACAATGCTTATCTTTTAAAGCTACGCGGCCTACGCGACTGCCGACACAAGAATCGCAGGGAGCGATAACCCCGCGCCAGAAGGAGCGGGCGCCGCTCCCGCCCGGCCCCGCCGGCCGCGCCCCGGCACCGCCCCGCGCCCGCCGCGGCCGCGCTGCCCCGGAAGCGCTCCCGCCGCCGCCTGCGGGAACATGGCCGAGTCGCCGGAGGAGGTGGCGGTGCTGGTGCAGCGGGTCGTGAAGGACATCCGCAACGCCTTCCAGCGGAACCCACACATGTGAGTGCGGCCGCGGCCGGGCGGCGCGGAGGCACCGCTGCCCGCGCTCCGGCCCGTGCGCGCTCCGCGGCCGCCGGCGGGCGGGGCGCGGGTCCCGGCGGGGCCGGCCGGAGCTGGGGCCGGGCCCGGGCCCAAGGTTACGCCGTGAGCGGCCGCGGGGACCGGCCGGGTCTTCTCCGAGCGGGAGGGCCGGCTCCGGGCGGCTGCGGTGGCACCCGTGCCTCCGTGGGGCAGGGCGCCGTGTCCCTGTCCTCGGTGCTCTCCTGTCGCCGCGGCTTTTCCTGTCTCGCTCCGGGAGCCTGAGCCTGGAGACCGGTCCAGCCGCGTCCGCAGCCCGGCGGCCACAAGCGCCCCGCCGGTAAAACGCACCGCGTCATGGGAACCAGCGAGGGCTCCGCGGTCTGGAAGCGATAGATATATTTTCAAGGAAGAGTTGCTAGTGACCTCTCTCTGAACTCGGTGTTTGGCAGCGTTAAACTCATCGCGCAGTCGGGCTGGGGCTGAGCCTGCTCGCGGGTGAGCCGGCCCTGCCGAGCCCCGCAGCAGGCAGCGGGTTCTCTGTCTGTCGGGAACAGAGCTCTGGCGCCGGTGGGAACAAAGCTCAGGATGGAAGCCTCCTGAATTGCACCTTTGCACAAACAGAACAGTGTGGTGAATCCCACCTTCAAATCCATATCTGTTGGTAGAAGTACTAGTCATTTCATTGTGTGTTGTTTTGAGGAAGACAGAATGACTATGAAAATGCAAACCGCAGTAATTGGTTGTGAGAATCTGATTTATCCAGAACTCTGGGGAGCAGATGGTCTGTTTTATTTTTCAGTGTTTTTGACCAGCCTTGAGACCCTGTTTTAAGTGTCTCCCATACTGCTCTTTCCCAGAATGTATTTCCCCAGCCTTTAAGACACAAACTAGGGAAATACCTTTCAACCTATATGCAAGCTCCGTGTTGGTTATGGCAAATAAGGTAGCACACAATGAATAACAACTTCCTAATTTAAGTGAGGTGTATTTGTGTCAGCTGGAAACTGCGGTCTCTGAGGTAGTGGCCTATTAATCTGTTCCAGAAAGTGATAAACTAAACAATTGAATAGGAAAATTTTATGTCACCTAATTTATCCCTTTGCTTAACAAGAGAAGATTACAGTGACTACCCTCATGTTTCTCTAAATGTAGTAAGCAATTTGGGTGGGCGGCCAGGTTTTAAAATGCAGCATATGGACGCTGTTTAAAAAAAGGCTGCATTTTGCCTTGAAGCTTCATTTTTAGGATGTGAAGCAGAATGTGCTGTAAAGGGCCAGTATTTATGAATGAATGTTCTGATTTTTTCATAGTTCCCACTCCTCTGCCAGAATGCTTTATTGGTAGCAAACTTAGAGATGATGTTTTTTAAGAATTTGCTGCTATTGCAATTTCCTTTCAGAGATGCAATCTCAGAGAAGAAAGTAGGCTGCAAGAGTTGTGTGTGCTGAGACTGATGCACTGTGACGTACTGCAGGTGAAAAAGCACAAGCTGCTGCTACTTTATCCCTCAAAGTAGAAAAAGTGACAGTCATGTCTCTAGGTTTCTGAAGTGGTTGAAACTACTTGAAATGGGACTCTTCAGGCCTGTGTAGGCTGTGGGCCCTTGCTGCGCTACTTCTGTGCCTCAGGAGCAACAGGCTGTAGCTGTGCTGGCCAGGTCTTTTTGTGCATCTGCATCTTGTCGTCTGCTGCTGGCCAGCTGCAGTTCCTGAAAGGTGCTATCCTGAATTCAATGTGTTACAGATCCAGGTTTGAATTATTTTACATGGGAACTGCATAGCTTCACTGAAAATAAGGAATCTGCTGCATGCATGATGTTGCTGTTGACTTCCCATGCTTTTGTCCCATACTCACCTCTTTTCCATCGTTTATTGACCCTTGTCAATGGCTGCTTTTACACCTGCCGACTTGTCACCTTAGTGCAAACTGTGTCTGTGTGTCGTTTTGGCGTGTTCAAAGTAGTGTTGTGAAACTTAGCTCACCCAAGTCAGACTTCTTGCATTTGGTAATAAGTAAAGGTGTGGATGTTTGTTTTGTGGGGTTTTTTTCTCTCCTTGCTGTTTACCTTTGGTATACTGTTTGTGAGTTACAGCTGGTAAGTTCTTATGGTAATTCACAGAGTTAGTTAGACAAGTAGTGTCTGATTGCATCTTCCTTGCTTTTGGAGACTTTAATGCCCCTGTATGCAAGGCCAGGCAACATTTTACCAAGGACTTTTAGTATTCATAAAAGAAAGACCTAGTGATACGTACAAACTTCAGGCTATTAAGATACTGTGTTGAAAGAAGCAGACTGGAATGTCATTTTAGGTTTAATCTTGCTTCTTGAAGAGCTTAGCTTGTGTGAAATAGAGCAGCACAGATAAGGATCTTGCTTTGATACCCATTTCTTGCTTTTAGTGGGGTAGGAGAATGCTTTTCTCTTCTCTCTCTTCTCAGCTGACTGGGGAAGTAAAAGGGACCCGAGTGCGTGTTTGGAGACAGAGCCATGTGATTTGCAAGTGTTTTACCTTGAATTCACCTTACCTGTGTTTTTTAGGGCTTGTGATATATGTTATGATGTATGGAAGATCAGATCGGTTTTCTGAATAGGCAAATACATTCTCAAACAAGCCCACTGTGTCACTTTTGATTACCTCAGTAATAGTCCAGTGAGGACACAGAACTAAATCAGCACACTCAGAGTACCCAGTAATAAATTTTATTTAAGATAATTGAGTTGAGGTTTAGGAGCTGACACTTGCTGTGTATCTGTAAATCTTGTATTAAGAAGACTTAAGATGGAGAATTTGTTTTCTGACATCACAGGAAATCTTTTTTGTTCCTGTGTGAGATCTGAGGATTTCCGTCTTCAGCAACAATTTTTTCTATTGAATGGGGGAGTTGGTGGAGAAATGATGCATAATTGAAATCAAATAATGTTGCTTTATGCCTAAACAAATGTGAATCCTTGATGAGCTGTGTTTATTTCTAAGAAGCTGCCAAAACTGCTATTCAGCATGCTGGAAAAACCTGACAAAAAGTAAAATATGGTACGGCCCATTGAAACTGAATAGCTGAGTCTCTTCTGCTTTGTTTGCTGGTACAAATGCTCGTGTTTGTCGCTGTTATTTTCAAGGCTTACATTTCTCCTACAGAGTTGTCGTCTAATCAGACTGGCCTCTGTGTTTCAAATCTTCCCCCTATTGATCATACTGCCTTGCACAGGACAATGAAAAATGGGACATATGGAAGTGAGCATATTCTTTTGTGTGATCCCTGGTGTCAGACCCCCGGTCACGCTGCTGCTGGGCACACCTGGGTAGCTTTTGGTCAGTCAGGTGCCTGTACTAGTTGGCATGTTCTGTTTCTCTTGCTGAAGCAGCAGTTACAGCTCTGTCACATATTTATTACAAAACCAGGAGTGCTTGTCTTGATTCTTCAGAGTTAAACTGCTTGGATGATAGTCTAAAAACAGAAAAAATGGGGCTTTCATCATTTAGGATCTTTGTGAAAATCAAATAAAACTATTCAAATTACAGGTTTCAGCAAAGACAAGGAAAAAAGGTGATGGAATGTTTGGTTGGGAAGCGTTGTTAACCATTGCATTTCTGTATTGAGAAAAATAATTGTCACCTACTAGAAATAAGCTTAATTATATTTCTCTCTGTTTTTTAAGAGATGAAATTGGATTAATACCCTGCCCTGAAGCCAGATATAACCGGAGCCCTATTGTCCTGGTAGAAAACAAGCTTGGTGTGGAGAGCTGGTGTGTGAAGTTTCTCTTGCCATATGTCCACAATAAACTTCTCCTCTACAGACAGAGAAAACAGTGGCTGAACAAGGATGGTAAGTTCTGAGTTGGAGAAGAGTATATTATGTGATCTTTAGTGCACATTTTTTATTTATCGTAAAATAATTTAGTTTGGAAGAGAGGTTTAAGATCCAAGTCCACCCATAAACCTGACACTACCTAGTCCAGCACTAAACCATGTAGGAACATGTGCTGTGTTGTGTAAACACAAATGCTGTGTTTACGTGCCTTCCAAAATACCTCTAGGGATGGTGACTATGCCATTTCCTGGATAACCTGTTTGAATTCTGGCCATGCTTTCAGTGAGGAAATTTTTCCTCATATCCAACCTAAACCTGTCCTGGTGCAGCCTGAGGCCGTTTTCTCTCATCGTGTTGTTTGTTACCTGTGAATAGAGAATGACACTCACCTGGCTGCAGTCTCCTTTATATGTAGTTTTGGAGAACAGTAAGGTTCTCCCAAGCCCCCTTTTCTGCAGGCTAAACACCTCCAGCTCCCTCAGCTCCTCTTTATAAGACTTGTGCCCCAGTTGCCCTTCTCTGGGCTCACTGCAGCACCTTGATGTCTCAGTGAGTACATGGAGATGGTCACTGATGTGATCCTGCTGGCCACACTATTGTGATCCAAGCCAGGATGCCCTTGGCCTTCTTGACCACCTGGGGACATTGCTGGCTCGTGTTCAGCTGACTCTGGCCAGCACCCCTGGGTCCTTTTCCACCAAGCATCTTTCCCGCAAGCCTGCGTATTGCATGGCATTGCTGTGACCCAGGGGCAGGACCAGTCAGAACCTCATACAAGTGGCCTTGGCTCGTCGATCCAGCTTGTCCGGATCCCCCTGCAGAGCCTTCCTACCCTCCTGTAGATCGCTCCCACCCACAAGTGGCATAATCCCCAAACTGACTGAGGGTGCACTCAATGCCTTTGTCTGGGTCATTTACCCTTCCTAATGCCAGTTTAACCTGTTGTGGAAAAAACGGTGGTTACTGAGGGGAGCGGGCTTTGGATTGTGCATCTTAACTTAAACGAGTTTATTTTCATTTGAAAAAAAAATTTCTTTTTCTCTTGCCCAAACTGGAAAGGTTAGAGACAGACAACTTGAGTGAATTATTTGTGGAAGTGATGTTAGTTGATGCAGAAGGAATTTTCTGCTGCTTTCCTGAGTCAAAAGGAAAATGTGGTGATGTCTATATCTACTGTAAGAAATGATTGCAATGTGTTTTAGATGCAGATGTACTAGAAATTATTAGTCCCTACAGCTTGGTAATTGTAAAGTTTTATTTCCTTTCTCATCTCTTTGTTTTGGTTTGGTTTTTAGTTTAACTTGCATGAAAAATTCTTTTGTATATGTTCTTTAAAAAAATTCAAAATAAAGAATTATGAACAGGTGTGCCATAGGAGGTACTTGACTGCTTAAAAGGGGTCCTGATCAGAGCAAGAATGAAAAAGGATAACTAGTTTATGAAGCAAGTGTTTTGTTTATTGTTGCAGTACCTTCTAAGTAGCAGTTGGAATAAAGAATGTTCTTATGCTGGGCTTCTAGTGTCTTATTTCTGGTGGGTTGGTTTTTTTTTTTGTGTTGTTTTGTTTAGAGACTGTTTTCTAGTATCTTTTACCTGCTATGATATTTTTAATATCCCTCAGAAAGCAGGATATCTGTTGTGTTGAAGAGCACCCTGTGACCACTCACAGAGTTCAGATCTTTAGTATCTCACATGCAACTGGGTTTCAGTTTTGGATCATTACCATATTTTCTCTGTTTACTTATAACTAACCTGTCCATAAAGCACTGAGTGTGTCCATTTTGCTTCAACATGTGTGGGATTGTCTTCCCCTGCTGGAGCATACCAAAAAGCCAGCCTTCATTCAGTTGTGTTGATTGCAGCTAGAGCAAAGCCAATCTCCCTGGCTGCTTTATGAAATAGAGAGTTAAAGAATTATGTTTTAAATAGTGGGATTTTAGCATACATCTGGTGCAGACTCCAGCACCTTGTGATAACTAACATGGTGTTTTACTTGGTGTAACTGCTAGGTAAGTTTTTGGAGTAGGTCTGTGTAGATCAGGAGATGATGGTGGCCAGTAGCATTTCTCCTTTTCTTTAGTGTTTTGTTGCTGTATTCTGCTTCACTTTAAGTGTATGAAGCCAGCTGAGCATGATGCTCAGTAAAGTGTAGACTATGGCACAGTTAGGTGGTGTTGGTCAGGTCTGTAAATGTGCACTTGAGCTTCTTTTGCCTTTGGAGATGATATAGAGAAAGGTCAAGGTCTTTAGAGGATCTTGGAGTGGGAGGATTCTTAAGGCAGAGAGTGTTGCCTGCTTTTATCTGCCTGATGGTAGGGTCTAGATTTGCTAAACATGTCTTGATTTCTTATTACAAATTATGTATGGATGTATAATGCAAGCATTTTGGAAAGAGTAGCATGAAATGGCAGGCAAGGCAGATGATGGCAAGAAGGAACCCATTTTCCTGGCCACGCAGTGTCTTCCAGTGCTAGCTGTAGACCTCGAGTGGTGTTAGAGTAACAGTGCACTGGCTTGATCCTTAGAATTAATTACCCTTCCGAAGAGTAGCTTAAGGTGAAGTGTTTTCACATATTTCTAGGTTTGACTGACCCATTAACTGTGTTTTATTTTTGTCTAACAGATTGTGTATATTTGTGTCATTGTTTTTCCCAAATTCCTCCTAGAGGGTCCATGACATGTCATTATGTGGACTTTATAAATTTTACATTGCCCTTTACTTTTTAATTTGTTCATAATTTATGTTCTTGAATGTTTTTTATCATTACAGACATCTTTAAAATTACAGACTCTTCCTGGGGGGTGTGTATTGCTAACAAAAGTAACTTCCATTTCTTCTTGGTCTTTATGGTTTGTGGTTGGACCTATTAAGACCAGGATGGTTTTGATCACTGCCACCAACCAGCTGCTGATTTATTTCGTTCTCATAGAAACTGGTGTTTGTGACATTCCAGATTTGAAATTTGTAATGCAGATGATTACAAAATTGAATAAACTGAATTTTAATACAGGGAATATAATTAATGTTGACTAACGCATAACTAGATACAAACTTCAGCATTTAAAGAGTTGAACCTGCTAGCAATCGTAGCAACACCAGTGGTTCTCATTGCAGTGCTTTTAGAGATCTGAGGTAGGAGTTTGTGATGTATATTGTTATTACACTACAGATCTTAAGCAGGGAAACTTCATTTTGGTCTCAAGTGTTATTGTAAGGTCTAAACATTGAAATTTCCACACAGAGAAAAACTTTTTGTTTCAAGCCAAAGTACAAACATTGACATTTATATCAGGTTTTTGGGTATCTGAAGACAGCTAGTAGCCATTACCTGTGTGCTGGTGCCCTGCTCCAGTCACACCTGTGAGGGTGCTTTGTTGAGATGCTGTCACACCTGCTGATGCCACAGGGATGGTGTTTGCAGGCCTCTGCTTCCCTCACAGGTGAAGGGAACAACGTTTGTGCACAACCCTTCCCCTCAAAATGCACAGAAAACTCTGTCAGTGGTTACTGCAGTAGCATGCATTTTAAACTAGTGCCTGCTTGGCTTTATTTCGAAAGTGAAACTCGATTCTGTTTTGTCTCTTTGTTTACATGTGAGAAGAGGTATCTACAGCATTTTCATGTCTGCTGAGGTTTTCTATAACCGCTGTAAAACACAGTCTGGTCCTTCATGTTAGAACCCTATTTGAAGGAGTTTAGTGTGTTTTAACATAATTGAGTTTCATATTTGATAAAAGGCTTGAGCAGAAACTGAACTGCAGTGGTGGAGAGAATTAAGGCGGAAGTCTTTCCCAGGTGGGCTTAGAGACTCATCTCTAAGGTGTTAGAAGTATGTATATTCTGTCAAGAGATGTTATGGTATTCTCTTAAGTATTCTCAAGGATTTTGCGCCAGATTGCTTTTGTAGATGAAGGTGCATGCCCGGAATTTGTCAGGGTAGTTGTTTTGTTTTGCATATAGTAAAGAAATAGATTTGTTTATTACTTCTTCAAAACTCAGTTGTATATTCTATTGAAGCTTGTTATAAGTGGCGATTGCAGGTGTAGTCTCTACTCACCTCTTCTGTTTTGAGTCACTGTAAACCATTTAAATAGAACAGAGGAGAACAACAGGGTACTGATTCAAGTGTCTGGTATTTTTTCTGACAGTATCCTGGAAGGAGGAGGTGCTTTGTAGTCATTCATTGATAGGTTAGTGACACAGATGTTTACTTATAGTTTCTTTTGGATTCTTGGAATCCAGTCATGACTGCTCCCCTTGCTATTATTTGAGTTCAGAAATCCCAATTTTACAATATGTTTTTATCTTTTCTCCTGTATTTTTTAAATTTATGCATGCATACTATATATTATACAAACTACTTGCAGAATATCTAAAAAACTGGTTACAGCCATATTTAAAGGTGTGCTAAAACCATATTGTTTGATTTGTCCTTTTGCAGTTAGGGATACCATAATATGCAAAAGGATGTGTTCAGTGTGAGCACCTATAATGCAACAGATTGCCTGAAATGTCTAGTAGAAAGTAATTTTAAATTGTAAATAAAAGATGCTGGGTTTTGTTGCTGACACAGGGAATAGTTGGCAAGTACTATCATTGTGTACGAGATATAATATAAGATTCCCTAATAAAAAGGGGCTCAGAGTTTAAAAAATTGGACCATTTTTCTATTGAAAAATGGCATAGAGGTTACTAAATGGTGTCATTTCACATCTCTGGTTCAGAATCCACACTTTATAAATCTTCATCTGTTACATCAAAGAATATTGATACGAAAGAACTGGGTTCTACTTGGAGATTTTCCTTTTATCTGCATCTTTCCTTTGATAATATTCAAGATGAAGTGAACCTCTGTGATGAGAAAATGGACAAAATGCAAGCAAGTTCTGTTTAAGTTGGACTTGATTGGGTGCTGTTACAGACCTTTGAGATTACCAGAACCGTCATATTAACTGGAAATCATGTATAAACAAGCTGTGTTGTTCTAAGTAGACTTTGAAAGGCTTTTCTGAGAAGTATTCAAAAAACTGAAATAGGCTATAATAAACTATTGCTTGATGTGCCTGTAACACAAGCAGTGCTAGTACCTAATAATTGCTAAAACCATTGTTGCAGGTAAAATGGAAAATGTACATGAAACAATCATAGCTCACAATTTTAACTTTACCTCCTTATAAAAATTATGTTTTTGTAAATGTTCAAAACTGATTTTTGAATGTAAAATTGAAACAGTAGCCACAAAACACTTAGCAGATGTTTAATTTTATATATGTTTGATTTTGTGTATGTGAGTAATCCTGGTTATTTGAATTGGGATAGTCAGCTGCATAAAATTAAATGGGTGTTGAAATACTTTGCTGGTTCAGGAATTGGGTACACGAAGGAATAATATTTGTACATTCAGACATCAAATTAGAAAGAAGCTTTGTGTGTATGAAAAATATTTATTCCTTGGCAGCAAAGAGAGATTTAACTTGTGAATAGAAAGTTGAGTTCTTTCCTTGAAACACTTCTCAAAACATTACAGCTTAGTGCAAAGTCAACAGTACACCAAAGAATTCCCCACCACAGCCCCCATAACCCCTTGCATTATATGGTGGCTTAGCATGTTCCTCTTAATGAAGAACATAATGAAAAACACAAAATTTCTTTGTTGGACATAAAACATTAATCAGACACACAGTAATATATGAAGGTATTTCACTTTTCAACCTACTTAGTTATTGACTCTTGTTTCAAAGATACCTCAAGCCAAGTCCCTTTGTGTTTTGAATTAATTTGTGTATTGTTACTGTGGAATTTCTTAACAGTTCGTTCATTTTGCAGTCATATTGACTGCACTAACCAGAGATCTGTTTCCGTGAGATACCATCCTTTTCTTTTTCCTTCAAGGAATGAAGTACCTCTTATTTGCTGGAAATCACCTGAAGTATGATCTAATTAGTAGGTTAAACTCAGGGTGATTAGGAGAGGATGTAGCCAAATTTAATTTACAATAAAAGATTGTATAGTTACATTCAGTTTTTATGACATAATTAAAAATAAGTGTAATACATAAATCTGCGGTATACAGTGCTTAAATGCAGGGATGCAGGCAAATGCTTTTGGTTTTGCTTTGGGTTGTTTATTGAATTAGTCTTGAAACTTCAGTCTGAGGCACTTCACAATGTATTTAAAGTGTTTTCTGTACAGTTTAATAGGGAGTACTTTTGTAATCCTCATTCATAGCTGTGGTGTTTCATTTTTTAGCTACAGGTTTTTTATAGTGTATCTATTTTTTGTAACAGTATGATATATGACAGCCGTCTGCAGCTCAGATTTGTTCTAAAATAGTAGGGTATATTTTTATTTTATGTAGTATTTAAAAATTTTTGGATTTTATTTGAAGAATTCTCTGCTTCTTGTATATAGTGTGTGTGGTTAAAATCACTGAATACTCAAGGATTTTATATTATGATTTTTCCTTGTTCAGGGCATACTCAGTTCGTTATTTTAAATAATGAAAAGGGAGAATATGGCAGATCTTGCTCCCTCAAATTAACTATTAATAATTAATGCTCTCTCATTTCTGAAATAAGAGCAGTATTTTACAGAGGTACAGCAGCCCACAGCAGAAGGACTTTGAGGAATGAGTGGAGTAAGGGTCTGCAGAGAGATCAGTGCTGTGTGCAAATCATTGCTAATCTTAATGTCTCTTGTTCCATTGTTTTAGAGCTGATAGATATCACGTGTACCCTGCTACTGCTGAACCCCGACTTCACCACAGCTTGGAATGTGAGGTATGTTGCACTCAGAAAATGCCATCGAAAGGCCCAGGCCTTACATGAGTCAGCTGAAAGCTTTGTTTCAAGTGGTTGTTAGTGACGCCAGCAATAACTTGTCAACTAAGAAGTGCTTGAAGGAATGTTAAAAATCTCATCTTTCCTATGTGTTGCAGATAGTTTGAGACTGCCCTTTTTTGCTCTTGGTTTGTTTGTTTGGGGGTTTTTGTTCAGTTGGGATTTGTTTGTGGTTTTTTTTTTTTTTTTTGACAGGGGGGGTTTGTTTGTTTGTTTTTTGGGGTTTTTTTGTGGTTTTTTTTGGTTGTGGTTTTTTTAATCAAAGGCTGATGATTACAGTGCTGCATATTGATGGCATCTTTGCACCACATTTTCAGGGTGTGTAAGACCCACTGAACTACCATTCCTCTTTCCTCCTGCACTTAATGAGGGTAGTGCTCAGCTGATGTCTGCTGTGTGTATTCACTGTTCTCATTTTTACCACTCTTTGAGTTCTTTTGAGATTCCAGTTCAGTTTGCTGCCGCTACCATTGCAGGCTGTCAAGCTCAGTAGATACACTGCAAGATGGGGAGAAGGTGTCTACCCTTTTTTCAAACACATTTCTCCCCTCCCCTCTACCTTCTTGTACCTGTTGAGTTTAGCATAGCTTCATCATTGGTCAATCTTCAGAACTTGTCCAGGAGTCATAATGGAGGAGGAGCAGGAATTTACCTCCTTGCTCTTCAGGAGGTGCAGAAACAACCATTCCTTACAATTTTGTAATCTTACAGCTGTTTTGTAAATTTCAGAGTTGGAGGAATATTCTCTTTCTGCTGCCAAGGTAAGACTGGAGGCAGTTTATAAGAGCTATAGTTTCAGGAGGGCTGACAAAACTGGGATGGTCTCTAGGAGTGCATTAATGGAGAACAGGATGTCTGTAGTTACGGTGCACTTCTCATGCTGCGTCTGTTTTTCTGCCCTAGTTATGACAAATTCAGCTTTTTCTTTTTTCTTCTTTCAATGCTGATACAGTTCTGAAGGATTCTGCTGTGTTCTTTCTGTCTCTCAGGTCTAAAAAAGGGGGATGAATGTGATCGCAATGGGTTTAGTGTCATGAAAATATCTAACTTAAATACCTATGAAGTTAAAATGGAATTAGGAGCTTGTATAAGTACAAGAGATGCTACAGTAATCTCATTTTATGGTACTTACAATTGATTTTTGTTTTGTGGAATTTTTTTTTTACTGCACATGCATTCATCCTTATCAGTCAGGCTTTTTTGTGCCTGACAACTGAAAGTGTTAGCTTTTATGTGCATGAGGAAGGTAGTTCAAAGTTGAAAGTAGAATGAAAAATGCTAAAGAATATGGATGAGGATTGTTTTCTCTTTCCTGATGTTTATAATTTACCAAAACATAGAAATTACTAGAGAAGTGGGCCTTACTCCCCGAATTGTTGACTAGTGATCTACCAGTCAGTCTGTCTTTGAAGCTCTGTTTAGCATCCAGAGAGCTCTTGTTATACAAGCCAGTCAGTGTCTGTGGAGGTTACCAGCAAGCCCATTCTAGCAGGGGAACTGCTTTGCTGAATCTGACCCTTCATTGTTCTAGGCCTCTGCGGGGGGTTTGCTCTTTTGAAAGGGAGGCGCTTTTGTTCTGTTGACATATATTTCAGCTTCTCTTTGAAATTACAGATCAAGCTAGCCAGATGTGTGATGTAATAAGTCACAGAGTAGAGGACTGATTGTGTTCTGTACAGATGCTGGTGATAAATCCTTATCCTGAGGTAGTCCAAGCTGAGAACTAATTGTATGAGACTTGCACTCTGCTTGCAGAACATGATGGATCTGTTGTGGGATGATTGGTTTCTTGTTGCTCAGACAGTGTTTGTCATGCCAGGTTCATCTTGCGTTCTACATACACTAATTCGCTGCTTTATTTTGAGGGGCAAAAAAGCATTATAGACTCCTAAGTAGCCTAAAAATTAAGAAATGTTCTAGTTGTTTACTGAATAGCAGCCCTGCACACATTCTTGTAATTTACTGACTTTTTCATTGTTGGCTGGGATGATCTCTTTTTCATATGTTGAATTCTACTGAAAGTTTCAGAGATAGTGGTTGTCTCAGTAGCACTGAACTTGAAGATATAGGAAGAGAGAGAAAAGGAAATCCCCTCCTAGGAAGGGGTGCAGGACTTGGCAGAGGCGTGCCAGAAGACTTGAATGGTGTTGTGGAAGACAAGTGGGCATTTCAACTCAGCTGACAATCTTAGAAAGTTGTATCTGATTAATGAAGCGCAGGAGAACACAGAACTTTAGACATGTTGTCTAGGCCAACTAGGACTAGATGTTCTGCCTTGACTTTGTAGCTATTCTGAACAGTTGAAATGTGCCTACCACATACATCTGTTGTCTATTTATGTAAACTAGAAGTGGCTGGAAAGTGACAGAAGAGCAGGGACTATGACCTAAACCCTGAGACCCTGAGTAAGAGGTTATTATGTGGCAGAGAAAGACTTGCTACAGAATAGATAGGTCACTTCCTAGGAACTGAGAGAGAAACCCCTGTTATACTGAATGGCATAAGAGATAGCTCCAGTTGTTAATCCCAAATTCAGTTACCTTGTGTTTTTAGAATTTGAAAAGTCTTGCAAGTTAAAATGACCAAAATGTTAATGGAAGTGATTGTAAAGGAATTTTTATAAATGTCGTTGTTCTTCCTGTTATACTTCCTGGCATGTACAATTGATGAAAAGACATTAGGTAACAAGATGCTCTGAAAAGTCACATTTTGCTTTCAGATATAAATGACTTCAAAGGTGTTAGCATGAGGCAATAAAAATTACTAGAGATTATCTTTTATGGGAGCTATAATCCTTGAGGCTGAAACATTATCTATGATCCACATGGCAAGAAAGTAAGCTAGAAATTATATATCCCAAGTTGGATGTTAGCTGAAAGAGCTCAGAAGAGGTTTATGTGCGAGTGTATGGTACTTAAGTCATACTAATGCTTGCAGTCCTTTGTGAATGGGAGAATCTCTCATTTGAGAATCATTACAGCTAAAAGCAGCTTTTCCACTACAGCAGTGAAGGTGGATCTTGTCTGTACTGTTCCTCAGCTTTGCAAAAGAGGAAGTTTAAGAGTGTATAAGTGTGAAGCTGTTACTTAGAATCTATGTTTTAATACAGAAAGAACACTTTCTTCACTGAAAGTTCAGGTTTTGGGAGGTAGGTGGCTTGGTAATCTAAATCTGTGTTAAAAATGTACATGCATTTGTTTTAAGTATCAGACTGATCTAAGCTGTATTTTCATTGTGTCTGTGTGGTAAGTAATTTTTACCAAAATGTCACCTTTGCATTGCAGTAACGAAGCAGTTGTTCCACCTGCTCCAGTGCTGACCCTGAATGTTTATTTTGTCTGCTTTCCAAATTTGAGTGCATTAGAACAGAATGGTCTGATCAGTCTGCCACTTCTGGTCAGTATATCTGAACTGCCTATTAAAAACCATCTGAAAGCGTCGAATCTGAAGCATGCTGGAACTTGGTTGAGATAAAAACAGGTGCTCCAGTAGCTATCAGAAGCAAAACTTGCATAAGGATTTATACATTCCCTACTTCGCTTCAATTTTAAATAATATTTGCTCTCTGTTAGTGTTGCAGCCACTAGCTTCTGACTATGGTTGTAAGTTTCAATTACAGCAACACAAAGCCAAAGTACCAGATGGAGTCAGTTTCCTACTAAAAATTACCGACTCAGACAGAAAGTATGTACTCACAGAAAGGAAAGATGTCAATTTGTTTGTGAGACTTGGGCCATAACTTTAGGACAACATTATGTTTTCTGTGTCAGACTGCAGAGGAGTTTTGCCTTATTTGATAGCAGATCTTTCCAGAAAATATTTCCTCCCCTCCCACTGGGATTTTTTGTTCAGAGAGTTGATCATCTGCTCCTCACTTACTTGTGCCCTGCCTATCATTACGATGAATCAGAAATTATTAGAAAAACCAAAACCCAAACCCATGCCAAAATTGCTTCTGCTTCTTGCACTCTCAGTTTTTAGTTGTGACTTCTGCAGGTTCTGGGAAATGTGTGTTTTCTTTCTGCAGATTCTAACTTCGAAATTTACTGTAACTTTACTTCAAAGCTGCTACCTACTAGATTAGAGAATAGGGTATGAAGACTAATGCCCTTGGAGTAGCCAGTGATGGGGTGATATCTACAAACATGCTCAGGACAGGCAATAAGAGTTACAGAGCTGTAAAGAAGAGGGCGAGGGGTAGGGAATTTTGTGCAAAGAAGGTGAGAAGGCCAAGTACAGATTTTCATTTTGCTCTGTCTTTGGGAGGTATTCTTGTAGGGGTTGTGTTGGATGAACATTAAATTTCGTTAGGGCAAATTTTCAATTTTTTTAAACCAAAGATTGTTTTACATTTAAGTAAACTGAGCAATTGCAGCCTTTTTATTAAGTTTGTAAAACATTCTACATGCAGAGAATATTTTCCTTTTTCTTATAAATTTAGGCAACAGCAACCTTGACACTGTATCTTGAATGGTATTTCAAAACTAAAGGTGTGGAGGAGTGCTATATGTAAGAGTATTTCCAGATGTACACATGATCTAAGGGCTTAATTTCAAGAAGGGATGTTTGTTCATATATGTAACGCTGCAGTAGCTGACTCAGTAATTTCTGGGTAGGTTTGAGAACTAACAGATTGTATGTGTTCAGATTAAAATGAAGTTCTTTGTGCACATATGTATAGTACATATGTATGTATAGTAGAATGGATTAATGCACTAGAGGGTTTTTAAACTCTTGTAGTTTGACAGTGAAGTTCTGTTATGATACAAAGGAAATGCCATGCAGTTTGTTATTGGGATTTGTGTTCTGTTTTCAGGTTACTACTTTTATTCACACAGATTTGTTTTATCTTTTGTAGGAAAGAATTAATACTGTCTGGCACTTTAAATCCACTTAAAGATTTGCATCTTGGAAAACTGGCATTAACCAAGTTTCCAAAGAGTCCAGAAACATGGATTCATAGGTGGGTTTCCTTTGCCTTCTATTGAACTCCTGAAACAATTTTCCTAGGGTTTTTTTATTTCCTGTTCTTGGGTTAAGGAGAGTCATAGATGCAGGAGGATAACTAGAAATATATCAGATCCTTTGAACCAGTCTTTGCAAAATACTGTGCTTTGGCTTTTGAAGCTACCTGTCTGTATTCTACACTTAGAATTGAAATCGTGTGTACTTTTTCTGCTGCACGCTTTTAAAGTAAACTTTGGAGGGGGGATATATTTCCTTAGAGATTTATCATGTCTTGCAGCACCTGAAATCCTCAATGTGAAAATTCTGATTCCATCAATTTTAACTTTTTGAGTACTGTAGGTTTCTCCTTTCCCTCACATTTACTACTGTATTGTTTGTCTACATTTCAGAGAGTGAAGATTCTGTTAAAGCCAACCTTTGTAAATAAACCTGGGTTCTTTTCCATTTCAATACTGGTCTTATTGGTTTGGTGAATTTATTTTTATAATTTCTAACTTGAACGAAGTCATTCCAGTCACATCTACTGGATATTAAAATAACAGATCACATGTTTGGAAAACTTAACTCCAGAGTTACTCAGGTTCACAAAGCTGACCATCTCAGTCATGACCGACCATAAAATGCTTGTTGCAGAGCCAAGTGAAGCATAGATCCATTGCTCCAAATAAAAAGCTAGGTCAACCTTTTATAGACAGCCCTAAAGAGATTTAAATGTATCACATTAGGAAGCAGTTTGCAGTGTTTGTGTTTAACATGTCCAGCATTAGGGCAGCTGTAAAGTTGATACTGTAATAGGGACTTCATACTCTATAAAGAACATAAAACTTACTGACTATATGAGAAGTCTGACTATAATTTCCATGCAAATCTAAATTAGGAGTATTTTGATAGTGTCATAATTTGTTTTTCTTTCTCTTACTTGCCTACATCAGAAAAATGTATTTGAGGGTGATTGCACAAATGTTTGGCTTGGATTTGGATATGCTGACCCTGATTGATACATGTTAGTAAATAAGATTTGCAGAAATACTTCTCTGCATCAGCATAATGATTAATTTTGGGTTTCCTATTCCCCCAAGGTATTAAATCTCAGGCAGAAGATGCAAAAACCTATAATGGGGCTGTGAATAAAATTCAGTAAAACATAAAATTGTTTTTTCTTATGTATGGGAGATACACTCACTGAAGATGTCAAATACCTGTCATTCATTTTGTTAGATGACCTCCTGCTTTTTATTTTGAGGTTTCAAATATATCTTGTGCATATACAGTCAGTATATCTATTGATTGTGCATTTGTCACTTAACAATCCTTTGTTTGTTTGGAGTCATTCCAGGAATTGTAAGAGCAATAGTAACATGCAAAACTGAAAGTGACTCCGAATTAATGGGAGTAAAATTAATGCAGATGGGAGTAAAATTAATGCAGGAAACAGAAGACAAAAAAAAAAAGAAAAATAATACCATGATAGTCAAGAGATTCCAGAAATGTATTTTTAATCTTCTGAGGTTGTGATTGCACTGCCTAGAAAGTAGCTCTGATTTAATTATATGCGTTTTTTGATGCTGTAGCCACAAAGATGATGAAGTCTGCATTTTTTCACTCTCTCCTGCATGTGTAATTTTTCACATTTCCTTGGCTTATAAAGCATGCTTGTTCTAAGAAACTGAAATAATTATAGAGTTGAAAAATTTTGTCTTTATGGTTTTACTCAGATGTTAGTGTTAAATAATATATATATTTTTTAAGAGTGACATGCTTATTCAGGTTTTTTTTTGCCTAGACTATTTTTGAGCTTTCTATTTCTTGCATAGCTGTGGACTGGAAAAAAAAATACAAAAGGTGATGTTTGGATGGAAGATATTTTTAAAAATGAAAAGTTAACTCTTTGAAATTACCACATTTCATAAAATATTGTTATACAACAGAGCATGGTTTCCTTAGCTGTACATCTTTATTTAGAGCAAATGGTGTGTAGGAAGAAAGTGTTGCTGAGAAACGATCAGTTTAAAAATGCATTCTTATAAATTATCTTTAATATTGTCTTCCAATGCTTTGTTATTTTTGGATAACTGAGTGAAAAAGATACAATGTAGATAAAACCCACAAGTGAACAAGCATATTGTGCATGTGTTGAAATGAGAGAAAAAGCAGATGAGTTAACAATTTTTTTAATACATAGTTAACTTACATATTTTTTATATACCTGTATATATGTAGATAAATAAGTTTACCTATGGCTTGCAAAATAGAATTCTCTCTTTCAAAAAAGTTAATTTCTTTCATTTTGGTTATTGATTTCTTTTAACTTGGAGTTAAATTTTGACACCTTTGAAAGTAGCAATTCATTGGTTTTGGAACTGATGTGAGCCAGTCCGTGTTGTGCAGCAGAGGATGTCAGTCTCTCCAGAGCATTCCACACCGGACCATAGCAATTCCATTGACATGGGCTGCTATGTGGAAATTTACACATCTGTAATCTGTTTTTGTAGAACCCTTTTGTGCTGGAGCTGCAGATGCAGCATTGAGGTTACTTCTAAAAATACCACTAACATTTTGTCCAAAGTAAAATAAAAAACCAGAACCATAGGAATCTATGCTTATCTCAGATATATGAATTCAAGTATGTGTAATCATCAGCAGAAACATTTGTTTTGTTTATACCTATAGCCCTTGAAACCACAAGCCTTTTGGGCTTTGCTACTGCTGGTGGTGTACAGAAACCAGTTTGAATTGCAGTGTGCAGTACTGCTTAGTATCTTTTACAGATGTAAAAGATACTCAGCAGAGTTAATTTTTTATTAAATCACTTCTTTCTATCTTGCTTTGGCTCCTTCATTTTAGTGCTGTGCAAGACTTTGAAAGAAGAGCGAGTTAGAAATTTCATGCACATGCTGCTTGCACTCTTTCACAAGTTTGCTGTTTCCTTCTGGTTTATTTTGTAATGCTGTGTAAGTAGTTGTGATCACTTGGAGTGAGCAAACTGGTGTAGCTGTGTTGGGAGTGCAATGATCGTGTCATAGTTTATACCATGGCAAGCGTTCAGATGGTTGTTTACTACTCACTCGTTACCTAGCTAGAATATAGTTCAGAGAGTAGAAATACTGGAAAGGTTTGATTTATGCACATGAAAAAACATCTTTTTCTCTTAAAACTGCTCTCTCACCATTAACACTTTACATCGTTTAACCAGACGATGGGTGCTGCAACAGCTAATTCAGGAAAACTCCTTGCCCAGTCTTGCAACTAAAGGAAACCTGGGAGCAGCACCTGTGGAGAGGATTCACCGACTGGTGCAGGAGGAAATGAATGTCTGCTCTGAAGCTGCTGGGAGATATCCAAGCAACTACAATGCCTGGTCCCATCGCATCTGGGTTTTACAGCATTTGGCAAAGCTCACTGTCAAGGTATAATAAAATAGTGAATGAATTCTTAAATTTTCTCCACCAAAAAAACCCAAATACTGGTTTGCAAAGCAGACTACATAACATGAATGAAGAGTATCAAGTGACGTTATCACAGGTAGCTAAGAATGTTTTAAGAAAGGGGACAAAATCTTGCAGTGAGTATGTTTTGCATTTTTCTTGCCATTGTAAGCAGGTTCTGCTCAGCAGAAGTAACACATTTTTCTCGCCTGTATAGAAAGTTCTGTTTCTCTCTTAGTACTTGGTGCTAACATATGTGTGGTAAGAGTTTAGGAGGGACTATGTGAGCCAAAGTAAGGAATGGGGAACTCTAAGTAATTCTTCCAGCGCTAGTCTTGAAATTCACAGTAGAGGAAAATGGTAATGCATAACAGATATTAAATTGATAATGTAATATCGATGTTTTGATGCTCTTACTCAGCTTACATGTGGTTTCAGAATTTTGAAGGACCAAGTAAAGACAGCAAGAATTTTGGAGAAGGCACAGTAGTGCTTGTAACTAATTTTTCAGCTCCAGCAGTATTTTTTGACAGCATTTACACTGGGACCTGATTTAGCTGTTTCAGGGGCACTTTATGCAGTGTTGAATGTTTTCTCAAGACCTGCAGCAAAATAAGTTAGTTAATGTGGCACGGTCTAGGCAGTTTTGTATTACAATGTTTTCTCAGTGGTTAGGTGAATTCTTTGAGTATTAGGTTGATACAGTGACTCATCACTCACTTTTAACAGCGGCTTCTGCATTTTGGCGCATAGGGTTATAAGGGAGGAACTCAACATTGTTGAGTCAATGTAGCCATTATTTTTATGTCCATTTCAGAGACAGGGAGGAATTTGGATTCATCTGCCTAGCAAGTGTATATGAAAAGGTAGTTTTCAGAAAACTCAGAAGAATTGCAGGATTCAGAGAGATTGGAGGTTAGAAGTTAGGGTTAGAGGTCTATATTTACAGAAAACAGGAACTTTAATATCTTCAGGAGCTTATTAAAAGGTGAAGGGAGTTAGCACTGTTAAAGAAAATTCAAGTCATTTTATGCCTTAAAACAAGTTCTAAACAGCTCTGTGTCCATTATGCCGGTAATAGTAGTCTGAGGATCAGGATTACACCTTGAGTGCTTTTTGCACTTGCTATTCCATACTGATTTAATTAAAGAAAAATAATTACATTGTAATAGAAATAACTTTCTACAGAACTGGAATTATTTTGGTGAATTTATTAATTGTCAGTTGTGAGTGCATTTTGTGACAAATCACAAACATGCCTGTGAAGGCAGTATTTTAAATTCATTTGACCATTCCAAAGTTTATTCAGTTGGCCTGCCATCCCACTTCTCCTACTGATCTACTTTTTTTAGAATGAAGACTGTAGAGGTGATACTTTTGTCTTGAGTTGTCCATCTGGTCTCTATTACCTCTGGCAACATTTCACTGATGCTATTGTCCCTCCACCAATGTGTTAAACCTGTTGGGAAGTATCTGTGTTGGCTCTAGGTTTTTTTCAGGACACCACCAATGCACCTCATCAGGGGCCTAGTAGAAGGTGTTTGGGATACAGGAAAATTAGGGAAAAGTGTGGAGCATAAAAGACAGCAAGAAACCTGTGATAAAATTTGTCTAGGTAACTTTAAGAGGCAGAATTATACAGTGTTTAGTTGCAAGATATGATGCAAGGAAAAAAGTAAATAAGAAGAACAAGGAAAAGGCAGGCATTACAGACTTTGACAAAAATATGCAGGTTCATAGAATCATTTGGCTTGGGAGTGTTCTCTATCTCATTCCAACCACCCAGCAGTGTGCAAGGATGCAACTCATTAGATCAAGTTGCTCAGGACCCCATCCAGCCCAGTATTGAATACTTCACTGGAGGGGGCAGTGGAGCAGTCCCAAGACGGGGCTCTGAGGGGCTCATCACCAATCTCCACATGGACACAGAGCTGTTGACCCCTCCTCTCCAGCTGCATCCATCCAGCCAGTTCCTTACCCACTGAATGGACCGTCCATCAAATCCATCTGTCTCAAATTTGGAGATAAGGATGTCGTGTGGAACCCATATTGAATGCCTTCCACATCTAGAGTGATGACATCTGTTAGTCTTCTCTTGTTGACCATTGCTGTCACTCTGTCATAGAAGGCCACCAGATGGGTCAGGCACAATTGCTGGCTGCCTTGTGTCACCTCCTTGTCTTGTAGGTGCCTTAGCATGTCTTCTGAAAGGATCTGCTCCATGATCTTGCCAACCACACAGATGGGGCTTACTGGTCTCCAGTTCCCCAGGTCATCCTTTCTCCCCTTTTTAAAATGGGAGCAGTGTTTCCCTTTTTCCAGTCACTGGGGACTTCACCTAACTGCCGTGACTTCTGGTACAGTGGACAGTGGTTTGGCAACGTGAGCCAGTTATCTTAGAATTCTGTAATGTGGATCTTCAGATGCCGTAGACCTGCTGCTGTTCAGCTTCCTCAAGTGATTCTGCACCTGCTCTTTGCTGACAGTGGGAGGGAGTTTGCTTCCCCATACAAGAGTCTACAGGATCAGGGACTAGAGAGAATTCAGAAGGAGGCCTGACTGCCATTGAGGACTGAGACAACAAACTCAGTACTTCATCCTTTTCCATGTCAGTTGCCACCAATTCTTGTTAATTAAGGAGCATACACTCTCCTTGGTCTTTTTTTGTGACCTATGTACTTATACAGTCCCTTCTCTTTATTTTTTGCACCTCTTAGCAAGTCCTGTCCAGCTTTGCCTTGGCTTTTCCATTCTTTGGAGGTTTTTTACTTGCTTAATGTTTCATGTAACACCTTCAGCAATTTCTTTGTTTGAGTATCGGAAAAGTATGATAAATTTCAACAAGATGCAGGACTTGAATCATGCTGAAAAACTGGCAGATAAAACAGTCGTCACTGATTCTATGGCCATTGAGTTCTTGCAAGGTTGCCTGAAATTAAGGAGTACCTGTATTATTTAGGGCTGTATTTCTGCTGTAATACAAACTTTGCCTGTAGTTTGAAGTGTGCAAGGCAGGAGAGGCCCAGAAACATAATTTTTATGTTGTATTATCATTTAAATATGACTTCTCAAAATAAGTTTATCATTAACAAAGCTGTTGACCTGCTTTGGAGGATTTCAAGAGGTAGGCTGTGTAATAGGATTTTGGTTATTCTTTTTCCTTTGGTTTGATAATCCTAATGCTACTGCAGACTGAATCTCAGCTCAAGCTCTGGGAAAAAGATTTAAAATGCTAGAGAAGAAAATTTTGGCCCAGTGGAAAAACTTACTCAAAAGATATAGATGTTCCTTCTTTCTTACACTAGATAGTCAAAAACATTATCTTTCAATATAGAAATTTCAGTTTGTTCTAGCTGCAGAATTTGAATAGCATTAGCAAGTTTACAATAGTGTTAAAGAGTGTTCATTAACATAAATCAAGGATTTGTCAAGAATAGATAGTTTGAAGCTAATCTAATAATTCTGGTATTGGAGTACTTGCCATGGAAAGCCTGATTTCAGCTTTCTCACATGACTGTACAGTCAGTTATTGGGGTTAGATCATGGGCTCCAGATACCTACTAAAAGGTGGGTGTATAATTAGGGAACTGGGATAGAGAGGGGTATAGTCTTAAAATTCATACACATCATGTTACTTCAGTCATGCAGATAGAAAAATAGGGTGTAGTTCAGCAAGGGTTGACAAACTTTTTTGTTTTCTTTAGATTGAAATACTCAGTTTCATAATATGGAGATTGACTATCAGACCCTACAGTAAAACAAGCAAGCAAACAAGTAGTGGGGTAATTGTCATGAGGTAGCACTTCTCTTGTGTGATGCCCAGAAGACAACATGTTCATGAGACAGAAAGTGGTTTTTCTTGTAGCCATCTCCAGTAATGCCTTAGCTTTTTCTTAGATGACAGGGTCTTCAAAAGTGCTAGTTTATGTGAGTGCTGTATTTATTTGGTTGTCCTTAAAAGTTTGTTTCCCCAGTTCCTTTGCATTTCCCCAGTGTCGCAGACCAGGGAGAAAGTTCAGGTCAACAGTTCACAGTTGGAAAAGCGCTCTAAAACAAGCAAGCACATGGTCAGGGAGGGTGTAAGAGGGAGTGCAGACCTAGAGGTTGAGACGAAGGTCACCGAGGACACATGTCATGTTCTGGGAGAGGCTGCCAGTTCCATGGTAGCCAGCTTACCACCAGAGGTAGAAAAGAGGTTGTCAAGAGTGGGGAGGGAGGAATTCTCATATAGTTTCATCTTTCTTCACAGAACAGTGGCAAAGGGCTTGTACTGATAGAGATGGAATTGAAGAAAGCTGGCTTTCTAAGAAAGAACCTCTTGGAATTCTGGCATTAGCTGGCTTTTTCTTTTACTTCCAGTTGTTAGAAGCATTTTCAACTGGTACTCTGAGGTTCCTAGGTAGGAGGCTGTTTTTTGCAGATATGAATATATCTTCTGGCAATCTTCTGTCTTGCTTTTTTAGAAGAGATGTTCTGGTTCAGGTAAGGAGTAATGCTGGAAATAATTTTGTTCCCTTTGTACAGGGAATTTAAATGCATAATTAAGATGTTCCCCTGTAAATTTGTAGCTTTTAAATATTTCAGATAAATAATTGTATTCTTCCAAGGTCTCAGTTGAGCATAAATGTGTATAGTATTAATTACAGCTGAATAAAGTAATTTCTGTAATTTCTGAGCCTTATGTTCTTGATAGACTTACAAATTCTGGATTCAAAAGTTTAAAGCACTAAGCTCAGTTCTGTGAAGAAAGGAAGGAAAAGCTGTTCTTATGGTTTGAAGTGCAGATCTGGATATGGAGTTTTAGCCCCCTTAAGAATCCTGTGTTTGCACTGTTACTTAATACTGCACTTCAGTTTGCTGATCTCTAAACGGAAGGCAATGCTGGTATCTTTTGGCAAGATTTAGAAAAACATGATTATTATCTAGGGCAGAAGACACTATTTGCATTGTATTTGCTCCAATTTCTTTTAGAACACATGCCCCCCTCCCAAAGAGTTATATACCTAGTGTTGTGTGTTTCCATTATTTCCTTTATGGGAGGCTGTGGCTTTTGTGCCGCAATATCTAAAAGAAGGACTTCTACCTATGAAAGTTGTTTTGCATCAGCTGGTCTTATTAAGTGGTGTAAGTAGCTTAGGAGAAGAGGTTAAAAGCAAGAGTATACCATAAGACTATTAAGATTACTTCCAAAAGTCTTTAGAAGTAAATGAAGAGGGTAGTTTTAAACTCTTTGCATAGTTAAAGCTCTGGAGGAGAAGCAGTGTGAGGAAAGAGGTTAAGGGCTGTGAAAAGAACCAAACCAGTGGCTCTAACAGAGAAAGCAAAGCATAGTGAAAGCTTTGTCTGGAAGCCAAACTTGCATTTCTCTCCAGAAATGAATTTTGAAGTGTAAAGGCACTCAGAATTAAGAGACAATTCACAGGAGCCGGAAGTGTTAAAAACAGAGCTACAGTTGGCAATTTAAGTATCTACCAGAGTTGTTATGAAAAGAGTTCATAGTTACGTTTCTAGGAGTTCTTCAGTAGTAAAATCAAGGAACCTGATTATGGACACATATTTTTATACTTCACCAGCTCTAGGACTTTAAACATAATAGTATGGTTGATTTTCTGTCATGGAAAATCAAGGTGCAAATCAAGTTTGGGTTTTTTCTTTTTAAGCAACTCACCTACCTTCCGACACCCACAATCCACTGGGTAAAGAAGTAAAATTCTTAAAGCTAATAGCAGTGTAGTTTGTGCCTCCTCTAAATAGTATTTATTGCTAACCCTTTTAAGATTCTTAAACCACTGCTTATTTCGTATCAGAAGTGGTTTGGGTTTTTTTCCCACTCAGCTTGTGGGTAGGTTTCTGAAAAACCTTTTCACAGTTTGGAAGAAGTATTAATTTGTTTTCTGCAGGAATGCCAAGATGCTTTTCAGCACATAGCACAAAAGGTTCAGTGGTAGTTCTTTTTCCTCTGTATTCTTAAACCATTACCACAATGGCTGAAATCCCAAAGAAGGGATTACCTTAATGCAGAAGCAGTAGTGGTAACTTCCTTCACTATACTGGTTGATAATTGTGTGTGCATTTTGTTTCAGGTTCTCCTTGATGAACTTTCATCCACTAAATATTGGGTATCCATGCATGTCTCGGACCATAGTGGATTTCATTACCGCCAGTTCTTGCTCAATTCCTTGATACGCAGAACGGTGACTGACAAGAACATACTGGTACAAAAGCAAGTGGTTAATGAACAAAACCCTAGCCCTCAGAAGGAGGAAGAGAGTGCAGGGACAGAAGCTGCCTGTGCAGAGGAGCAAAGTGTGGATCTCCCCAGCCGTTTAGATGAAGAGATGGAACTCTGCAGTGAACTGATTGATAATTACCCAGGGCATGAAACCTTGTGGTGTCATAGGTAAGAGGCCTTGATCAAAAGAATTTGCTTCTGATTTGTGGATGATTCTTCACGTGGTATTTCCAAATTTTTGGTTTTAGGAAGTACCACTCAATAAAAGATTTTTGAACTACTATGTATTAAATGTTTGGAAAATGTTCAAGAGCATAATCAGAGCTGTTGTGAAATTTGATTTGGCTTAAATATCTTGATGTGTAAGCTTCACTTGTCCCTGTAATTTGTGCAAGAGACAGAAGATGCTGGTTATGAACCGCTTCACACTTTAAATGTTGAAACAACACACAATGAACAAAATGCAACAGAAGATTGGGTGCAGAAAATGTTTGCTTTACCAGCCGGGTGCAGGTTCCTGACTAGGTGACAGGAGATTTGCCAAAGGTGGAGACCTTTCTAGTACAGTGTGCGCAGAGCAGCAGATTTTGTGTCTGTGAGGGAAGTCTGGTGGGATGGCAAATGAATTGCAGTAGTTCAGCAGCAGCAGGTTATTTTCAGTGCATGACTTTCTTTTCTTCTTTTCTTCTTTTCTTTTCCTTTGAAGAAGGTGTGTATTCTACCTTCAGCAGCACTTAAGCAACGAACTTCCTCTTGTGAATACGTCGGTATCATCTGTGGACAGCAGTGATGAAAGTCTGAATAATTCCCACCACAGTCCTGCAGCAAGTCACTTGGCACAAGCTATGGATGTTGATGGTTTGAATGAATCCAGCAGCAAACACGGTTATACCCAAGAAACAAAACGCCTGAAGCGTGCTCCTGTGCAGGACTCTCTTGGTCCAGAAATGGAATACCAGTTTGTTGATAAAGTATTATCAACTTGTAGGGATGTGGACCAAGCCAGGTTTGCTACTGCTTATAGAAAATGGTTAGTTACTTTTTTAGGTCAGTGAAGGAAACATTGAAAGCTTTCAGGGTTCTTCTCTTAGTGCAATATTCTCTTTTCAGACACAAATGCATGTCTTGGTTGCAAGTGTTAGCTAACTCTGTGTTTCTCTTTCTTTTGACAGTCAGTCCTAAAGCTAAATTTCAGAGTAGACATCTGTCATTTTATTAAAGAACTGGCATATGTTTTTATTAAGCAAATGCAGTTTGTTACTTAATCTCTCAAAGAAATCACTCTTACCAGCTTCCTACCATGACTTTTTTTTAACTTCTGCATTAAGGTGGACTCTGAATCATTTGACTTTAAAAAAAAAAGGTAAAAGAAAAAAGTTTGAAATGCTTGTGAAACAGAGTGTCTGAAAATGTGGGAGAATCTGTCACTATCAGCTAAACCTGTTCCCAGTTTGTTCCTGTATGGCATCATTCTAATATCTTATGGGATCCAGACTATATTTGGTGAGTGCTATTATTTTTGTATAGCAGTCTTTGGTAGAACACCAGAATATAGTGTTTCTTTCTGAAGGCTTCAGTAACAGTTTTGGAGCTGTGATACCTTTTACTGTTTTAAATTGGTTTTTTGTTTGCTTATTAATTGTCACGTTAGCTTCATAGGAAGGTCTATAAGGTTGATAAGCAGATACAGGAAAATGTGGCAGAAAATAGTTCAAACGCATGTTCAGCCACAGCTAGAGCTGTATTTGGCTGTATTTGTGAATTGTTTTCTTAAAACATACTATCTTCATTTCTTACTTGTTTTTTATTTATTTATTTTATCTCAACAATCCAGATTTAATCACATGTGATACACATTTCTGAATGTCCTTTTTACACTACAGATTCTCACCCTGTCAAATCACACATTGGTAACTTGTATTTAATCAAGACCCTACAAGTCCAGTATTGGATGGAGTAAAAAGTAGCTCTTCCAACTGATGATTGAGACTGTACAATTAAAAAAAAAAAAAAAAACAGTGACAGCAACAAGAGAGCTAACCCTTCCCTTCTGGATTTTTTTTTTTAAAGAGCTTCAGTCTGTGTTGTTTTGGGCTTTTTTTTGCATTTTTACTCCTAAAGAAGAGCTCTACTCCAGCCATACATCTGTGTTTACATAACTGTAAATTTTAAGGGAATTCGAAATCAATTATGAATAGTATATTTTGTAATTTCCTTAGAATTTGTCTGTAAAAGGGATTTTTTACACTAGTAGAGTTGTGCTGGTACACAGACCCAGGGAAAACATTCTACAACTATAGAAGTCCATACAATGGCAACATTGCCTCTTTTAAAAGCAGACTATTCTCTGGGGGGATTAGATTTTCAAGTTCGTTTCCTTGCCATAATTGTTTTATTTATCTTCTGCCCCATATGCCTCTTGACCAAAAATTTCAAGATGCTGTTTCTGTGGGGCAGAGAGAAACAATGAGGGAAGAAAAAAGATGTCACTTTGCTCAAAAGATGTCACTTTGACTAAAAAAAGCACTCAAAATGTGAAGTTTCTCGACTTCTAAGAAGCTTGATAAATGGCATTTACTCTTGCATTTCAATATGAAAACAGACCACCTCCAGTCTTTGAGAGTATGTTCATGATTCATTTCAGGCACAAAGTAACTACAAATGACATTTCTAAATGTACACTGTTCTGTTTACAGTACATAAATAAGACTGATCTAGGCTGGAACATCTCCCTATCAAAGCTTTGTTCCAGAGGGCATCCACACCTGCCTCTCCGAAGCTATGCAAGTATTATGTGCATACGTTAGCTTTGAGGTGCTGTGGGATGCTCTGGTGGTTTCGTTGATGATTTTAGTTGCAGAAAACATAGCTGTTGTCTGAAGGAGGTATGGGATTGGCTTGAGAGCACAGTTTTGTCATAAGCTGTTGCCTCAATGATCACTGACACATGAGTAGGTTCAAGTACAAGCATGAGTCTGAACTTGAGAACTTAACTTGAGCAAGAGCTTTTACACATCCCAGGAGACCTGATGTTTAGTGAATGTGGACAATGCATTAAAGTATGTAGAAGCCTGAGTCAGCTTGCATAACAGTATCCCAATAATGACTAGTATGAGCCTGGAAAGTGTGAAATCAAGAGTGCAGTGTATTAAAGATCAGGTTCTTGGTCTTACATTACTTAGTAATGTATTTGTGTGTTCTGTTTACCTTGGCAAAATTTTCCTGTTTATGAGAAAAATATTAGTGATAGGAGCAATCTTGGAAGTGGGAGCATGATGAGAAACATTTCTTGAACTGTGGAAGGAAAGAGATTCTCTCGCACTGGAAAGACTGAGGCTTTCAGAAGAAAATACTAATATTGGAATCTGACTTGAAATTCATTATATAGTTCTTCCAGACTATAATCTGGAGATTCAGTTAGCATTCTCAGAGCTGTTCTGTGGAATTTCTGTGCTTTTGAACTTGACATCATAAACATTTAAGCAGATGCCCTCATGTACATGTGTATAGTTCCTGTTCATGTCAGCACAAGTGATGCGTTCTTGTAGGATGACAAGATTTGGTCACATGTAACTGAATAGAGTTACGTTGAATTTTAGTACTTGGAAAAATATTCTGAAAACTCTGATTAGAGATGGTGCTGATATTCTTACTGCTTTTGTAAAACACTGATGGCTGTAGCATAATTGATAAGTATGGGTTTTTAAAGTCTGCACCTCATGGAAATATTCCCCTGCACTCTTTTTTTAAAATCCAGTTAGAATAGTTACATTTAGAAATGTTTGCAGACCTGAAAAGTTAATAGTGAAATTGAAACAAGTCATATCTTTCTGTTTGAAGGAAATGCAAACAATAAGTTATTAAGTTTGAGCTTTAATTTTTTAACAGTAACAGTATAAATTATATTAAGGATAATAATATCCAAATTGCTTCAAACTATCAATGTCCAGAAGCCTCATGCACGAAACTATTTAAGAGGTACTTCTAACATACTGCATTAAGCTCAAACTGATGTGAAATTGTGGAATATGATCTTTGCAGTATACCTGTCTAACAACTTGGTGTTACTGCAGAGTCCCCTTTGGGCACTACTTGAAAAATAGAAAGTGGCTTTAGGCCATTGGTAGTTAATGTACTGAGCATGGCTACTTTACGTAAGGCATTTCAGCTGTTTTGTGTTTCAGAGATCAGAGACTAATAATTTAGTCAGTGAACATTCCTGCAGAGAAAATGTCCAGCAGAAACTGCAGAATTCAAGGCTCTCACTCTCTGAAATTTCTTCAAATATAAAATCAAACTTTGTACATCTTTAAACATCTTAGTGTAAAGTTCAGCATCTTTCCTAATTTTCTGTTGCTGTAGTATGTGTGATTTTAATTGATTCTTTTTGTTCACTGGATTAGTCTTTGTAGAAATTTGTTTGTACTAGAAACAAAGGGTTTCGAGGAACAAAAGTAATTTGAAACTACAGAATTTGGAATAGAAGGAACCACGTTTTAAAGTGGTAAATTCTCAGCTGGTAAATACAGTAACTGTTATTTCACTGGCATTTTGTTTGTCTTGTGTGTTACAGTCACTGGAGAAACACGCAGCATTAAATACAGCTACAATAACAAACTTGTATGAAGTCATTGGAACGCATTGTTATAGCTGCTCTAATTGATAATGTACTCATGTCTGCATATTTGTGTTTTATTGACTGCTTACATATTCTTTATACAACAAAATCCATGTGTTATTTAAATAGGGGGATAAATAACTTGTCTGTTTATACTATTTGATTAATTACCTTGTATGTAACGTGCTTTAAGACAAATAAGCAAAGTGATAATATAGTGAGAAAGCTTAGATTTTTGTCTTATAATGAAAATTTCTGGCATTTCCAGTTTTATTCTAGTGCTGCTTAATTAGAATGTGTAGCTAGACTTTATGGATGGGAGTGATTTTTTTGCTAAGTAGATAGCTAATGAATTTTTAAAACAGTACTGTATAATATTGATGAACAGAAAGAAGGGGTTTTGGAAAAGTTTTTCTGCATAAACAGACTCAAAAAGCATACTTTTTTCAAGAACATATACACTGAGCAAAACGTGAGTACCAGAGAATAATTTAGGTTGGGAATCTTCAGAGATTTGATGATTAAATTTTTGGACAAGTTGTTGTTTGCTTAGTTTTGTTTTGCCTTCTGTATGGGAAGAGTGCTTTTTGTTTTTTTTTTAAATCAAGTAGGAGGTGAACCATTGCACTTACCATATGTGGAGAAAAACCCACAACTGCTGAATTGTATCTCATGGAGCAGTTTTGGAAAAAGCAATGAACTGACACTGAAACATAGATGTCACTTCAAAATGCATCTTTGCACTTAATGAGTGATGAGATATATGTAATTAGATCTTACTATTTTATCAGTGTTAGATACAATGAATAGGGTGTAACTCACCAATTCTCAAATGCACTTAACATTCAAGTTACTATCGAAGGAAGTTTAGTGTCCCTGTCTATGATATTTTCCTTGTGTACTCAGAGGTATGTTTCTTTTCAGCCTCTTCTCTGTTCTTCCAACCAGCAAAGAAGAATGTAGCAAAGCATTAGTGAGGTGGCCTAATTTTGTGTTTGAGTAACTCTGACTACCTCCCAAAAAGTACTTTGACTGATGTCCGTAAGTGGAGTTCATCAGGCTCAGTTATTTCAGAACGTCATGCTAGGCCTATATGCTTTTTCAGATGTGAAAAGCAAGAGGTTTATCAATGAATCTATCAAGCTTTCCAGGGACAGTTTGAAAGAGAATGGAAAAAATACTGTAGTAAAGTTGGGAAAACTAGAATTAGCATAAATCTTCATTTGCCTTTTTCTCTGAAGAAGCAACTGTGTTGCTGAAAAATGGAGGAAATATGCTTCCAGGGAATTCCGTATATTATGCTTTTGAACTGCAGATCTGACACTTCCTAGTGGCTTTTGCTTAATGTGTAATGTTACTTCTCAGGGCATAGTCTATTATAGTGAATTAGGGTGCATTTTTACAGTTTATAATTATTGATTAAAAAGGAACAAAAGATAAACATGTCACTGGCTTTTAATTACTTTTTTTTTTATCTAGCATATTATTTTATAATCTACTCACATGCCAACACTGTACCCCGTAATCTCATCTGCTTCTTCTGCTTCTTACTGTTATTCTGTTGAATTGATGTTGCAGTCTTGCAGGAAGCTCCTGATAGTTGTTGGATTTATTCTCTGAGGTTCCTGGTAGTATTCACTAAAGTAATTAGTATCTCAAAGTATGTTGTAATAATGGGGAAGCTTTTTGATGCACCATAGGTCTTAGATTCAATATTTAAAAACCTTTTGTTAGGATTCTGAATGCTAAATCTTTTTTGATAGCTGTCAAACTCTTACATGCAACTGAGTTATTCTGGAAAACAGAAGTCTTAACTGAAGTCACATTCATTAAATATCTTTATCTGCTCCATCTGGAGCCTGCTGTTCATCCTACTGTATAGACAGAGGTGGGAAGAACCCACTGTGAGGTGCATATTTTCTTCATGAGACATTTTCTGAATGGAATATAATTATGGTTAAACAAAGAGCTTTTCTTGGATGAGGTACACCTGTCTGTTCATTGTGAATAAAGTTATGAAATTGGTACATCATTAATCTGGTAAGATTTGCTGAATGGCTGCATGCAATGAGGTAAAAGAAATGTGTTTTTCTTAATCTGCTGTTAAAAAAAAATCACTTAATGATACGAGGTACCAGAATTTGTTTTTAGAAAGCAAAATGTACCTATTGTGTTCATTCCCTTTTGTATCAGTTTTTCTTTTTTGGAGTAGCTACATTTAAAACTGAAAGGTGTACTTGGGAACACTCTTAACTTCATATAATCTCATTTCTTTCATATAATCAAAATAATAGATGTCTTAAATGTTTTGAAGTAGCTTTAAGATCCAAGGTAGTGACAGCACTACAGTGTTCAAGTGAGCCAATAAACTCTAATTTTGTATCATCATTGTGTTTATCAGTACTATTCTATGTAGGGAAATGTTTATTTTATCAAGATTTGTGCAAAAATATTTAATTCTCATAGCTTTCTTATTAGGGGGATATACAACTAGTTTTGAACATAATATTTTGCAATATTTTTACTATGAAAACTTCTCAAATGCACAGTTGTCACCATTTTAAATTTTATGTAGATTTTCAAGATGAATTAGATAAATCATAAATTTTGTAGCAGAAAGACTAAAATTATGACAGGATAGTAAGACACTGAAAAGTAATCTGCTAAATGACCAGTCTTCTACAGGATAGTGAATGTAAAGCGTTGTTTTTAAGTGGTCTTACTTCGTCATAGGATGAATTCCTGTCAGATGGGGATTATTGTCTTTTTTTTTTTTTTGGGTAAACAGTAGAGAATTTATCTGTGAATAAATTATCTATATTTATTTTCCCACAATAAATGTGCATGTATGTGTGAATGGATGGATGGCAGAACCGTATTTATGTCCTGTGAATGCTGCAGAAATCATCCACATTTGGCTTCCTGTTGGCTTCCTGTCCTGAGTCTGAGTCCAGCAGGTCAGTGCCAGGTTGTCTGCTGAAAGCAGTGAGATCTGTTGCTTCCTCTCTCTGTCTTAATCTGCCTGATTATCATTATACTTGGGGAAATGCCTGCACACACCAACCAAATCATCAGTAGTGGTGTTTATTCCAAGTGCTTGTAGAGAGTATTTGAAACTGTGAGTCTGTAAGGTCTTGCAAGTTGGGCAGATTTGGGGGTGCTCAGTCAATACCCAGGGGATGCTTTTCACGACTCCTTCAGAAAGGAAATGGACAGGCATGTTTTGCATGAGTGCTTTAGCATCACAGGAGACTTGAGAAAAGTATAACTAGTGACCTAAATTGGTATTTAAAAACAAGTAGTCTTTTTGGTACTTTGTTTTCAGTATTTTTCTCACAGTCTTTTTTGTAAAAATAAATCACATAAAATATTCTCAGAATTAATTAATTTTGAGTGTCTTCTGATTTTGAATTATTGGATTTTGACAGCTTTCCTCAAAGGAAGTTGTTTTACCGGAAAATGCTAGCACTCTTCTTGTTTCCTCTTAGACAATGTGATTCATTCCAAGTGTCCTAAAATGAGCACCTGAAATCACAAGGTGTTACTGAAAGTATTGTTTATCATCCTAAATGCAAAGCTTAAAAAAGCTTTTCTCATATGCTTAGGGGTTGGTGTTTTTTGTTCGTTTGTTTTTTGGTTTTTGTTTGTTTGTTTCTTTCATTTTCTCTTACTAGCTGCTAGGTAGAAAGAATATGTAAGGAAGCCCATGGCTAATATAAGCAATCTTGGCTTTCTGAGTTTGGGTGTTCATTAGTTCAGAAAGGAGCAAGTAATAAACCCACCAGGGTTCTTGTAGAGAAGTAATTTGCAGGATCTGGTTATTTGTTTGTGATCTGAATGCTTTATTTTTACGTCTGTTGAAATGTGTTTCAAAATTCAGATCAGGCTGTGCTATGGAGAGAGTATCAGCCTCTACCTGATAGCCATCACATATTTAGTGTGATGAATTGTAAGGGACTTGTTCGTCTTTCACAAGACATACATGGTTGTATTTATGGCTTCAGTTAAAAAACAGTTTGTGTAGTGTATAGTCATTAGCACAGTGGAAAAGGAGCCATTAAGATTATGGAATGTTTGACGTTTAAAAGGGCAGCTAGAGAAGAACTTGGGGTACCACATCGTATCAGTAGCTAAGGATGCTTCCTCTTTCCCTCTGGTTTTTTTTCCCCTTCTGTTCTCTCCTCTCCTTTTCTCTCCCTCTTTCCTCCACCTCCTGCCCCAGCTCAAAACTTCCCATTCTCTCCCCTGCCCCTATGATTTGTCATATTTTCTAGTGACAGAAGTTTCATATAATGTGCCTCTGTGCAAACCAGGATAACAGTTCAGTTTTGGAAGTATTGCATATCAGTAGCAAGTAGATACCAGTGCTTGAGGTTTGTGCAAGATATTTAGGGGTGACTGGAGAGGTTTTAAGTGCTGTGTGATAACTGATGCACTATTGAACAGGAATGTCTTAATAAACAGTGGATGGCCTGAGTGTTGCTGTTCTCCACATTTGTCACCCATCTCCACAAATGCTTATCACTAGCTAACAGCTAATCTCCTTTGTAAAATGCATTATATCATGTTGATTTGAGATGTACTACAATTATTTGTTGTTATCTAGTACTAGATAACTTCCACCATGCCTTTAGTCCTCTTCAGTGGAGCCTGGCCAAGTATAGATTTTCATGGTTATAAAACTGGTTTTTCTGTGAAGGGTATTTGAAATTCCATCATATAAAATGTGCATTTTCCTGATGTCTAGTTAGAAACATAGAAGGGCATCTTAGCGCTGTTTTCCAATTGTGCACACTGAGTTTTACCTTGTTTATCTCAAATATTTTGTATTGCATGTTAATTAAATTTTTGCATATCCTAGTAGTACAAAATTACTTACACAATAAAAAAGAGCACCCTTACAGTTCTACCTGTTCTATGCAGATGTCTTCCAAAATTTACAGGTACAGTTTTAGTGGTGGTGGTTGGTAAGCAGATTTTTTTCACTTATTTATCAGCAGACTTGTTTTTATATGTATTAGTGACAAAATGGACTAAGCACCGCTGTAAGTTACTGTATTTCTGTAGAAAATGGGAAATAGTGTAATATTGTTTTTGTTAAATGTTGGCAGTTTATAAATAAACTTTTCATCTCCTAAAAACCCTTTGTTTTGTGGCAATACTGAACTCCATTTTCATCCATTGTACAACAGACACCCCTTGTAATTACTGCTAATCTCTTCTGCGATACACTTCCTTTGACAGGAGTTTCCTCTTCTCTTATGAATTAAGTGATATTAGCAGACTTATTTTTGGTTCTTTTGAACACTGGCACTTAGGCCTTTTTTACAAGCTTTCCTAGGTCTTTGTTCAATAAAAGGAGATAGATGAACAGGAGTTAGTTCTTTATAAGATACTTCTTTCTGGCAATAGACAGCTGACTGTACTGTTTAGAATTGCAGAACTTGGACAGCTGATTGCTGCTTATGTTAGTTTCTAACTTATTAAAATTTCAGCGTGATGTTTTGTGATGTGCTTGCCTTTTTTAAAATCTGGAAGCAACTAGAAGAGCTTGTGCCAATCTTTCCATGTTCCACACAATTTCTATATTGTTACAATTGAAGGAAAAGTATTTAATGGATACTAAAAGCAGGTGCTTGACCTCTTGTGTTAAGAAAATATACCTTCTTTGATTCATATTAAAGGTAAATGTAATATAGAAGTACTACTATACATGGTACTTTGATTCCAGTTGACTGCCTTTAGAAGATAAATTCTGCTGTATAGATTTTATAAAACTACCTGAAGAACATCCGTTCCTAATCTGACCCCTGATCTGAACTGGATTTGAAGATTCTTAAGGTATGCTTATTATTTTTGTAAATTCTGTAATTATGCACATCAGATACAATAATAGCTGGATCCGTAGTGTTGATCTGCAGTTAAGCCCTTCAAATAGTATTTTACTTCATGTATAGTTCAATAATTTCATTTAGAAAAGTTGTTACTTTTTTGGCAAAATGGACTTAGATGTTTAGATCTCTTTCATAGACTTGAGTGAATGCTGCAGTAAATTTGCTTCTAGTCCTTGTATTTCAGGGCAATCAGTAGCTCTATAAAGAGCTTTCATTCCAGCTATATTCCAAATAATTCCAAGGTTCATTTAAATAATGTATTTAATGACTAAATATTAATATAAAAGAATGGTGAACTATCAGAATGTGTGGTTGGGATTGGGTTTTTATATCATTAAGCACTGATGCTGGGATATTTCAATGTAATGGCATATGATAAAACTCTTTAAGGTTAGAAAATTTTGTATTTCATGTATATTGTAAAGTGTGACTGGAACTGTTGTAGTGTGTTGTTAAGTTTCTTGTGTTATTCCCCCAATTTATGTATTGTTCCCCCCTATTATGTGTAAAATGGTTTTGTTCCCCCAGTTTTTCCTGCCACAGCCCTGATGTCCGTTGGGTTACCATGGTTACCCCTGTGTCTGTCACCCAAGTTATATAATTTCTCCTACCCCTTTTTCCCTTTTAGTAAATCTTTTCTTCTCCCTGGGCTCAGTCAATCACCCCCCGCTCCTCCTGGTTTTCCAGAACTTTCGTTCCCCTGGAGGTGTTGGTTGGCTGGGGTCCCGGGACACCTCCTTTACCTTTTGATTATTGGTTTCCATGGAGTGTCAGTTCTGTGAACTTCATCTCCTCACCTTTCCGGATTGGTTTCACCTGTACCCACCCCCCTCCTTTATAATCCTGTTTCACCCCCTATTCGGGGCCACTTTTCCCGGTTGGTTTCCCCCTGTTGGATCCCGCAACACCTTCAATAAACCGACGTTTAACCCCCGGTGAAGTGGTCAGCTCCGTTCCTCGCCAATACCAGCGGTGTACGCCAGTCCGCAGCCAGCGCAGCCCGAGGCCATCAGACGCCGAGGGGTGCTGGCCAGGAATTGCAGAGGGGCGTCGGCCTTTCACCCTCAACTAGCCGGACTTCGAACTTCGGGCCACATACGCCCCCCCCGCATGGAACCATAGGTCCAATATTTCTCAAATTTACTTAAGGGTTTCTAGGTTTGTCTTGTCATCTTAGTATCTTGTTCAGATGTACAGGGAAGGAAGTTAAAAATATGTCTGCATGGTCATTCTCATCTTCTTGCACTTTGTAATAATTATTTGTTCTCTTGACACAGGGCTTCAAGTCTTCTACTGTTTTCTAGTTCCAGTAAGTCTAAATCTTCCAGAGCTACTAATAGCCCTTTAGAACTAACCCTTTAGAACTCCTTTGCTGGATACCAGAAGGAACTGTCTGCTTTTCCAGAAGTGTGGAGTATCTGCCTGTTAACTCTAGTCTGTTTGTGCGTCTACACATCTGAAGTCAAGCTGTGGATTCATTCACCACTTCCTTTGTAACCAAACATTTGAAGCATTTAGAGAGCTACTTTTTTGCAGTGTCTGGTAAAGAGGTAAAAGTAAAGAAGAGGAAATGTTATGTCAAGAAATATCAATAGGGAGTAGGTAAGTTTTGGGGTACAGAGTGGAAAAAAGCACAGCAGAAGCAGGTTTTGGTTTTGTCTGAATCCTGCTATTACCTGCATGAGTTTTGTCTGACATGCTAGGAAAGCAGTTCCTGGGGGAAGATGGCAGCCTTTGGAGAGTGTCTCGATTTGACGCTGGCTCAAAGCCGGGCACTCAAGAGAGTTGCTCGCTCACCCTCTCCTGCTACAGCTGGGCAGCAGAGAGGCTGCAGGCATGGATCCCCATGGGCTGAGGGTGGATCTCTGCTTCCCCTGTGGATCCCATGGGCTGTGGGTGGATCTCTGCATCCCCCGTGGATCCCCACAGGCTGAGGGTGGATCTCTGCATCCCCATGGGCTGTGGGTGGATCTCTGCATCCCTGTGGATCCCATGGGCTGCAGGGGCAGAGCTGCTGCCCTGCCCCATGGTCTCACCACAGCCTGCAGAGCAATCTCAGCTCTGGTGCCTGGAGCACCTCCTGCCCCTCCTTCTCCACTGACCTTGGTGTCTCCATGTTGTTTCCCTCACATGTTCTCACCTCCTCCTCTTCTCTGACTAAAAGTAAAACTGTGTGCACTTTGTTTTGATTTTCTTCTTAAATATGTCATCACAGAGGCGTTACCAACCCCTCTCATTGGCCCAGCCTTGGCCAGCAGCATGTCCATCATCAGAGCCATCTGGGACTGGCACTGCTGGACATGGTGGCAGCTTCCAGCAGCTTCTCACGGGAGCCACTGCTGTGGACCCCTGCTACCAAAAACCAGGCCATGCAAAACCAATACAAAGAACAAGTGTTTTTTCAGATTCTGAAGTGAAGTGTTCATAAGGGAAATGGGAAGTTTTCTATTTAATAGGAGAAGCATGAGACAGCTTTTTTTTTTTTTTTTTAATCTTGAATATATTCTCAGCTCTGGCAAACCCTCTAGTACGATTTTTTTTATGCTGAGGTACCTTTTGCTGTTGTCTTAGAGCTCAAAAGATGAGGATAACAAAAACTTTTAGCTGTGGAACCTGTGAAGTTTTAAAGGTCTTGCCTTCTTTCACCATATAAGGTTGCTTGTTAAAACAGATGTATTAATCTACCTGACACCTCTGTCTGGTTGGGAAAAGTGACGTAATGGAAGTTGCACATAGTGGTTTCTATGGCAGTTAGTGATTACCACGTGAAGTCAGAATATAGGAAGAGAAAGATCAGTCTGGGCATTATCATTATCCACTCTAAAACTAAAAGCTCACATCTTTTAACACATACAGGCATGAAGCAAAGAAAAACTAAAAGGTATCAGAGTTCTGTAGTGTCACGCCAGATTAGCATGTGTGGGTATGCATCTTTAGCTGTATGGGACTTTATTACAGCGACCTTAGACGGTCACTGTGGTGAGAGAAGGACGAGAATCTTGTTTCTTGATCAGAAGGCTGATTTATTGATATAAGATATATCATACATTATAACTATACTAAAAAGAATAAGACGAGAGGTTGCAGAGAGCAGCTATGCCAAGAATAGAATAGCAAGAATGAATAACGAAGTTCTTTGCCCAGGGAATCTGTCCCTGAGCTGCTCCTGTGATTGGCCTTTAATGGTACACAAGGAAGATGAGCCAATCACAGGGACACCTGCTACATTTCACAACAGCTGATAACAATTGTTTACATTCTTCTTCTGGGGCCCTTTGCTTCCCAGAAGAAGGAGAAATCCCAAAGAAAGGATTTCTATGAAGAAATGTCTGCGACATCTCACCCTTCTAAATTGTATAAATTAAAAGAAAAATGCTGATGTGAAATGAACAGGAGATTTCTTCAACTGTAAAATATACAATACTAATAAATCACTAAAACAATCCTACAATCTAAAAAAATGCAAAAAACAATGCAAAGAGAATTCAAGTCCAAGCAGCTGGGTTTCAGGAACAGTCCAAGAGCTGAAGTTGTTTCTCTTGGATATCTGAGAATCCTTTTCGGTCCTGAAAACAGACTTGCTGCAAAAGTCCCATCAACAGTTATCAAAAACATATTGACAATCTTACAACTATTTCAAACAATTTCAAACAATTTGAACAACTTTAGAATGTCCTTTTCTGGCCCTTCAATGCTTCAGTGCTTCAGAGCTGCTGCCCACTGTTTTCAATCTTTTTTATTTAATTTTTTTTTTTTTTTTTTTTTTTTTTTTTTTTTTTTTTGTGATCGAAAAAGAAAAGAGCAGCAGCAAAACAGAGCAGTGCCAGAGAAGGAAAGGCCCTGTGGGCCCTGGCCCATGATGGACCAGGAACCCCAAAACTGGCCCACAAAGGGGGACCAGGACCGGTAGGAGAAACCTCAACCCCCAGAAACACCAAGAGGCCAAATGCTGGCCCTGGCCCAAAAACTTCCTGAGCCCAACGGCCCAGGCCAAACCCATGAGGCAGGCCCTGCATTCCCACAGGCCTGCACCCTGCTGCCAGTACAATGGCAGCACGAGTGGGGACACGCTTCCTTTCCCCATAACCACTGAGGCATGCCAGCAGCAGGGAAATAGAAGCCTTCCCCAGAAATCTCACCTGGGGTCTGGACATGTTTGTTCCCCACAGCAAACCAGCTATGGTCTCCTCCATCTGTGCCCTCTCCCTCTGCACTGCAAACGCAGCAGGTTTGTCTCTCATCTGCCCCATGGTTTCATCCCCACCCCCTCCGGGCTGGAGATCAGAGGCAGACCTCTCGGGATGCACCTGCCCCCCGCCACTAGGGCGCAAGAGAGGCGGCAGAGATGGCAGCCTCCATGGGACAATCCCCGAAAAACCACCCCCGAACCCGCCGAGAATGCTGATCTTAAAAGCAGGGAGACGGGCTGTCCCCCCAGTCAGCTGGCGGGCAGCCCCCGCTCCACGGAAGGGGAGGCCAGCCGCCGGGGCCGCTGCTACAGCAACCGGTCCGGGATGGTCCGAGCTCGAACAAGCCGCCGGTTCCAGGGCAGTCTCTGACGCCGACACGGAGGACACAGCCTCCGACAACGGCAGGACTGCTGGGGCAGCCTGTGCAGGAAGCGGGGGGGGAAGCCGGAACCGGGGAGGGAATCCCGCTGGATGTAGGAGCGGCCGCGGGTTGTTCCGAGGGTCCCGCAGGTTCGGCGCCGTCTCCAGCACCATCCTGAACAGGGACCGTCTCGGCTTGAGGTGGCGAGGAAGCCGATGGAAGCGGCAGAGGGGCCGGAGGGGCCGGAGAGAACAACTCCCCCGCTGAGCCGGAAGCTGGAGACGCGTCGTCGTCGCTTAGCAACTCAGCAGCCACAGGAAGTGTCTCTTCTGCATTCTCAGACGCAGGCACTGGCAGGGGCGGGGAGGCCTGTGAAGCCGTGGGCGGGACTGCCTGGAGAGGCGGAGACGGGATCGCCTGGAGTGGCGGCCGCGCCGGTGAGGCGGGTCTTGAAGGCGGACGCAGCGCTGGCAGGGGCGATACCAACGGCGCAGGCTCGAGCGGGACCGCCCACTCCCATCCCCCCGGAGAGAGAGAAGGAGGGGGAGGAGAAGGTTCCGTCTGCGCAGGCTCCGGAGAAAGAGTAAAAAAAACTTCTTCGCTCGGCGCAGTTTCGCCCCCCCCCGCCGCGAAGCAGGGGGGGCCGGGCAGCCCCCACTCATCCCCCGCCGGGTCTTCTCCCGCTGAGGACAGGGGGCTGGGAAGCCCCAACTCATCCCCCGCCGGGTCTTCTCCCACCGGGGACGGTGGAAACGGAGCCTGTCCATAACAGTTAGAAATCCATTGAAAAATAGCTGCTCTCCGTTTCAAAACTGGGAAGAGCTTTAGAAATGCTGGGTAGATAAAAGGCAAAACACGTTCCTGGCCCCAGACAAACTGAAAAATGGAGTTCATGCACTCCCAGACAAAAACATCCAAGGCGTACAGGACATCAGTAAAGAACCGAAAAAGCTTTGCCCATCGAAAGAACTCATAGAGATCTGTTGCTGACAGAAAAATCCCATCTTCTCTACACCATTTTTGCCAGAGGGCAATAAGTTTCTCCTCTGAAGGGGAGAACTGAACCTCTTCTTCCAAGGCATGTGTCCGCCATACCAACCGCCACAAACTACGAAGGGCTGGGTCATCAGGAAGGGAAAAGACAAAATTACCTTGTGAAAATGTCCAGCTTGCTCTGGCCAGCTCTGCGAACATCTTCCTGAAGGTGTTCCAGAAGAAGGTTCTCTTTGTGGTCAGCCTTGGCTGTGAACTCTGTCCAAATCAGGATCTTCAGTTCTTCAGCTCCTGGCTTGAATCCACTTCTGTGGTCACTTCAAAGCAACCATCACATGCTACACATACAGGATTTTACCCAGTGCAGCAATTTTGCTCCTCTGGTCTTTATCAAATTAATTTTTGCCCTGACACGAGGGGTCACCAGATATTACAGCGACCTTAGACGGTCACTGTGGTGAGAGAAGGACGAGAATCTTGTTTCTTGATCAGAAGGCTGATTTATTGATATAAGATATATCATACATTATAACTATACTAAAAAGAATAAGACGAGAGGTTGCAGAGAGCAGCTATGCCAAGAATAGAATAGCAAGAATGAATAACGAAGTTCTTTGCCCAGGGAATCTGTCCCTGAGCTGCTCCTGTGATTGGCCTTTAATGGTACACAAGGAAGATGAGCCAATCACAGGGACACCTGCTACATTTCACAACAGCTGATAACAATTGTTTACATTCTTCTTCTGGGGCCCTTTGCTTCCCAGAAGAAGGAGAAATCCCAAAGAAAGGATTTCTATGAAGAAATGTCTGCGACAGGACTTGACTGCTTTAAGCCAGTGAGATTTCTCAACACTTCAAACAAGTTGGTGAAGCCATGAAAATTTAGTAGCCACTGATAATCTGTTGGTCTTCATTTCTTTCCTCATTGAGGTGTCTTCACTACTGAAGGACAATATGGCTTTTTCTTAGGAAAAGGTGAAGAAACTCTCTGTGCATAACTGCTGTCTTTACAAAGTGCTGTCTGGCTGTGTTTTATGAGTAACTGGTCCCTTTTGTACCCCTTGCTGTCTACCGCTGTCCACTACCTCCCCATCCCCCAGTCCTGCTAATCCTTCACATGTCTGCACAGGTACACCAATTGCTTTTGACACCCTGGACCCTCAGGTTTGCATCCTCATCAGGTGCAATTTTTCCAGTTTGCCTTTGTTTTTTTAATAACCCATTATTTAAGTTTGTTTCTTGTCTTTGCCTCTGTTAGTTCATCTGTTGGGTTTGTGTCTCTGTGCGCTGGGTTTGTGGCTCCCCCTTTACTTGTTATGCCCTTTGGTATTGGAAAGGTCCTTGATCAGATACCTGTAAGCAAGCATTACATACCCTTGCACCAAAACAGGTTTGCCTGTTTCTGGGAAAGCTGAAAACCTTGCTTCAGTGTATTTTTTTTTATCCCATGACAGCTTTATTCTTTACTTTCTGAAGCCTTTTCACTTTGACTGAAAAAGACAGCTTTCCAAAAGTCCTCAAATGAATAGCTTTATTGGTTCCTACAGTCCCATGAAACACATGCTACTCAGTTGGGTAGTGCTTGAATTGAATTAATACAGAAATTAAAATTTGCTTTCCATCTGCTTATGAGATTCGAGCAGTAGTTGCAGTTTTCCCTGTAAGATATTGAAATCATAAAAACAAAGGGAAAACTGCAACTACTGCTTGAACTGAGTAATTGGAAGGAGAGGGTGGCAGAGCTGAGAAGTAATTTCTAAATGACTGTCATGAGGATGGAAAAGGAACAGCAGAGATAAATCCCCTTCTGTCTAGAAGGACTTTGGGTTGTCTCAGTGAGCAGTTGGTCTTCAATTAATGAAGAGAACATACTTGCATTAATGAAGTGGGTCCACTGGCTTAAAAATAGGGATGTAGACTTAAATGTTTATTGATACACAGCAGGTCAAAGCTGGCTGCACTGAGTCACAATTAGGAACATGAAAATGAACTAGGAAAATGTTAATTCATTGCTGTCCCTGCTAGCAAAACTGGAAACTTACCAGCTTATGGATTAAACTCTCAGATCACACTGTAACAGAAAGCACAGGAACAACCTGTTGATGAGTCTGGGCATTGAGGGGAGAGAAGGGAAAATACTTATCTCCATTCCTCTCTGATTAGGGGTTTCCATAAGAGAAGCAGAAATATAAAATATATCTTTCTTTAAACTTGGAGGGCAAAGGAGGGGATGAGAAACCTACTGAAGGTAAACAAAGTAATAGGGGCTCACCACCCCGAAGGAGAGTAACCACAGACTATGAGAGACCTACTTTACCACTGCACAGAATGGGCAGATGGACCTGCTTGTCTGGAAACCTCAAGGATTTGAGGTTTTATCCTTTGTGAAGGATAAAAGCTACTTTTTGGCTTCTGTGAGTCTGGCTGTGTCAGTGAGGTTGAGTCTTCCTACATCTGGCAGGTACATATGGTAACTAGTTTGAAAGATATCATCATACTTCTTTTTATCTCAATTTTTTTATTTTCTGAGTCAGTGAATATATTTGGGGTTTTTGTTTTGTGGTGCTAAAGGTTTGATAGGAAGAATAAAGAGTTTGTTCCCACTCAGGCCAGGAAGAAAAACTGTGTTTGAATATGATACATTAATTAACATTAACATACCGTTAAATATGCTAAGTGGCATGGTGTGGCGCAAAACAGGAGCGATTTGGTTTGTTTTGGTGATTCTGTAGGAGCAGGACAGGATTTAGCTGTGCTTTTGTGTTTAGCACCTGACTGCTGTGACTTTTGTTCTGGAGGGGTTTAAGTCATGTCATGTGTTGTGAAAGGGCTCCTTAGTTCTACTAAAGCAGATTATTTCCCTTTCTGCACTGCTCAGTGCACCACGGGTCCTCCTAGGTGTCCAAAATACAAGGAACATTTGGTGTGTATGTATTTAGCAACATGCAAATTGGTTAATGCATTGTCATGTATGAATCCTGTTGAGGAGGGTCAGGGACATGGCTCTCTGTTCTGGCTCTTGGCCTCCATAGGATATTGGTCATGTACTCAAGGGAGAGAAATTCAGTCTGCGTGGGAATTTTTTATTGCACTTTGAGTGATCTTTGTAGTCATATGTTTTTCAACAATGCAAGTATATATATGCATGTATATATGCATATTTTGTAATTGCAGTTTCTAAATTCCACAAAACCAGTAGCTGGAAAGTATTTGCTTAATGAATACCAGACCTAATATTTACTAATACTGTAGTGTTGTAACTGAAGGAAAGAAACTGTGTCATTTTTGTGATATACCATGTATGAGCCACAGTATTTGGTCTTAGCGTTGATAACTTTGGTATGAACATATTTCATACAAAAAAAAAATAAATTCACAGGTTAACTCTTTATACTCCTGCCTCCTACAGTTAATTAAAAAAGCTGCTGCTGAAAGTAATTTCTGCATATATGTTTTCACTGCACCCATTGCTCAGGAAGATCTCTAACATTACAGTTTCTGACCATTTCCCTTTTCATGCCATTGGTGACATAGTAACAATTTAAATGCAAATGCTTTCCAATTAGTGGTGTCTTGAGGTGCATTAAGTACCTATGAAGCATGATCTTCACTACAGACCAATATAAAGAAATAAAACTATAAATAAATCCAGGCTACATTTTAATAGAAGTTAATACAAAAAATAACGCACTTCCTTGACTCTGTTAACATACTTCAATTTATTCTAGTGGTGATATGTAGTAAAACCATAGCAACAAAAATATCTCAAGAGATAAATCATAAAATATCAGACTACTTCATCTAAAATTAGGCTGAAGAAAAATTAAAGGATTGCATGTAATCATAGAAGTTTGCTACGTCTTTACAGCACAACTAGGAGACTATTTAAAGGAACTGTGCTGTCAACGATTTAAATTTGCCTGTACTCCCACAACTGTCCTAAGACTGACAAATATTTAGACCTAGGATTTGCCCTTTCTTCTGTTTTCCTTCTTTGAAGACAAAATAGTTATATGTGAACACACCTGTGTATATACTTCAATCAAGGCTGAAATTTCCTCAGCAAGATAATCCAAGAACCCATTTCTCTGGCAAAAACTGCCTTTTGCTTTAACTTGGTTCATATGTTAATGCTGAAACATTTCTCACCGAACCATCCATCGACACCTTTCAATCATGTGCTCTGCCCACTCTTTTCACCTCTCCAAATGACAGTCATTTTCCAACCTGACCCAGCAATCTTGCTAAGAGTAAAAGACGTTAGTGCATGAAATACATCTTCCTTCAAATTCACTTTGCAGCTCATTTGTTGCTGCCATCTATCATATAGTGACTAATGCTAGTGCCCCACTAAGTAAAGCTTTTAGAAATGGAGGGTGTAAAAAGGTCTTTCTATAGTGAACATAACAGATATATCAGAACTTGGTCTAAACAAGTCAGCCTCATGGGCTGATTTGACAAGGAGGAGGCTCTATTTTCAGCCTTCACTCCCTTAACATACAGAAGTCCATTTATTGCTATGCTTCACCATCACCTTGAAAACCAGATTTCAGAAATATTAATAGCTCTTATTATTTGAATGAAAGTAAATACAAGTATATATGCAAGACTAGACAGACTGTTGTTTTAATTTTGTTTGTTCCTCTTGTTTCTTCAGAGAACATGAAGGTTATTTAAACTTTCCACAAGGCTTTATTGTCCAATATTACTCATAATGCAAACCACACAAATATCCCTGGCTGCTATGACAGCATCTCTTGTGTTGGCTCTGCTACACCTTGTTTATTTCACTTGCTTTGTATTTGAGTAGAAATGCTTGGCGTTTTTTATTCTTACATTTGCTCCCTTGGTCTGAATACAGGCTGCTAGCTGAATGATTTTCTCGTTAATTTGGAGTAAATTATGCTGGGTTGGAATTTTTGTTCTGTTTTTTGTATTCACTGAGCTTTGACCAAGATACCAACTACCTCAAACTTGTATTGCATTTCTATAGCATTCTCTTCAGCAAGGTATGACAGTGTTATGGGACTGACATGTGAAAAGTGATCATATACAATTACTGTCCACTTGAAAATATTTTTTTTTAAATTGCTTTCACTGGTGCTCTTTCAAATGGTTTTGAAAGGAGCACTTCCACACTGCCAGGCAGTGTGGTGAGGCTTAAGGTTCAAAGTGTTCAAACAGCAGGTCTGACACAATGGATATATTTTTTGCATAGTATAGCTGTGACATTTAAGTGCTTCAAAGAGCAAATGGTACAAGATTACATCTGATACCTGTCACAAACTTCACCTTGAAATAACAAGACTTGCAGCACTTTCTGAAACTCCCCATATGCAAACGATGCTGGATTCTCTTTGTTAGCAGAAAGGAGCTTACGCTTCTGAGGATCCTTGGCTGGGTGCATCTCCTTTTGCTCCCTCTTGGACCTCTTGGGGTTAATAGTAGAAGTGCCTCAACTGAGGCTGAAAACTTGATGAAATCATAAGGACAGTAGTGCCAAATCATTGCTTTAAAATGTGAAGTTACAGGCCCTATACGAAGGCCCGGTGTCCTGGTTCCAGCCAGAACAGGGTTAATTTCTGTAGTAGCCAGGAGAGGCGTGGACCAGGACCTATAGGTTATTCTGTACTACCTGATGCACGCACAGGGGCTGGAGGAAGGGGTCTCTTCCAGTCAGGTAGTAGGAAGCAGGCAGTAAAGGGTAACGTGTCTGCGTGGTGAGCACATGTGAATCCTTCACCTCTCTTGTACACTGTTATTAATATTGTTGCTGTTACTGCTCATTTATTATCTCATTGCTGCTTCCAGTAAATTGTCCCTATTTCAACCCATGATCCTAGCCTTTTGTACCTCCAGTTCTCCTCTCTAGCCTTCTTCAGAGATGAGGTAAAGAGAGGGGCCAGGGGAGTGAATGGATGGTGCATGGATTGTAATGTTTCAGTGCCAACACTAAATTGGGGAATACCATTCCTAAACCATGACACTATGGGTTAAAAAACTGGACCTGAGTCTACTTCTGGCTTGGTTTTGACAAGCAGTTGGGCTGATCACATGACTGATTTCTATGGCACTGCATTCAGAAGTACCTGACTCCAGGAACCAGGCCACCAGTGAGCACACCATTTGGCTTGTTGCTGAAGTGATGAACAATCCTTACCAGAAAAAAAATCTGGTCACTTCATTAACTATAGAATTAACATGGATTTTTTTCAAATTCTGTAAAGCAAGCACCCCAACTTTTTTGGAACACTGATGAAGGTTTGAAATGGCGCTAGAAAGCTTAAAGTGGTGTTGAATCTCAGTTGCTTAGAGGCTATATTACTCATGTGTCATAAAATATGATCAAAGATAAGACAGAAGAAGCATTTAAAGAATAAAGTGCTTGACTTTTTTGAATACTCCCTTAAGACTACACATATCTAAATGATACAGAAAAGCATCTTCCTTGTGCACATGGAGATTGCAGGAGTGCTTGGAGGTTATGTTAAGGTATCATTGCTGACATGGAAAATCACTGGCTGTAGAACCTAAGTATTTCCTATGCTGCTAAGGAGTTACAGACAGATTGGATGAAGGCACAGTGAAATTTTATATGGGAAGTCAGAATAGTTGACAAAATTGGATTTTTATGCTTGAAAACCATAGATCTGATTCAATGCTATTGACTTAGTTATTTCAGACCAAGAAGCTAGTAAAAAAGATAAGATTATTGAGTCTGGAAGATACTATTCATAAAACTACCTTCCTTTAGCTCATTGGTCCAGTACCAGAACTTGAAAACATTTTGGTTTCTGAAACCCACCTATTCCAGTACCAGCAAGCACCCCTGAAACAGCCTACTCTCTTCTAGAAACAGGTAATGCACACACCACTACAGTTAGTGATTAATGCTTTTAGATATGAAAGCTGTAATCCTAAGCTTTCAGGCAGTAGAAAGCATTAATTTCCAGCCTTTCGGGGTCTTGAGCTATCTGACCTTAAAAATATCAAGCTTAGACTCGTCTTTTAACCTGTGAGAGATGTTTTGCTTTTGGCCCAAGCCTGAAAATAATGTCACACACACCTAAGGTCACTGCAATATCCAGTTCCTGAAAACACATAGAAGCTGACTAGATTAGTAAGCTAATGTAGGAAAAATGTGTCTGAACTGCCAGGGCCAAAGCTTTTATCTAGGCTAATGGGTATATAAATAGCAACACCCCCTTCCTTCTCCCTCCCTCCCCCCTCCACCCCCCCATAAAATGAAAAAATAGGTTCAGTGTAAACAGCACTTTTTACCTAGCAAATTTGTCTGAATATGCCAGAAGCTGGCTGATTAGTATTTTTCGCTTATTACCACAGCTACTTACAAAACTGTCACCCTCAGAAGGTTATAATTTAATATCCAGTATTGATTCATCTGCAGAGCTACTTGATTTTATAAATGTTACAGATTAGTCTTCGTGCTTTTCCTACTGGTTTTTCAGTTGGTTTTAAATTTCTAGATTGAAATTTCACTAAATAATGATAATAATGAAAACAAGTGCCTGAAGGTCAATGCTAATGCAGCATTAGCAATACTAATACTGTTGTGTTCTAGCAGTGTCCATCACTTCAGGTTCACGGACAGCTTATGTGCTAAAAGACCTGTCATCATGGGCTGTGAAACACATGCGGTAATTGGAGCTGTGTGAGAAAAATGCGTTTAGGTCATGAAACTTCTCTAGGATATAATTTAGCAGTCATTGAGACTGCTGTTGTTAATCTTTCTAAACGATAGAAATGTAACAGAAAAACGTAGGTCGGGGAGGACCCCTAGAGGTCACCTGGGCAAACGTCCCTCTTGGAAAAGGACAAAGATCCCACTCGGGACCAGATGCTTCGTTATTTTGAGAGGAAGAGCAGGGGAAAGGAGCTTGATTGCAAGTGAAGTGTTTTATCTAAAGAAACTCTCCAAGAATTGATAGTTTTGGAAATCTGTCATGCATATTCAATACACCTTAAGTCGTGGTAACCCGGGGCTGTTCCGGGGCCATACATACAGGACACAGCAAGGAAGGGAACAGACATGGCCTCCAGGCTTATTTATTTTTGCTACAAATGTTAGGTTCCTCCAGAACAGAACAGAAAACCAGTGATGAATAGAAACTATTAGCATAGGAGGGAAAGAAATTAAGTGTTATGATGTATTAAAAACAGAGGAAAGGACTTTGGTAGCAATTGTCTAAAGAATAAATGTGTTTCCTTCACTTCTTCATTCTTTTCAACATCTTTTTCATAGTATCGTTTTTTACGTCTTCATTTGGAGAATACTGTAGCATTTGGGCATTTAGAAATGCAGCTGTGCAATACAGAGTGACTGAACTATATCATAACAGGGGAATAGGCAGTGATGTTAGCAAGAACCAAAAAGTCTCTATCCACCAGACGGGGGGAAAACAGAATTTAAATCCAAATTAACACCAAGTTATCATAGTAATTACTTAGAAGCCTTTATATGTAGATTGTGGTGGGGTTTGCCTAAACACTTCACAGATGTCTAAAACAACGGATGAAGACATAATTTAACAATTCTGTCAAAGAGATAAATTAACAATAGTCTCAAAATGTACCAGTTAAGGTCGCCAATACTACAACTTTTCATCAGTTGTTAGGTTTTTTAAAGTGTCCTGGCCTTTTTTAAAATGAAAAAGCTGGTTAGGTATCAATCCGGGTGTGAAAAAGAAACCTTGTATTTCTTCTAATAGTTTATTTTGTTTAAATACCATAAAATGCAAGACACTATCTTGAGGACTTTAGGATTTTGTTTGCATGTGTGGAATGCAGTTAAGTACAGGCAGCAGGAGCTTGGAGAATATACGCGAGATAGTTTACAGCCGGACTATGGATGCAACGCTGTATTTGTGTACACGAGCACGGGCGTAGGTATTGTGGGAAAGAGGCACTGCCAAGCCCTTGCTAGCATAGCAGTAAGCCTCCCTGCAGGCTGCGTGCGCAATTCGGTTAGCTGTGCTGCACCTCGGTCTTTGCAGCTTCTTCCCAGGTGAGGAGGACGACCAAGGCCCGCTCGTAGCTGCCATGCGGATGGGGCGCCTTGGCACACCCACCCTCACACCTCCTCCCTCCCGGGCCACTGAGCCTGCGGGGCCCGTGCCCAGGGAAGGTGACACAGACAGGTCGGTGCCCTGAAGGCCTCCCTGGCTCCGAGCTGCCCAGGCGCTGCCAGCCGGTCCGGAGAGCTCCGGGCGTGTGACCGGCGCGGGGCCGGGGCAGAAGCCGCGCCGGGAACAGCCGAGCCGAACCGCGCCGACCCCCGATCCCCCCGGGCCAGCGGGGCGGCACCGCCCACGCCCGTCGGGCCCCGCTCCCCCCGGGAGGCAGCGGGAGGGAGAGAGGGAGGGAGCGAGAGAGCGGGCGGGCGTGCGGACGCGTGAGGGCGGTGCGGCGGGAGGGGCCGGCCGGGGCGGTGCTGGCGGCGGCAGGAGGAGGAGGAGGACGAAGATGGTGGCCGCGGGAGAAGCGGTCGGCTGCTGGGCTTTCCGCCCTGCGCTGCATCGCCACCCCCGCTGGAGCCGCCCTGCCTGCTGAGGAGGCGGCGCGGACCCGCACCAGGTGCGGAGGGGTCGCGGCCGGGAGCGGGAGGGGGGTCCGGCCGCGCCCCCGCCGCGGTGTCGGGGAGGCAGCGGGCCCGCGGGGCGCGTTCCCGGTGCGGGATGCCGGGCCTGTCCCGCCCGCAGCGGAGTGCCGGGCCGGTCCCGCCCGGCGGCTCCCGCCCGCAGCGGGGTGCGGGAGCTGCGGCCGCCTCTGTCCGGCTGCGTGGGCGTGCGCGCATCTCCGAGCCAGCGGGGCAGCTCTGCACCTGCCCCGGGCTGCGGGGAGCGGCGCCAACGCGGCCATGACCGCCTCCATCCCGGCCTTTGGCGAGGCATTGCGTGCTTTCCCTCCGTTTATTTATTCCATTATTTTATTTGGTGGGGGTGGGGTGTGTGTAGAATAACGTCGTGTGGAGCCGTGGACCTGAAATCAGTGCACTGGTTTCCTGTTTTTTATGTTTTCCTACGCGCACCTTTTTTATGGTGGAAAGGAGAAATGGTGGGGGGCGGGGGCAATGTGGGGATTTCGCATCCGGCGATCGAATGGTCGCGTCGCAGCAGGACGGTCTCAGCAGCCCCTTCCGTCGGGAGATGTTGCCGGGGTTGGCGGCCACGTCCCGGTTTGCAGCAGGGAACCCAAGGGGGCCTGGATCTACCCGTCTTCCCCGTGGAGCGTGCTCTCCACCCCGGGCTGGGGGGAAGGTGACATCTGCTACCATCACGTTCTGCTTTCAGGAAATGGAAGACGTCTTGATTTTTTTTTTTTTTAATTTTTTTTTTTAAATTTTTTTTTTTTTTTTCCCCGGAGAAGCAGTTTGAAAACAATGATTGCCTGAATCACAGTCGTGGTCAGTGCAGCCGTGTACATTTCGTCTGGTTTCTGTAAGGATCAGAGTCAATAGGAGCAGCCTACCAAGACTTGTTTTACTGCCATCATAAATCTTCTCTTTAAGAGAGATGGGGCTGTGGGTCTAGGATGGAAAACTACATCTTTTTGCTTTCTCCTGTTGCGGATTTTTCGGGCTGTGGAATTGCAGTTTGGTTTAGAGAGTGCATTGCAGATCTGGCTGCTTTCATAGCTGCTGAGGAACTAGAAGGCAGAGATGTTTGCCTGACTCCGCATACATTAAGAGTGAGCTAATGTGGGTGTAGGGCATGTAGCGTTTTTCTTGTCTTTGACATGCGTCACGTTACACCAGCTAATAAGAGTACACCCAGGTGGCTGCGGTTTTGAGATGCTCTGCAGCTGTGGCCTATGGGGTCCCAAATAACATGCCCGTATTCCAGTCATAGTACTCCAGGTTCTGCTGCATTGCTGTTAAATCTGGACCACCTGCACCTGCCTTTGCAGCCCATATCAGGAACAACCATGTGATGTCTCTTCTTCCCAAAAGGTGATGGTGACATAGTGTGTTTATTCTCTGTGTTCTGCCAAATCAAAAGTGAGGTGCAGGTTTGCCTTTATCTCTAGTGCTGTGGGAGAGAGGAGCAGGATAGACTGCCCAGAAGTGTGGTTCAGGAGGGAAGGAGAACAGTTACTATTGAATTCTGTGCATTCATGTGTGTTTGTACAGAAAAATTAAGTGTTGGGTGAATAATAATGGATAACCACAAGAAACTCTGAAAAAGCAGAACATTTAATGTAGTGTACCTTAGATGAGTGTTTTGGATGTTTAATGAGTGAAATGTAAACCTTAGTGAAAGACAGCTTGGCTTCCTTGGAAAATGTGGTCTGAGATTAATATATCAATGAGCTTTTAGGCCAAACTGATTTCTGGAAAGTAATGGTGGTTCAAGGTTGGCTGGGTGCTGTGAATCGTGTAATTCATTGCTCTGAGTTTTGGACATTTCTAGCTGTAGCTTAAAATGATATTTTTATTTTACATTAGTGCATTATTTTCCCTTACAATAGCAAACATTCTGGCTACTATGCTGTCTTTTAACAGATGCAGGGCCAACCTATTAAAACGCTATCAAAAGTATTTACTGATTAGCTCTTCAGCTCAAAAATGTAAGAATGCTGGGAAGGTGATTTGGTACATGTAGGTAGATAGAAAAGATAGTTCTGGTGCGTGAAGAGGGAATCATGCCAAAGCTTTTTAGTATAACCCTGTTTGGTTACTTAATATGAAATCCTTTATGACAAGTTTGCAATTTCATATATATTGGGAAGGGAATGCATTCTGGTATTTTTTTTTTCATTTTCTTTCCTTTTTTTTTTAATTGAATAGAATTGCCTTCATGTATTTAAAACATGGGAGCTAATGCTTTAGAAGAGATTTTTTGATATGGGATGTGGTGGATCTTTGTGGATGCCAAAGGTGAGAATCTTGTAGTCCACCATCTTGTAGTCCACCATGTCCTTATTATTTTGAGGATCTTACAAATCTGAAGATTTTGTTTGCTCTGTGATAATGTAAGTAATCCATAACACTTGGAATAAAGGGAGTACTAATTTGGAGACTAAAGTTTGTATCATTTATCTAAATGGGAATGAGGATGAGAAACCTGAACTCTTTGCATATGAGATTTGAATAGATTTTAATTTGACCAGGAGCTGGCTTGTGACTTCTTTGATACCATTTTAAGCCACAGTCACATGCAATGCTTATGTTCTTAAACTTAAAATGCCTTCAATATGAGGACTGTGTGCATCTTTGAAATGTAGATAGCATTTTGTTTTATAAGCAGTGCTTATCAGCACTACAGCCAGCAGAAAAGTCATGAGGATAAAACAAAATGGAATCTCCTGTTCAGCTTCTTGTTTTGTATTTTTAACAGGCCAGTGTGGCCAGTCATTTGCAGTGGTTTTGTTGCTTGGCTTTAGATTGTGTCAGTGTGTGGTAATGTTTATTGCAAGCAAAAGCAGGAAAAAACTAATTGTAAGTCCAGAAAATGTGGCTGAGAAAATAAACACCATGTTGCTATATGTATGTGAGTTCAGGGTTAGTAACCAAAACTAATGAACATGCTAAAAAACCAAAAAAGGAATTATAATATAAAGTTCAGTGTCATCAAATAGACAAAATGCAGGAAAAACCAAGCTGAGAGCTCAAACTTTTCACTTGTATCCCATGGCCTAGATAATTCAGATTCCGCATTTTTCCCTTTGCACATGAATTGTCTGTTATTGATCATAGCTGCTCTGGATTTACATGAGATTATGAATTAAAAGGACCAGATATTTTTTCTTGAGATCTTAAAAAAGATTATTAAAAATATTAGAAATTTTTAATAATTAATTTTTAATTAATATTCCGTTTAATACATGTTGTCCATAGGCCGTGTGGCTTGATTAACTAAATCTTAACTTTGAACAAGATCTTATTACCATAGGCTTAAGTGAAGCCTTGATAAATGCATTTTTAAATGTGTTTTTCTGGTTTCCTAGAAGGTGAAGATTCCTTCTTAGTGAGAGTTCTAGCAAACAGCCCTTTGCTAATTTATTTCCAACGGATTACCAGTTATATGTATTGCATAGGGGTTAAAGGTTTCTGAGAAAGAGATTGATTGGTTTTTCTTCACAATAATGATTGATTTGGTAAGTCGGCTGCTAAGAGCAGTGTGATAGTATTTTTCTGTTTCCACTGCACACATCAATGTTCTGCCAAAAATCTACATGTTTGTTGCTTTACTGAAGGGGCCTAGGGAAGCATCTTTATTTGCTGCTTTCACAAATGCAGGCACGTGATGATAATGCCTGTCCTAATTCTGAAGAAATAAATACAAAAGCAGTACAATGGGTGCATGACAGCTGTGGATGGCAGGGAACTTAGCTGAAGATACTCCAGAGCCATAAGAACGTGTGTTTTCACACTAAACCTTTTCTGCTAGAAACCATCCATGACATGAGAGGAGGAATGGAAGTGCAATTCTGTTTCTAGGGAGTTCTGTTTCTACGGAGATGCTGCTAGGCAGGTGGCATCTCACCTGGTCTGTCATGTCTCCTGTGGTGATTTCTGTCTAATTAAAAATATGTACTGGGAGAAGTTTCCATCACCCACGAGCCTGTGTAAGTAGCTGTGGATAAGCGATGGGGCTTTGACCATCACCGGGGAAGCTGTAATAAATGTATTAGAACTATTTAAAACAATATCTAGTCTGCATGAGGTAAACCACATTGGGAGCCTCTGTTTTTCCTATCACTTAGCAAAAGGAGGAGATGTCCTTTGATGTTCTCCAATTAAAATAAAAAATTCAGAATGTTTAAGTTTTATTTTTTTTAGCCATATACTTTCCCCTCTGTGTTTTCCAGCCTGTTCTTGGGCTGTTTGGTCCATCAGATCTTGTTCACAAGCCAGCAATTAAGAATCGTGCCTTTTCTTTCTGATAAGCGCTTCCATAAATGCTGCTTTCCTTAAGAAGATGACCACCTTTTCACCCATCTGAGAAAAATGTAATTGTAGGGAGCGAGAGACTTCATTAAAATCTGTGAGTTAGTCATGGGCAACACATACCCGGAATTTAGGCTGAATCCTTTTGGTGGTAGTTCCTTTTCCAACTAATTTTCAGAGCTTTTTCAAAGTCTTCTGAACCTTTTTTGTATATCAGAAACATGCCTGCTGAATTTAATTTTCAAACTCTGAACTCAAAAGTTGAACACAGGTCAGAAAAAGCACAAGAACAGCAGAGCCATGGAGGCTACAAAACTTGCTCATTTTGGCGAAGCTTATTTGAGTACCCTACACTGACTCACTTTTGCCTTATTTTTTCCATTTTGGGGATGCATGTCAGGGTGAGAAATGCCTTTCAGTATGTATGTATGTGGTTAAGGTGTTCATTCAATATCTAGTATTTATTGGTTTTGATTTGATTAAACATTTTAATTTCTCTGCAAGAATTTTCACTTCTGTACCTAAGAAAATGGCTTTCTGATCATTCTTCTTGTGGTGGTCATTCTGATTTGAGTTTTTTCTTAATGAACATGCTTTCTCAAAACTTGGATGAACAAGAACTTAAGATCTGGGTAAAAGGAAGGAGGAAGAAAAACAAAAGAACATAATGCAAGTTTTTAAACATACACAACTGTGACTTGGTTTTCCTAATATATGCTTAAGTTTTACTTGTGGATTTAAAGAATTTTATTTTTTTATTCTGATATGTAAGTTGCAGTTCTTGCCAACAGTTTTAGTGTTACCATGTATTTGTGTAGTGTCTGTTCTGATGGGACTTTGATCATATTTGAAATCTTGGTGCTTTGGAAGTCTTGAATGTGACTCTTTAGAGTTAATAAAATTAAATTGGGAAAAACATTTTTAAAAGAAGATCTGAGACCAAGAAAAGCTCTCACCAGAGTCAGGTGAAGAAGCATGGAGTAAAAGCTCTTGCTCCAGGCTTTTCTCAGTCTAGCATCAGCAGAATGCTTTAACTAATACTTCAAATCCAAAAAACAGGCAAAACCAGTAGGTTTTTTATATGTTATTGTCCCAGGGAAATGTTAGGAGGGTGAGTACTGCCTCCACTGTTGGAAGAGGAGATTGATATGTTGTTGTATGGTGTGTGGGGAGCTGAGTCTTTTTCCTTTCTCTTTTCTTAGCAGCTTTCTCACACCAGCTTTTTTATGATCACAGAGTAATTTGAATTGGAAAGGATCCCTGGATGCCATCTGATCTAAGCTCTGCTCAAACCAAGTGACTGAGACAAGGGCTGCACATGCCGTGTTTGTAGCTCTTGGCTTAATCAGGGCAGGAGACTCTCAAGATGGAGTGCTGTGCCTCTCATGGGTATCCAATACCAGCTTGTGCAGAAGGTTTTGCTAGAGTCCCAGTGGGATGGGATATGACTGCTGGACAGAGGCCTTCCTCCAGCCTGCCCTCCTCATCCTCTGCCGAAGAAGCTGCCCTGCAGAAAGCTGCTTGCCTTGCTGCTGGCATTTGTGGCAGCAGGAGTGTTGGGGTGAAGGGCATGTACCATGTGATGGTAATGGTGATCTCCTCCTGGTTTTTAAGTCCTTCTTACCACTACCAATCCCCTTAGGAAAGGACTGAAATACAGGTGTGTTTGCTGTATTAGCCAATTCAGTGACCTCAAATTTTTTTTTTTTAGATGGTCAAGATGGAGGAAATTATTGCCCACTAGTTTAGAAACTTATGTTCTTGGTGTGAATTTATTTTGCAGTAGTTTCAAAATTAGAGTACTGTTTTTAAGAAATGGAAGATTTATTAAACATAATTCCTAGTGTGTATGTGCAATGCAGTCACATTTAACTTAATGAGAAAATCTCTCCCACTAAGAAGGCTGTGGTGAGCTGACAGAAATTTGTATTAAATAGGCATCAGTGCAACACCAGCCTTTAGCTTTGTGATTCCATTGGATTTTTAGTGGACATTTTACATACCCTTTCCCCAAACTTGGTGTGTATTTCTGATATTCACAGCTGTTCTGTCTTCATCTTTTGTCTCAGAGTGATAAATAAGGATGAACTCAGGATTCTGCTCTTGCTTAACAATTATCATTCCTTGCTGATAAATGATTAATGTAATCCACTTATGAGATTGCCGCAGCATCATTCAGATTTTGGCATCTTTATTTTATTTCGTAACAATGAGAAAATCTTGCTCTTCTGGGACCAAGCTGCAAGGTGCATGGGAGGGAGATGTTTGAGCTTGATGCCTTCTTGGCAGGGAGATGGGCATTAGCCCAAGGGGACAGCGCTGTACTTCATAATATTGACTCTGCATTAGCTTCAGCATCCAGGCTTTAGACTTTTAATTGCAGCCTCCTGATGGTTAGTCTGACTGCTTAGCCCTAGTTCAAAGTCATGTCCAAGTCAGGCAGTTCTAATACTTTGTATTTTCAGTGTGACACCCTTTGGCCCATACTGATTCTAGTTGAAGTTAAAGTTGAGTGTGGACTTAACAGATCCTTACATATCTTTCTATTTCTTTACCTTAGTGAACTGTAAAGATTGCATGTCTTTATGTCAGCTTAGGTTAAGCTGCTTTTGAATGCAAATTTAAAGGCTATATGAAACATTTATATTTAAGAATAACACAGGCTTAATGCTTTGATCAACAATATTTCAAACATATTTGGATTAATATCAAACTACACTATTAAAAAAACCCAACTCTGGTATTTCTTGTTAGCTACAGACTTGGTTATTTCTGGATTTGAAGTCAAATAACGCAGCTTCTTAAGCAAAATTTTTTTGTGTTGAAGAAGGCCAGGTAAGTAAGCTGGAAAGAGAAGAGAAGAATATATTGCTTAGGATGTGTATGTGTAATTTTTTTTTAAATATAAAATATTCTCAGTAATGTATTGGATTACCCATTGGGTTATATTGGTTATCCAGGTGACATGGAGCATCAGCTGATGTCTTCCATTGCTCTGGGTATGTCATTGCCTGTGTCACTGGTGTCTCGTTGTTAGCCATCATTGACCAAGGACAGTGGCATTTAGCGTTTCCTAAAGGAGATCTGGTTCCCTGTCAGATCCCCTTCAGGATAAATTGCTTCCTAATAGCAAGTAGAAGGAGTTTAAGCTGAATGTCAGCATGGAAATACAGTTGTTTGAAAACTAAGTACTAGAAGCACAGTTGCAGCTTGTATATAGTTAACATTCATACAGTAGATTTTCAGAAAAGTAGAAAGGTCCCTACTTCAAAACTTGATTGACTTTTGGTGATTCTTTGGGAATTAAAAGTGGAGTGAACAACCTTTTTGTGCATGGAGCAAAGACAATTTTTATATGTCACATTACTGCTGTGTAAATTCATATTTTATTGAACATACATTTTCTTCAGCCACTTTATCCATGAACATAATGACTAGAGGTTCAAATATTTTTTTTCTCCTTCTAGTATGTAACTGTTGAAGCCTGGACAGTTCATGACTCAGTTTTGATCCTCAGTATCAAGTCTGTGTTATGATCTTGTAAGCAGTGGCATCCTCAGGCACTGTAGTGCAAGTTCATGTATGTACACCAGGTATGATATGGATAGCAGAATAGCATGAACAACAGTAAGGTAGGAGTTCCTTCTTTGCATTAAGAAACAGAACTTCATTTGTATGTGAAAGAAAGAGTTTTAGCTGCTTGCCCCAGAACCTTGTGTTTTCAAATAGCAGTGTGTAAAACAGTAATTTTAGGGCCATTGGCCATTTGAAAGACGAAGGGTTATATATACTTTTTTAGGTATTTTACACCTGAAAACCAGAGGGTGAAATTACAAGGAAGGGATTCACAGGATGGGATAGTCATAGGATCTAACTAATTCAGAGTTTCTTGTGATGGAAGGAAGAGTATCATATTTTTTTCAGTCAGTTAAAATAATTCCAAAAGCAATCTGAGATTTTAGTAATCATATGAACTGTAAAGACTGAAGGATAATACACAAAAAGCCCTGCTCTTCTTCTGTTTTTTGTAATATTCTGTGTCTGTGTTATTATGCTCAGTGTATCAAAAAATCAGGCACATACCTCCTACCTTAAAGACTAACCTCCTCCAATCATGTGCAAATCCTTAGTCACTTTATTTACTCTGCCTGTTGAAGACTCCCTTTCTCCAGTGTATGACAGGAATCCCATGACTTCATTTCTTTTTGCAGTATCATGCACAATTTGTACAGTGTAGTAGTGTACAAACCTTGGTGGCCTCCTTGTCGGTGTTAACTTTTCAGATGTAATGAGGTACGGAGCAGTGTGTGCAGTCCAGGTAAAACTCACCCCTTCGGGCATATTTCACTGGTCTTCCACGGCCACCTGTGGCCATTCATGCTCACATGGGAAGACATTGCTGCCAGTGCAAAGCCATCATATCTTTGAAATGTGAGGAGGAGTTGTGCTGTGAGTTCCCTGTAATTATTTGCATATAGTTTGAACAGCCTGTGACACTGGGGGTTTTAGGAAGGAGGGCTGTGGTTACAGAGAAAAGTTGCTCAGTGTGAAGTATTCTGCAGCCTCATGGAAAGCCCTTCTGTTTTCCACTGGTGCCACCCGATGAGGAAGAGGCCTTGCCCGGCTCTTATGTCTGGTCTGCATGGGCATCAATCAGTAGCATATGTGAGTTCATAGTGGGGAAAATGTGGGAAACAGGAGTCTAGTTGGTTTTCTTTTTCCCCTCTAGGAAGACAAATTGGGATGTTGAAAGTGCAAAAAAAATCAGTCGCCTTCTCTGGCAGTGTGCAGGGAGCTTGAGGCTGGCCACAGAAGCAGGTTATTTAGGAAAAAAAAGAGATTTGACTGAGACTTCTGGTTGTGTGTAGTTCATGTTCACCTGGTCAGACTTCACGAAGCCTTGCAAGCACTGTGGCTTTTGTTATCAAGTCCAAATTTTAGCATTATTTTTGACTGAAGTTATTGGTACAGTGATTACACTTTGGCGGGGAAGTGATTATCAGCATAGGTTTTCCATGTTGATTCCTGTCCCTACTCTTAAAAGTTACATCCTATTTGGAGGAGTGGGGAAGGGAAGAGATTTGTGTATGTGGAGCATCCCTCTGGTGCAATTTGATGACACAGCCTGTTGGTGCATTGTTACTTGCTGTAACCAAGGCAATGCCAAATAGGTAACAAGGACTTAGCATACAATGTAAAAAGCACCTGCTGTTGTGCCTGAATTACATATTCAGACTGCTATAATTTCTGAAGTTTGTTTATTCTTGCATACTTGTTTGTTAAATGAATATTTTGAAGACACTTGAAGAACCAATGACCACTGCTGTTATAAAACAACATTCATGAAATAGGAACTTGATTTAACTAAGAGGAAGGAATCTCCTGAAAGGTCTCTGACATGCTTTCATTATCCAAAGAGCAAATCTTCTGGCTGCAGTCCTGCCAGAAGAGAAGATGTACAGGCCAACATATTAAGCTTCCAGCGTATAAATCTGGAAGCTATTTTCTGCTAAGGAGAGACTAAAACATTTGAAGTCTAGGCTTTTGTTCTGTTGCTCATCAGCTGTGATAGGCTTCTCTCACAGGCAGTAGTTTGTGAATGCTGTTGTAGTGGCTCCCAAGTATGCTCTTGCTGATAGTTATAGCTGACCAAATGAGCACTGACACAGGGAACTGATGAGATTTTTGACACTTTTGGTTCTGAGGAGGCATTTAAGTGTACATGTACAATTTTGGTACATGTTTTATGAAATGGCAGCGGTATTGTTGGAAATTTTAACCTGGGGACTCAGGGTGGTAGCAATGCCTTCCTTTTTTGTTTCCAGTATTATCTTTATGATCACAGCTTCTTCAGTCTCAGACCCAGGTACCTCAGAGGAAACCTTCTTCTATGCTAGTTACAATGGTATTTTCCAGTTCCTGACTGTAGAATGTTAAAATTGCATTCCTCCTTCTAAGGCATAGCATCGTCACCATTCAGCTCCATTTCCATGGCACTTGTGACAAGAGGAACATAATCTCATGTATATACTGTATTTTGCATCTGGCGTGTTTTGTTTACGTGAATAGTTTTGCTGTAGGTACTTTGTATTTTACATGCCTTTGAATTGTTTGTGCGGAGATTTAGTAATCCTTCTTTTTCTCTTCTCTCCCATTTGTATGTAGTAACGTAATGTTTTCTATTTGTTCTTCTTTGTCCTGAGGAGATTAATTCTTCTGGCTCTAAATGTAGCCCTGTTCATGACTTCACAGTATTTGTGGTGTATTTTCCAAGAAAAAACAATGATATAATATATGGATGGATTTTTATATGCAAGGGATCAAGGTTAGAAAAAAGCCTTTGCAAAGGATCTGGTGAACCTCTGTTGGAGGTTTGGGGATAGAATTGCATTTAATCCAAAAGCATATTTTTCAGAAAAAACCACCACCTTTAGCTGTTGAAAATTATTGGACAGTCATGACAGGGTTAGTGGCAGTATGTTAGAGTTTAAAAATTGACAGATGCTTGACTATTCTGAACATGGAAACAGCTCAGCAGTCTGCAGTTTGGAGCCACTGGCCTAGAGCATCTAAATAAATCTTTGTTATGTAATACTTGGTAGTGGGTGGTGACCATTATGCATAGCTCTGATATATCAGACTCAGGGAAAGTCTTTCCTTTTTCTATGGCCTTGTGAACTTATGGTCAAAGTAAGAACATTTTCTCAGTTTTATATTTGCCTCTTTTGATTAATACTAAATATATTGTTGGGATGCTATCTCTGTGTATGGGAATAAAGTGGCATTTGGTTTTCTTCTGCCTTGCTGGTTAAGGTGCTTAGTGAATTACAGGAACAGAAGACCTTATTGTGCCTGGCATGGACAGTTTCTCTTGTTCATGTCTGCGTATCAAGTGAATGGCACTTCTGTAGCATCTGATCAGCAAATGAAGTTATGCTGTTGTTGCTGCTGTGATTCTACACTTCTTTACGTGAGGGTTTGGCTGGTTTATTCAATTTAGTAGGAACAAATGCATTCCTGTATTCTTTCTCCATTTTACCTGGTAAACCTTACCCTGTCAAAGAAAGAGCTGCATTAATTTTGGGCAGAAATTGGGTAGTCTACCCTGTGAAAATGATGTTTTGTTTCTAAATTTAAAAAGGTGGATTTTTTTTCCTTCAATTCTTTATATTTGAGGCATGACAGAAGTCCAAAGCTTTTGAGAAAAGCTTGTGAGAAAAAGGTTTCACTCTGCAAAATATTTTACCTGTTTGAAGAGATGAACAAGGAGTACAAGAACTGACTTAAGAGTAATGAGAATCTTGATGGCAAGTTTCTAGCGTTGAAGCATGTCTTGATATTGAAGCTCTTTGCTTTAAATGCACTTAAAAACTTTTGAACTCTGCCTAAGTTTTGTGCATTTTACAGCTTAGGTTGCTTGTCTTGTACAAATAAAACAAAGATGTTCACAGGGCAGGAATGATGCTTAATAATTAGAGGAACAAAATGTTATCTCCTTTTTGTTAGTAAAGAGGAATAATCTTACCTTGTAACCATAAAAAACCCTGGTAAAAACAGTCTGAATCAAAGCTATGTATGCTGAGGAGGATTTAACTGTGAATGATGTGGTGAGATAGAGAAAGAACTAAGCATTGGAAAAAAAACATCTCAACACTGATGTCTGCCAGACTGTGAAATAATCTCCCAGGGAGAGAGAGAAGATACATGTTCAGAGGAGTGAATACTCAGTGGTGCAGGGGCTTCAGCAATACTGCGGGGAGCAATCCTCAGCTCGAACAACCTCTTTCAGCGGGATTTTCACGTAGTTTTTTTTTACAATCCTGGACGAATTTATCCTTGAAACTTATTTGAGCAGCTTTTCTTTTCGTCTTTTTTTCGTCGCTAGATGTAGTTTTCTGATGTTTTTTTCCATGAGGACAACAATTTGATGATGTGGTAAATTATTTTGAACTTTATTTTCGTCCTTGAAGCAGCATTCCATGACTCTTTCACTTGTCAGCTTTTTTAGGATCATCTTTCAAGTTTGAGTAAAATATAATAGAGTTTGGGAATGTACCTTATCTGTTTGGTCTTACAAAGCAAGATAAGGTGATAGTAGTGTAATTGCATATGGTTATGCTTTGTAGCAATTTTTTATATTCCTCTGCAGCTGATTGGAATGTTTTAGCAAGGATCCCCTGTACCAGTGGATTTATCTTTGATGTAATTTCACAGTTTGTGCCACTTGCCTTTCCTCCTTCAAAAATGCAGGGGAAGTAAAACCTGTAAAAAAATGAGCTTTCATTTGTAAGGACCAGATGGATTCACAGTGAGTGGCAGAGGGAGTGCAATCAAATGCTGGGTATAAAAGAGTTTAGACAAAAATAGTAAAAATTAGGCAAACACTCTCAATGAAATAATGGCCAACATGGGAAGAGGGTTAGTTAATTTATTTGAAAATGTTGAAACAGAGATGGATGTTTCAGGGTAAAAAGTGTTGGAAAAAAATAATTGTAAATGTTGTGAGTAACTGTAATAGTATTGATGAATTAGCACAAAGGCTTCTAGGGAATAGGTTTGGAAAATTCTTTATGGGATTTGGGAGTTCATATAGTGTAACAAAACCCTTTTAGATCCTGATTATTAGATTTTCTTTCCAGGGAGAATGTGATTTCTAGCTGAAGTATCTTTGACTGCCACAGCTACCTTTTGAAAGAAGGTGCTGTGTGTTTGTATGGAAACTGCTTTTATGAAAAGGTGAAATAATTATTTTGGTTGCAATGTGCCTTGAGCTATTTTAGAACATTTCTCTTTTCTTCCCCATTGGAGCTTCAAGCAGTGCCACTGTAACCCAGAGGATTCTTACTGTTGCTTCTCTCCAAATATTTTTTCCTATGTTGTTAAAATCTGACATTGTAGAAATGTTTGTTAGTAGTAGAAGAATTACTAACAATGATTTCTGTATTGCTGTAATCATCCTGACTTTCATTTTCCATGTTACCCATCGCTGTAATACCTCCCGCATACAGAGCAGTGCTGCCTGTTGCAGGACCACAACTTGCAGCAGACTGAAAGGCAATAATCAGGCATCCAGTGCTGAAGTTTTGATTGCACATGGTGTGACTGCAGCTGTATGAAACTGGTGTTGTGGGTTCAGTGCTACTCAGAATTGAGGAAATCACTGAATCACTTGATTCCTTGGATGTATTTTGCTTGCAAGTATTGAGCAGTGTAAAAGGTTGTACATTTTGTTTCTTCTTCCCTTACACCTTAGCTTTTCCAACAGAGTGTTGAGTCAGAGCTGAAAAACTACCGTTTTCAATAAAGCACCTTTTACAAAATGTATACAGCAGTTACCGATTAGTTTTATACTTTTAAGATCTTCTTCCTGCTTTTGAAATCTGTATGAAATCCATTTATTTGACAGCCCTTTCTAGATCTTTAGAATTGGAATAACGGTGAAGTAGCATGCTGAAATTTGTGTGGTCCCCATAGCTGTGTGCCCGTGTGGGTTGCTGGCTCTGGTGGGGTGCCCCAAAAGACCTGCTGCAGCTCTGATTTCTGATGTTCAGTGAAACAGAGAAGTTATGTGCTGTCCTGGTGACCTGCCTGCCAGCTGCAATTTGTGACTGCTCTACTTTGCTTTGCTGTGTGGGGCGTTTGAAGGCGCCAGAAAATCTGCCGGGAGCTCTCAACTTCTGGGTTTGCTTCTAAGTTTGATAGTAAGTTGCTGATGATGTTGCTGCATATGTAACCTAGATCAGAAGTCATTGAGAGAGTGGTGAAATGGTTGGGCAGCTCAAGTGTAGAGTTTGTGACTTCAGCCAGCATACTAATAATGTTAGCTTTATCTTTTCAATAAATACAGGGCGTGTAATTAATCAACTTCTGCCTGATGCCTGGAGCTTATTATTAAGGGATTTCACAGTCTTCCATGACTTCTGATAAGGCTCACTAAAGCTTGTTGCAGAGGTTTAACTTGAATGTGTATTATTTGAAAAATAGTACAAATACCTGAAAAATACATTTTCTTTGTTTTCTTTCTGTGTAAAGCTACAATAAAAAGCAGTGGATGTGACATTGCTGCTTCAGTGTTGGCAGAGTAAGGAGAAAAGTAATGAATTGATAATCCTCTTTGTGTGGGAGATGACCTTTTTAATTTAAAGTAGCACTTAGTTTATTTTGATAGTAGTTATTACATTGCATGCTTCTGTTTACATTTTCACTAACTGCTTGCTCTTGAATAGCTTGTAGTAAAGCTTTGTAAAGCCCTTTTCCAAGCTATGAATAGGCTAGCTGAGCATGGCATTGTGGAAGCCCTGGATAATAGCTGAGGCTATGCTTTTGAGCCTCAACATACAAAATCTCTGAGGTGGAAATTAGTGGGAGTGAAAGGTATTATCAACAGTGTATTTTCTGAGCTTAGCTATATCTTACCTAAATGAGTTTTTTTTTCCTGGGGATCCCAGGATTGCTAATCTTGAGATATTTGAAAAAGTAGGAAATAGAAATGTCTAAGAATCTTAAAGATTTTTTGACTTAGCAGGTCTCACTGTTTTGCTTCTAGCAGAACTAGCCAAGTCTCAAATAGTGATTTTTGCCTTCTCCAGAAATCTGGAAGAAGCAATGTTTTTAATGAGGAGAAAACAATTCAGAGGCATCTGATTTAAATCTCTGTAGCTTTGCTCTAATCCTGCCATTAGCACAAAACTGTATTCAATTTTGTGGATTTACTTTTATTTAGAATAAATCGGAGGTCCCTCCTTGCTGTGTAATCTGTATGCTTGTTACTTATACTGTCAAAGGCTTACTTGGAAGCTGAGCTGAGGTGGCACAGGGGCATTGTGGACCCCGGGAGAACATGCTCGTATTCTATTTGAAAGAAATTTTGCCATACAAGTTCCACATTTCTGCTCTTCTGTTGATTTTTCATTCTATTTGTTTTGTTGCTTTGGTTTTTTATGTTGCTCTCAAAAAAGAAATCTGTGTAAATAACTTTCTTCCTCCCCCTTGTGAGCTGCATGTAGACCATACTCTTCTTATGCATGCACTGTCCTAACAGAATGACTTGTTTGAAGTATGATTTTTTTTCAAATTTTTGTTGAGCCAACCAAACAAAACCCACCACAAACAGAATTCCTCCAAAACTGTAGAAGCTCATAAATTTGGACTCTGGGCAGCGGTTTAAAGGCAATTTTTCTGTTAATAAGGTATTTTCTACTGTGAACAGTTAAAAGTTGTTGTCCTCTAATGTGGAGAACGTTAGGCTTGCCTCGGGCTTATAAAGTTTGAAGGAATTTAAAAAAAAAGTCCTTCTTATCCAGATCATATTTGTGGGAATGTAGGTAGATTGAAAAAGTTTCCTGAGAAAATAGTCATAATAGTTTCCACGTAAATGACTGAGGTGTTTTAAATTGTCTGTCTTTAACAATATGGATGTATTTTTTAGATTATGCAGAAACTTTCAAAAGCTTTTAATTACAATTTTGTTTGTTTACTTCTAAGTTTCTACACAATTTCTTCAGTATTTTTGGCAATAATAAGGATCATGACACCACACTACCTTGTGCAGAATTCATCAGGGGTTTGTTCATCTGGGACAGAATGTATGAGTTAATACAAAAGCTAGCAGTGAAACCCTGTGTGTTCTTTTGGGATGAAAGAGGCACTATTCAGCCTTTTTTTCTAGCAATCTTTTTAGCTTTTAGTAATAGGTGAATGGGAAAATGGTCTTTCAGTGAAGTGACACTGCTGCATTTCTGTACTTGAAATGTGCTCTCATTCAGTTCCTCCTATGCTTTATGTTTTACTGTCTGTTATAGCTTGCCATTACTTTATGGTCTTGTCAGAACTCAGAAAAATTCTATAGGCAGGTTGAAAAAGTTAGAAGAGATCACTTCTGGAGTAAAGCCAAACAGGAAGATCATTAATTAAAGAAGTGATTATTAAGTCAATGGATTCTGTGCACAGGGAAAGAGCTGAACTTTTGGGTAGTGTGATACTTAGAAATTTGTATAGAATCTCATAAAATGAACCTGCAGTTGAAAATGTTTCAGCAGACAAACCAAATATCTTTCCATGTATGACCTGTAACCATGTTGCCTGCTTCCTCCCTTGCCCTGGCATCAGCACCTGACAAGAGAAGGTGGGGCACCTTCTGATCCCTGCCACACTGGTATAGAGCTGTGTCAGCCCCAAGTATTTAAAAATCTAAATATTTTTCAGTATCTTAAATAATTCAAAGCAGTAGGCTGTCTGGACTACTCACTTTCACAATACAGTTTATGTTTGGAGATGAGTGAAAGTGAAGTTATGAAACTTGACACAAGGGTGGCTGGCACAGTATAGACAGAAAAGTGCTGCTATGGGGAAGAACTTCCATGAGAGGATCTGAGAGGTTTGTCTGATCCAAAGCCAGGACTGGTGAAATGAAGGGAGGCTGGCATTGAGGATCTGTGTGATGCACTGAATACAGCCATGGATCTGTGATTCCTCTGATGCTTTGCAGAACACTCATAAGAAATTACACAAGGAGCCTGATTTTTGTAAGATTCATAAGGATTTCATAATTCTGCAGTTCTTATACTGGTCTGTTGTTTTCTTGTCCACTCCCCATGTCCTTACTAGACATCTCTCTAGAAAGCCAGGAGGTTGGTCACGAAGGAGAAGAGGGTCAGGACAGATCACGCCAAAGACCTGCTGAGCTGTGGGCCTGGTCATGCCATGTGTGGGTTGGCCTGCCAGCTGCTGCTGGACCTCCCCCTTCACCTTCTAGAATTCTTCTGAAGCTTTAAGAAATTCCATTATCTTTGGGACTCTTAAAAAACAAATTAAAAATTGGCCAGTGACTAAAAAAGTAAAGTGTGAGAAATAAACAAATGCTTAATCACTTAAAACTATTGTTTGTGGATTAGCAAAACAGCCTACCTTCCAGCCTCTTTATTCACAGGGTATTTTTTTCCATTGTAATGTTATTTATAGGTTGTAATCTTACAAGCTTGAGTGGCTCTTTGTTTTCTTTGTGGTGAACAGTAAGTGAAAATCAGGGACAGAATATCTTAAATCTTTAATGAGGATTTAATTGTGCCAGCATTTTTTTTTTGAGTGGTATCAACTTCATAAAAACATTATGTATAGTTCACATATATAATTGACTCTGCACAAAACTACTTATGAACAGATAATAATTGTATTGTTTGTGCTTTATAAATTCCTTCTTGCTTATGGCTTTGATTTGGTGTTTGCATTCTCCGTAGATCTTTAAAGAATTGATGCTATATGAAGTACAGAATTCCAATTATGTTTCTAAAAACAGAATTTAAATATTTTGATGTTAAAAAGTATTTATTTATAATTCTCCACAAGCTAAATGTCAGACCATGATTACTTTATTTTGTTTTTTACTTCCTTTTTTTCTTTCTGTCTGAAACCTAAGTTATGATTAATTGTATAAAATATTACTGAAGGAGATGATTAGAATCCTTAAGGGACTGTTTTTAGTTTCAGTACGTGGCATTTTGCAGTTGCAGTCATCTTTCATAAAAAGGTCATGCAGCTAAGAGTAGTATTTTTATTTGCCCCAACAATGTTTTTACAAGTGAATGAGCTCCTCAAGAGAGTAGTTTCAGTTACTTCAGAAGAAATGCAGAACTTTCTGATAATCAGACCTGTGTTTTTTGAAAAGAAAAAACCTTTTTCTTTCTGTTTGCTTACATTTTTCACTAAATATTTGAAACAATTTTGAATCCTTGCTATCACTCTCACTAATGTGTGACTGATGCTATAGTGGCAAATAATTGAAAATAATGGGTTACAGAGAGGAAAACTCATCTGTTAGAAATAAATTTTCAAGACAGTAGATTGATTTCATGTATAACCTTTTCCCTGAGATAAAGTAGAATTTAGGCTGTCAAAATTGATGTATTAGCACATCTTAGTGGAAAGGGTTGGCATTTTCAGTTCTGTTTCATATTTTGTTTTCTGTCTTGGGTATTATTGTCTGAATTCACAGATGATTGACAAAGTATTCTTTGTCATGACTTACTCTAGAGATTTCCATTAAAAGCAGATCAAAGATGGCAGAAATAATCTAATTGTAGTGAGTTGCTCTAGTTTAATTTTTAAAAGAATTTTAAATATAGTGTTTTATGTTATCAATATATGATTTTATTATTCTGTTGACTTGTACATTTTTAATTTCACTTCCTGAGGGAGAATTGTTCAAAGGCTGTGATTTATTTTGATGAATTTTTTTTGACATGTTTTCAATTTTTTTTCCTCTGATAAAGGTGAGCTGCAAAGGTATCCTCTTACTATGAGTTGAGTCAGCTTTTTTTTTTTCTTTTTGGTGATAATTTTTTTTTTAAATTTTAAATCTAATATTTTGCTTCACTTTGTAGAAGGTTTCCTGATAAGCCCCTGGTCTAAATTTATTTAATTTTTTATCAGTTTGAGTGGCAGTGGGGAGAGTCTGGGTGGATTTCATGTTGCACTTCCTTTGAAATTCATTGTAATCTCAGCTGTAAAACATAGTATGCAATCCACAGAGAGGAATCTCATTATTGAGGTGGAAGCCTACATCAAGGTGGTGTTTTCAGGATTTTGACAGTACTCAAGATTTTCATCAGAGGTTTGAAAACTAGAGTGGAGAGGCAGTGGTCTTGAAGGGGATCCACCAGAGTGTAGGAAGAAAAGAAAACTACAGTGAATATTCAGAGAGGATGGGAGGTGCCCCTCAGGAGGTGCCAAAGCAACGTGCATGGAATTGTGGGGAGGGAGCAGCTGGATAAGCAACAGCTCTGCCAAAACCTCTGTGGGGATTGCAGCTAATGCGAGATGGGTTGGCTGCGAGGTATTGGTACTGAAGGGAGGTGCTGAACTGAGAAGGGGAATGCTCAGTGTGGGCTCAGGTGATGTATCCAGTTTGGCATTTGAAGCAGGGTCGTGAAAGTCTCTAGAGGACAGAGTGAAGAGGGAATCCCTACAATTAACTGGGGATTGTTTAAGCTGAAGAAGGGATGGTGTGTACAGAACACTGAAAGTATCTTCAGTGAAGAAAGAGGCAGCAGGCAATCTGTTCTTGGTTTGGCAGGACTGGGTATAACTAACCAGCTTGTCCTGAGAAGGTGAAGAGTCAGATGAGAGCTTGGGAAAACTGCCAGCAGTAAAAATATCAAAACACTCAAATCTGACTAAGTAGCCATGGATAAATACACATATCAGAAATGTAATCGTTGTCACTGATGCTTCAGAGACCAGCACATTTATATGGTTATGTCAGATGGCATCTCAAGATATGACTCGGTGATTGCTGAGTTTTTTGATATGCTGTCACAGAACTGCATTTTGATTGGTTTTGCAGGTAGGGGGGTAAATCAATCCACTTGAACCACCACCTTTTTTTTGTGAAGCATCTCTTCTCCTTTTTTGTTCTCCACACAGTATTCTTGCTGGTTAGTTCCAGACCAGTTTGGAAGAAGAGACCATAAAAGTAAATAAAACTATTCATTTTTTATGAAACTGCTGATGGGGTTTGGGAAAATATATTGACTTCCTCATCTGAAAAGAACACAAACTGAATTTGGCAGTAGCCAAAGCAATTGTGTGGGTCGGACCAACAGTGTTCATGTAGCTCTGGACCCATTGTAGATTGCGAGGGCCACCTGTGCCCTGGGGGGCATCAAGCGGAGCACCGCCAGGCAAGGGAAGGGGTTGTCCTGCTCTGCTCTGCCCTGGTGGAACAGGCTCCCCAGGGAAGTGGTCACAGCATTGAGCCTGACAGAAGTGTTTGGGCAGTGGTCCCAGGCACATGCTGTGATGCTTGGGGTGTCCTGTGCGGGGCCAGGAGTTGGACCCTGTGATTCTAATGGGTCCCTTCTAATTCAGCATATGATTGTATGGCTCTGTTTCTTGCCTGATCAGAGTTTCTTCAGGTGTTAGAATTAATTTTGGTTTAGTAGTAATAGAAGATGGTTTAGAAGTCAAAGACTAGCCAGACATAGGGATTTGAGGTTTTTTTGAGTTATCTGAGCAATAGATTTGTTTTAATTCATGAAGTGGTAATCCCATGTATTCACAGAAAAAGTGCCTCCTTCATAATACTCATATACTTACTTTTATGACCAACTTTATAGTTCTTTACTCCATCCATTATTTTTCCATTTTTGCTGATTAGATATCATATGTAATCTGTAGCAGATAAAAGAAGAACCATATAGAAAATACCAATGGCTTTGTCAAGGTTGTACCCACTGACTTCCAATATGTAATTTATATGTTGAGCTGAAATGTTGTGACATACCTAGCAGGTATCTGTAAAGGGGTTCTGTTTACAATTTGTGGTTTTAAGGGAGAGCTGTAAACACAATGTAATGGCTTGTTTACTGGTGATTTAAACATGTTAACTTGTATTAATTCTGTGTTGAATGCAAGCTGCTTCCCACGTTAGTTAATAATTGTAACACATCTGTGCACACTCTATGCAGATAATGTAGAGGGAGTGGAAGGAGTATGGCTTTCTTGCTTTTCAAGTAGATGTGAAATCCCAGAAAGCTCAGATCAGCTGATCCTCTCTCTGTCAGAATCTGAAGCCTCTGTGCTTGCCTATGCATGTTAAGTATTTTCACCTGACATGCATCCTGTCAGGTTGATAGTCCGAAAATCTTTGATTTATGATAGAGCATGAACTGGATTAGAACACATTTACACTGTGAGTGCTGATAATGGATTCTTTCCTGCCACTTCACTTTTTTTCCCCTTTGAATGGAAGATCTGTGATGCAATTTAGAAGGAGGGCAGATGTTTGCAAATTAATGAAGTCATAGCAACAGCTCAAGCCTTCAGTAACAAGTTTGGCAGGCTGATGTTACCTTTGCTCAGTTTTCCTGAGTGTCTCTAAAATGAGCTCTGCTCTCTCTTTCTGCTTACTGAGTCATTCTACTAGGGATTATGTCCAACATAATTCCCAGAGGAAGTGAAGAAATTTGAAGAAAATTGGTTTGGTGCAAAATACTGCCCTATATCTATGTAACTGAGAATAGCAGTATAATTTCGTTCATGTCACAAATAGCATGCTGGGCCTGAGAGAGCAGAAATGGAAATTGCTTATGCAGGGGAGTGAACGGCGACATGTTTGCTACTAATATAATACACAAATCCATTCTGCTCCAATTCTTACACTGTGCCTTTCTGTAGTATAACAGGGGGTCTCAGTATAAACAAATGGCTAACCTAATCAGTCTGTTTCAGCATTTCTCTTTGTTGAATTTCCGTCCAGATTGTACCTTGGCAGGGCTGGCTGCCTGTTACAGTGTAATGTTTGTAGGGCTTTCAGATGGAACAGTATAATTAAACTTACAAAAGGTTTCAAATTGGAAGTTTCTTTTAGAGTACAAAAGCAAAACAATTACATATTAAATAGCACAAAGTAAATGAGTACTAAAGATAAGCAGTGAGGAATTATTCTTGTTCAAGACTTGGGTTACACAGACTGATAGGGCCTTCAATGCTGAATAAATATATGTAGCTATTTACTTTTGACTAACATGTAACAGAGTGTATTCTCTGCCCTGGTCCATGACGATGTGTTTATAGAATTTAAAACTGGTGCCTAATTCTTAAGCAGTAAATTCCAAGATGCAGTAGTCTAGAGGTTGTGTCAAAGGTATTTTAAAATATGCAGAAAAGAAGCCAAAATAATGAAATCTATGCAAGTAGGTATTTCATTCCTCTGAGTTGTATCTTTATCATGATCCTGCCTTTGTGGGTCCTTATAGGTTTTATTAATTTTTTTGCAAATTTTGTACTTCTCTTGCCTAGTGACCTTCATCTGAAATTTTGATTTTGATCCTTTAGAGGTTTTATGTTCAATGCTGAATTGGTGCATAAAATATAGACCAGAATGATAAAACATTGCATTCAGAAAAATAGTCCTCAGTGTATTTCTGATGTGAAAGCCAAAGAAAAGGAAAAAAGAAACTTTCACAGCATTTTTCACAGTGCTGTATTTAAGCTGCTTCACACTGAAAGTATTTCAAACTAAACCCCCTGTATTAAAGTATATTAGTAGTATTATATTCTCTGTAGTGTCTATTTTTAGGACAGTGTAATGCCTGCATTACAGTTCAGCAGTTTCCTTAACTGATATGAAACATTGCAAAACTCATAGAAGGAAAGGATAAAATAAATGTGGGCTCAAAATGATTTGATTTTGAATTCTGAAAGTTAATTCCAACTTTGGATTTCTTTGTAATTCTATTAGGTAGAATTAGACTTCTTTTTGCAATTCTAGTAAGGTAATACCTTGTCCTCCAAGGCAACTGTAGGTGACAAGTACTGCAGGGCAGCTCTGAGACATTTTGGGAATACTAAAGATCATGGTTTTTGTGTTCTGCTGCATTAAAAAAATGCAGAGAAACTTAATTTTAAAAAAATGCAAAGTATCCTCCATAACTGTGATCATGAAACTTGCAAGAACCACTAGAGTCTATGGTGGCTTGTCTGTGCTATTTTTGAATATATTATTTATTGAAGATGTTATGATTTTGCTTATTTCATATTCACACATTTGGTAGAAAGGTGTCATTCTTAATGTTTTGAGTGTCTTGTTACAGAATCTGTCATTAGAACTGAAAGTCTACGAAAGTCAAAGCAAAGGGCTCTTCATTTACATTTTATTTAAGACAGCACTAAGTAGAATAGAAACGAGTGTAGATAAGAATTTTGAGGATTTAAATCACCAATGTTATTGTTGTATAATAAGCCAGACAAGGTGATTTCAGAGGGGTTTTTGATTTATTGCTGGAGAGTGGTCTGCAAAATGGGTTTTTCAGTGCCACGACGGTTGGTGGATTGAGAAGACCAACAACATGTGTGTCTGGCTTGGTTTAATACTATTTAAAGAGGTCAAAGCTTTAAAAGGAGTTCCCTCCCCTTAGTTGCAACCAGGCCCTTTCCACCTATTTGAAGAAATACAAATAGATTTATAAGAGTCAAAAAGTAGCATTTACTAACAAGCAAAACTGCAACAGGCAAAAAAATGCAGTAAATAATCACGTGATACAGAATTTCTAAGTCTCACAAACTTCCCCAGAACAAAGAACAACCCAAAATGGTGGAAATACCCCTTCCAAGATGGCACCTGCCACAGGGAGACAAAGGGAAAATGGCACCAGCTCACTCCCCCGGGATAGCGCTGCCCAGGAGGCAAAGGGAAAAAAGATGGCCACAAACACTCTGGGGGTAAATCTTTTTATCTACTCATGTGAAGTCACTTTCCCCCATATTTGCGTTAAAGTGAGTTGAATATATGTCAATACTGTTTTCATAATTATTATTTTATTTCATTGAGCTTGTGGCAGATTGACCTTCCCTGGCTGCCATCTCTCTGCCTCTCCCTCCTCCTCCTCTATAGGATCCTGAAGAGAAAATAATATGGAAAGGTTTGTAAATTGACATAAAGAATGGGATTTCCAGTTGCTGTCATGGGCAAAGATTTGATTTGGGGAAAATAAATGTATTGCCAATTAGAATAGAGTTGCATGGTGAGGAACACGGACAAAACTCGCCTTGCTTGGGTCACCCTCAGCTTTTTTCATGCTCAGCATTGTTCCTTCATTTCTGACTCTTCCACATCCTCTTTTTTGGAGTAGGCCTGCACCCCATCTTGACACTGCAGCTCAGGAGGGAAAAGTTGAGGTAGTTTCTTCTTAAATTATGACTCAGATGTGGCAAGTGTTTGTGCTGTGAAGCTTAGAGCCTACAATCAGCTATGGCAGTGGGCAGCTGCAGAGCTCTGAGTAACCCTAGGTTTGCTTAGGGGATGCACAGTTGAGGGTTTTGGGATTTGGTAGAGAAGACCATTGCCTGTGACTGGGCAGGGTCTTTCGGTGAGGTGACAGGAGAAATACAGTCCTTGGGACCAGAATGGTAAAAAGTGTGGTTTATTGGAAAAAACCTAACAAGCCCCCTAGCTTGGTAGGAAATCTAGGGAAGCTAATGGGCTTGCAGATGGTCCTTCAGTACCGTCATCCGAATGCTTAGGTCTGTGGTTGGCAAAGCGCCAGCACCAGCTGGTGCTGCACGTCTTGTCCGGACCTGGACTTCTGCTGTCCCCGCTGCCAGCTGAGCTCTCACAGAAGGCAGCCATCTTCCCCCACACATGTACGTGCATAGGAGGAATTGCCCAGTGTATGACCAAAAGAGTTACTTTTGTTGTGAGGACAGGAGAAAACAGAAACAGGTTGTCTCTGTTTTTCTGTAAGTCTGTTATTTTGCAGAGTTCAGATTCCTCTGGGCAAAACAGTGCAAAGAGAGTCACAGCTTCATTTTCTGTTATGCATAAATGAAGCTGAGGTGAGGAAAACCTGGACCATGATGGTACAGAGGCCCCCCTCTCTGGGACATGGGAAATGTGTGGGGATGGGATTGGCTGCGCTTGCCGTGGCTGGGAGCCAAGGGAGATGTCATTGCTGCTCAGAAGCCTTTGGCTGCTCTGTTTTGTAGTCACTCAGGTGCTGTTGTCCTTCTGTTGTGGGGTACCAACAAACTCTCTCTTGCTTATTGTCCTTAAATGTTTTTTGGTTGCTTAGTTCTTTGCAGCAGGTATGGGTTATTGATTTCGAGCTTGTTGGCTCTTCTTCATTGCACCTTGAACATCTCTGCTGATATTTTTTTCATTTGCTTTCCAGTGTAATAATAAGGTTTTCTGTATGAGCCCTCTAAATATTTGTCTGCATGGTGTTACTCTTATAAGCTATAAGATAAATCTGTATTTGGCCTCTCAGCTTGCTTGGTTAGCTGAACTGTGATTGTTACTTAGATTCTCAAACCATCCAAAATTAAATAACATAGTACAAAGAATTATTTGGTGGTTTTAGAGTTTTTTATTGGGTTTGGGTTTTTGGGGTTTTTTTTCTGTTTGTTTGGATTGTGTTGGCTTGGGTTGGGTTTTATTTGAATCTTTGGGAAGGAAAATGATACTTTATGTCTGGGTTTTTAAAAATAATATATTGTTTTTTCTGTCACTACAATTATTTCTTTTTCTTTTAGGATTTTGCTGTTATGTTAGGTTAATCTATTTTGCAGCCATTCACCTACATTTCTTAGCTCAAAATCTCTCTTTCTGCCAATTCTGATAGTTGTTTTGAAGAAATCTATTAGGTGATCTCCAAGTCTGCTCCACAATGTGTACTGAAGTACAGTCTGTGGGGACCATTACAAATTGCCTTCAAAAGCTTCCTTCAGATCCAAGCTAAAACACAGAGCCAAACCTGCTCTGAGAAGCTGTCTCTGACAAGTGTGTAAGACAAGCTATTCCCTTTCCAAACTGCAGATTTTTTTTCCATGGTCCTTCACCTTCCTCTCTGCTTCCGTTTTTTTCACAGAAGTCACGGAAAGACTTTTTTTTTCCCCTAGAACTGGTGTGAGTTAGAATTTCAGAGTCTTTTAGAAAAGATATAGGCCTGAAAGATCCATCATTGTTTTCCCAGGACTAATTTTAATTTCTTTAATCATGGCTTTAATAAAATTTTTGAAACATTCTGCTTGTAGCGACTCACATTTTGTTCCAGAGCTTGGATGATGTGTATTTGAATGATTTGTATCAGGATCTGCACGAGTAACTGTGAGCTGTTTGAAAACTGGCCTGAACTTTTGAAAAGCTTGAAACTTGGTTGTGTAAAATTCCTATTGTTGACCAGCTGCATTTATACAGAAAAGTTGTTCTATTCAGGTGCTTGATTTAACGTGTTTAGAAGTGTGTGGCAGAATACCATTTTGGAGTCTTAGTTTTTAGTAACCCTTTTGGCAGAGTTTCAGAAGACTGTAAGGAAGAGTATGTTTTGTTAATACTTTCAAAAGTAAGTGAATGTCTAATACTTGTAGCATGGTAATTTAATGTAAGTCCCCTGTAGGATGATGGAAAGGATGTTTTGGGTTGACAAACTTCAAAAATTGCAAGCCTCTCTAAACTATGTATGGGGCAGTTGAAGCAAGCAAGAACTTGGGGGATCTTAGTGGTTTGTGCTTCTTAGGACCTTGGATTTACTGATCATCATGGGTTTTGCAGCTTCTATAGAGCTAAAAGTTTACTTGTCCAGAGAAGTTCATGTAACTTAATACTGACAGCAGCCATGTGCCTGACTGATTTGAAACATGATGCTGAATTCTGTTGTAAAGTGGTAAACTCAGAATAATCCTGTAGCAACCTACAAAGCTATATGAAGTATGTAGTTCTTTTTTATTTTCATTGCTTTTATGATCCAGTTCCATGTTTAGAGTTAATTCATGTTAAATATGTTTTACCATAGAATCACTCTTTTTTGTTGTCACTTTTCCCTACTCTAATTCCACTGGTTGGGTGTGTTAATATAAAGGATTTTATAATGTCAGGAATGCATAATAAAATATTTTAAATGGAATACATGCTTCTACTAAAATCTAAGTATTGCTATGTAAAAAGAGAAGAAAAAATAATTTTTTCTGGGTGTCATTTCTCTTTCAAAGGTAGACAAAAGTACTGTGGGGCAAGGTACAAATAATTTTAAAACTAGGCAACTGCCACCTTGTGTGTGTTGTGAAAATTTTTAATTCAGGTTCTGTTTTGCCTGTGACTCTATCTTTAAATGCTTTAACGTTATATCCGTTTTCCTGTTGTCTCTGAACCCGGAGTGGAGCTGGTCTGTGTGGAGGTTCTAGCTGTAAATATTGCATAGAGATGTGAAAAGCATGCTTGGCTGACTCTCCTCAATTTTCTTAATTTTTTTCCAAACTCTCCTGTGTAGTTGTGTTCTGGTCAGTTTATTTCCTTAGCAGGTAGACTGGCAAGTGTATGGGGAAGCATTGTGCATTTTACAGAACGCATCTGCTTTTGATTTGCACTATCTGGTAGAAGTGTGTGTGATCTAGTTAACTTGATTAACATCAACAGATTTTTTTTTTCTTAACCTGATGAGACCCCAGTGGCTGCAGCCAGGCATCACTTCCATTTCCCTGCTCAGACTGTAATTTCTGAGCAAGCTGTGCATCTGAGCACCCTGAGCTGTGAACAGTGCAATTGCTAATACTCCTCAAGTTCTGTTGTAAGCTGCAGATGTGGAGAAATGCCAGCCTTCATTAGGGTTTAATTATGTCTGGGGAACAGATTTCATGTGTAGTCGCCTTGGAGCAGCTATTTTCAGTAACAGGAGTATGCTTGTGCTGAAAAAATAGGTCTCAGTCAAGATCTTCCTAGTTCAGAGAAATGAATGATGTTGATGTCTTCCCTGTTTGGATGAGTAGCCCTTGTCTCATCAGCTCCGGGGGGTTGCACAGGTTGTATCTTGCTTTCAAACTCATAGAAGGCACAGAATTGCTAATGTTAAGACAGGAAAAAAATTAGTTTGGGGAGACTGGAGCAGGCAGATTTGTCTTGTGAGGCCGTCAAATGCAGGTAGGTGCTGGTCTAGCCACACAGACCGCTCCTGCTAATGAAAATCTGGTGTGCAGTGCCTCGTGGTGCATCTGCTTTAGCGCTGACAAGCGGCCACAGCATTTCAGAAAGGTTGTAACAGTGGAAGATGTGCTTGAGAGTTTTTCACCTCTTTCCTCAGGACTATGCTTGGAAGTAATTGTATGACATCTTTCCATATGATTTTGGAAGTGGCTGTGGAACTGTGTGTGTGGTCGGTAGGGCACTGGAACACAGCTGCCAATCTGTGAGAAAATACAAGTGGCAGATCATCTTTCTTTGGAAACATGTGAGCTGAACTGTGTAGCTTTGATTTTCTGTTTTTAATGTGAATTGAATCAGCAACATTAAATAGAAGTAGTAAAATGATCTGCAAGTGTTAGAAGTTGATGGTTAGAGATGAGATTGGGCTAAAATGATAATAGAAAATAGAGTACAAGAGGCAGCTGTCTATATAGAGAGGAGAAAAAAGTTAACTTTAGTCTCCTGTAACCTACATGTACACATTCTTGCTTCCTTTTTTTTTTTTGCATTTATTGTTTTGTGTCATAGTTCTTGTTCCTTATGAGGTGTATTTTCCCGTCCCAGTTACCTACAGGTATACCCAGAAGACTGAATCTTTTGGGTTTTTTTGGGTTTGGTTTTTTTGTTGTGTGGTTTTTTTAGGGTTTTTTGGGTTTTTTTTTTTTGGTTTTTTTTGTTTTTTTTTTTTTTTTTTTTTTTTGTTTTTTGTTTTTTGTTTTTTTTTTTTTTTTTTTTTTTTTTTTTTTTTTGTTATTTTGTTTTGATTTTGTGGGTGTTTGTTTGTAATTTGAGTTGTGACTCTAAATTAAATACTTTTGTTGGTGGGATTTCACGGTTCCTTCACTAGTCTTTGTTAGCCTGCAGCCCTTACATGCTCTTGTTTACTTAATTTCTGTGAATGGAAACAGATACCTGATGTCTTGCTGTCACTCAGAAATAAGTACTAAGAGACAAACTAGCTAGTACTTGAAGCCTTCTTCTTAATAATGCAGTCCAGATATATATCAGGTCCTTTAAAAGCTTATTGTATCACAGGTAAAAAGTGTTAGCTCAGTTCTGATTGGCAAGAACTTCATGCTCATGACCAAATACCGGGGAATTTTAGCTGTCTCATCTCTGACTGGCTCATACTTCCCCACTCTGAGTAATACCTCCACATCGTACATATTGTCTTCACCAATGACTTTCTCAGAGAAAGACTTGGAAAAGTTATTGACAAAAAGACATATAGTAAAGTGCAAGTATAATAAAAGTAAAAGTTTAAATAATTAGTGTCTATTTTGAGGTGTTTCCTTTTCCTAGTATAAAAATAGGATGGACGGTTGGGGTTGGGAGTTGTGTAATCCAGTGTTTCTGGTAACTATGTGTTACAGTTGCCAGGCAATGGTACACTTTTAAGTGCATGAAAGGCAAGGAAGTTCTGTATCCTGTGTATCTCCATTTTTGAGTTTAATTCAGGTATAGCTCCTTTGGAACTTGTGAAATAAAACAAATTAAAGGACGATCAGATCTTTTAATTCTGTGCTGTCTGAACCATGATTGCTTTTCATGAGGAAATATCCTTAGCTTGAAATTCTCAGGAAATGAGTGCCTCAGAACAAATGCATTTGCTGATTGAGTCACTGAAGTTATTATTTCAGCACTATTTCTGTACCAATTCTGAGTTGAAACAGTGTTCTGTGACAGCTGAAGAAGCTGATGAGGCTGATAGACTTAACTAGCTGGACTTTATTGTCTTTGGTATTCCTTGGTATTCTTTAAAGCTGTGAATTTGCTGAAAAGCCTTCTATCACATTCTAGCAAACCCTTGAAGTGATCTCAACATCATCCAAATGTTTCTGTGTACCTGACACAACCTGTGGATTGATTGTATAAAAGAATTTAAAAAGCTAGAGTTTAAGTCAATTGAAGACTTTGCTTCCTGTGACAGAATTGGTGTTTTAAGGAGGGAAAGTTGAGGGAAAATTCAGTGAATCTTCTGTCTCACTTTCATCCAAGGTAGTTGTGTCTAGACTGTGCAACACTGGCCTAGAATGCAGCTGAATAAGCCTTTTATAGCTAGAAAGGTGTGATCAAGTCTTTATGTGTAGCCAGAGGAGCAAAATCCAAGGATTTTTTGGACATACGTGTTCTTACTCTGTCAGTAAGGCTTGAGGCCTTCTTATTCACCCTGAAGGTAGCCAAAGCAGCATTGCATATGTTGTCAGCCTTGCAGTTCACTGGATCATATAATTTACTTTTGTCTACATTTATTTATATTCCACTACTAATGACTCTTAAGGGGATAGAAAGGATATTAGGCTTCCTGGGCTGAGTTTTTAAATTTTTTTCGTTTTGGTAGGTTAGATCTAATCCCTCTTTGTTCAAATAGAGAGAAAATGATTGTCTTCATTGCTATAAAAATACCACTAGTGTAAAGATTATTTGAATTCAGAATTCATCACTGAGGACCCAGCATTTTATACTCTATTCTCTGAGACAGTTCTGCCCTTTTACATAGGGGAGAAAGAATGGTGAATTACAAACAGCCATGAACTTAGATTTGGTATAGATTCACTTTTAATAGTTGTGCTTCTAACAGATATTGACATTAGCTTCACATTGTAATACCGATTTTAAACACTGTGATAGTCTGACAGTGCTTATGTACTTTTAAAATTTTTCATTCTTATTTGGGAATTGATTCTGTTTGTAGCCATGATTTGAATACCAGAGTAACAATTCCAGCATTCTAAGTTTTAGATGATCTGTCTGCTACTTAAATAGCAAGACCTAATACCCAGGAATAAACTCAGCAGTAATGTGTCAGAAAATGACACCAGAGTGAAAGCAAACCCCAAATTTCTTTAGTTTGCCTCTTAATAGGACTATTACTTAGGAAGCTTAATCATTTTGGTGGTGACAATAGTGAGTTTTATTCCCTTAACCACTTACGATCTGGGATTTATGAGGTATTTTTAAAAGTGTTTTTGGTCTTTTGTTGCACTTCACTGCAGAGGTTGCCTGTGGTTCCTTGTCAAGATTTTTCTCTAGTGCTTTTAGTTAATTTTGTCTGTTTGGGCCATAATGTCTATTAAGCTTTTCTGGCAGCAGATGGATGGCTTCCATCCATGTATTACCTCTGTTTCTTGTGCAGGCATGACTTACGTGTTAGGTAGTGAGAAGGATCTGTTCCTTTTCTAATCACAGTGCTCCCCATCTCCAGTGCCCTTAAGTATTTATGAGATCTGGACTGCCTGCATTGAAGATTACTGAATGGTGTTTCTTGCTCAGGAGTATATTTTAGCTTTGAATAAGATGCGAATTGGAATGGATGAAAAGTGTAAAATGTTTTGAGTGCTCTAAATGCTGGTAGAACATAAATTCTAGATCTGTCTACTGTTAAAAGTTATGGGTTCTTGTGTGCAAAGCAATATTGTGCATGCAGCTTTTCTGCTTTATACTTACTGTAAGTGTTCACAGCTTTTCAGCCTCATTATGAACCAATATGTGTGTGTGTGTGCATGTGGTGGGATGTTAGTGTCACTTTCCAGGTGCTGCTTTTGCTGACTGACAAGAAATATAAGTTTCACAGCTTTTTTATTTAAAGCTGTTTTGGATGAGCTTACTTAGCACATGGCAGCAGAAGCAGTGAGGTTTCCCAAGCAGGTTGCAGTTCAGAAAAGAGTTACCTAATATAGGAGAACTCCTTCAAAGCAGGCATTGCATATGTTGTCAGATTCTCAGAAGTTTCCTACCATAGGGGCTTTTTAAAGAAAAAAAAAAATTAAGGTGTTTCTCAAAGTCATCTGTTTGCTAAAAGACTGTGTTGGTTTTTTGAGAGGTAGCTTGTGTTCGTATGCCTTGTTGAGATCTGTACAAGAGAAACATTGGTGTATTGCTGAAGTCAGGAAAACAGAGGTGCTTCATGAAGTTTCTCAGAGAGTGTGCCAAGAAGACTTCCACTTGAGGTGAGATGCCTTTGAAAATTCAGTCAGAAGCCCCTGTATTCCTAGTTTCATTTGGAGTTATGTATAAGTATGTTGAAAGAATAGTTATTTTTCATGGAAGACATGGGTGAATGTGGCTGAAGTATTTTAAGGAAGATAAAACTATTTTGCTCACACATTCAACTGCCAAAAAAGAAGAAACAATTATGCTTGTTATAAATGAAATAATTACCAAAAAACCCAGTTTGTGTATATGCAAATACCCCTCATGGCGATCCAGGCTGGGGCTGGTGGGGACAAGTAGCAAATCTGAGACAAGGCCCAGGCAGTAAAATAAGGGTCAGCTGCACCTGGGGAAGTCTGAGACAGACACGATCCTGAGAGCCAGGGTAGGATAGGAGCTATCCCTTCGACACAGAGCCTGCCAGAACCCACCTGGGTACTGCCTCCCTTTTGAGTCCCTGATACAGGGGACGATACTGGTGGGAAATGGTGGGAAGCCGCAAGAGACACAGGAGAGGCAGGACCAGGTTGCTTCAGCTGAGAGGAGGGCTGGCTTCCATGTCACCTGCCCACAGGACAGGGGAGATACAGCCAGGCTCCTCACAGTAGTGTGTTGTGGGAAGGAGAGCTAGAGACAGTTGAGACATGCTGAAACAGGAGAAAATGAAACATTTTTCCTGCAAGGACAGTCCATTGGTAGCATCAGGGCCCAGACAAGCTGTTGCCATCGCCAGTCTTGCAGGTTCTCAAACGCCAACTGGATAAGGCCCTGAGAAGCCTAGTCTGAGCTCAAAGCTGGCTGTGCTTGGGGCAGGGTTGGACTGGAGACCTCCTGTGGTGCCTTCCTGAATTTTCCTGTTGTCCTTGATGTGACAGAAAACGTGTGTGTGTAGTCTAGTTCCATGGGGCACACAGCTTTGTTTTGAGACATTAACTATAGCTGACAAACGTATCAAGAGTGTGAGCTTTTATTGAAGTCAGCATTAAATTGTGGAAATACAATGCATAATGCTGTTATAAAATAAACCCTTAAAGTAATATTTATAATAATAGCAACAATAATAATAATTATTTCCTTTCTGCCTGCATATACAAGAAATCAAACAATTATTCATCTGGACTTGGGTAAAAAAGAGCAAACCAAATTGGAATCTGAATACTTACACTTTCACATTTTCTTACTGCGTATCTTTTCCTGAGTAGAACTTGGCTTGTGTTGAGTTCTTGCTCTAGGATGATAGTCTGCCCTTTCATGGTGTTTTAAAGTAGCAGAGAAAAATTCTTAAACTTTCAACTTCATGATGCTTAAGAAATATATGGATATATTTTTTTTTCTTCTTTATAGACAGGAAGGTAATTTAACCTTCAGCAAAGAGTTAGTTGCAGTAGTAATCAACCTCTGAATTCTCTATTGTGGTGACACATTCATCCATCACGTCCTGTGTGCAAAGCTAAGAGTGCTTACAGAACACTTTCCCAAATATGTTTGATTACCAGTGCACAGCTGCTGTTCTGGGTAATTAATGTGAGACTATAATATCATTCAGATCAGTGCTGTGTCTATATTTCCAAGGTCAGATAACCTCTCTTGCTTATATTCTCTTCTGTCTATGGTATTTTATGTAGATTATTGACTTTTGTTTGCTTGCAGGAAATAAAGAGCTTTTTGCTTGTCTGGTGGGAAAGATCAGGCAGGCCTTGTATTTGTTTGAGGAAAGGGCTTTTAAGAATAAATAATGAGTGGAGTTTAGTAGTCTTCCAGCTACCATGTATAAACAGGGGTTTAGTAAATTCTGACCTCCAATCTTCATAGGTGTTCATTAATTCACTATCGTAAAGACTGATTGTTAGACAGTAAAATAAATGTTCTTGACTCGGAAGCTTACTTTTCATTGAAGGTTACTGAGACTGAGGTGACCTGAGGCCCTTCATTCAGATCAGATTTCTAAGTCAACTTACTTTTAAACAAGTAAGAATTATTTTACATTTCATAATAAATAATAAGTTATTGTTTTCAAAGTTAAAAGCTGGAATTTAATTTATAGGATGAAAGGCAAGCAGAAGGGTGTTTTTCAGTAAAAAGCTTTTAGTAAAGCTTAACATTTCCTCCTCTTCCCTTCAAAATATGCAACCTTGAAAGTTTTGGGATATCATTATTTGAAATCAAGCTGAGAGAATTCTTTAAATGAGAAAAATTTTACACGTGGAGCTTTGGAAGCTATAACTTTGACAAAGGAAAGTGATGGATCTGCCAGGTGTTTTTTAGCCATATTTTGTGTGGTTTGTAATCTCTCTAAGACATGTCAGTGATGCCATCTGTCCATAAAACTCATTATGTTGCAAGCATGTATTAAGACTTCTAAAACAGGATATCTTATTTTCAGCAATTACCAGTACTTTTATTGTCATAAAAATTATTGCACTTGATACCTTATTTGACTTGAGTAATCTTCATGTAGCTGATTTTTTTCCCTTCTTTTCTAAAAACTCAGTTAAGTTAATGACATATCATTATGTCATGATAAAACTTGAGAAAGTTGATCATTGTCCTGTGTTTATCTGTATCTTGATTTGTTTTGGCTAGCACTATCCTTGTTCTGGGGATGACCAATGACACTGATTCACGAGTCAGGTGCTAGTTGAATGCAACAAATTTAGGTAGATTTTTTAATCAACCATCTATTTTAGCCTAATTCTCTCTCTGTAGAGAAGAGTGGAAATTTTATAATTTACTTAAATGAAAGCAGGCCGTATTAAAGAACCTTCCCAGCCTCACCAGTCATGAGACTCTGACAGTCACACTTCTATCACCAGGGACTGTCACAGCTGGGACCGAGGCCATCACCCTTCATGGTGACCTGATGGGTCCCCCCGATTCTTGCACATTCTCACAGGATCAGCCCAGATTTCCTGGCTGGTGACCCCAGGTTTCCCATAGCAGAGGCTTGGATGTCTCTTCCCATAAAGGCATTTATTCATGGTGCCATAACACAAAAACAGCTCAAGCTCTGAGCCTCTGAAGAGGGAGCCTGGAGAGCGGAACCCTTGGGCTCTTGTCTCCTCACAGTCCCAAGTGTGTCCAAGTGTTGTTGGAGATTTTTCAGAAATGGCTTAGAAGGCAGCTGTGAGGAGTAAAATTCTCACAGCCGGTTTCTGTAAACAGCAGAGGTTGTTTTTAATTACAAGTAAAAGTGACAAACATGAAGGCCTTGAGAACCTTGTATACCAGAGTTCTCAGGCAGCTTTCTCATAACAAGTAGATATTCTATCTTTGGCTGTTTTGGGAAAGCAAAAATAATTTTGAGAACCCAAATCTTGGTATTGGAAACATAAGGAGGGGTTGGTATGTTATCTCTGACCTATTGTGAGCTCGGGTTTGCAATATGCATGAACTTAATTAACGCGGTTATAAAAAGTGACTGATTGAGTGAATAAAGGGAATCAGATGCTGAACAAGGAAGTTGGGTCTCTCCCTCCATCTTCAATAAAGTGTCACTTCCCCTCCTGAGTCTTTGGTTCCGGCTGTGTCTCAGTATCCATCTTGTCCATCCACCTGGCTGGTGCCAGCATTTTTGTGTCCTGTGTTTTGCGGAGAGTTGGCACTTCCTGGCCCCTTGCCCAAGGCTCCTGCCCCCCAGAGCTCAATCTGCAGCTCACACTGTGGGGTGCAAACTGAGCTACCTGCACCAAATGTATTCCTCTGCTCTAATCTCCTTGGGAAGGACTTTTTGTTCAAAGAGTTCTTGCACCTTGGCATCCTCACGCTTTTAGTGGGCTAAAAGTGGAAGGCTGTCCAATATTGTTGTTCTTGCTTTCTTACCGTATGCTGTGTGGGGGGAAGAGTGTTTAGTTCTGGTGCACACTAGTATAATACACTTGTATTCTGCCCATTTTTTCCTAATGTCTTGGAAGTCTTAGCTGGAAAAGACTTTATCTTGTCACTGAAACCTTACACACTTTCATTGGCTGGAAAAAACAAACTGGGTTTTTGCATAGTGATTTTGGAAAGGGATTAGTTTGTGTACAACATCCTTATAGATCCACATAATATGATTTATTAGCTATTACTTTACAACTGTAATTTTTTTTAAGGACTCCTTTGTTTAAAGGGCTAAAACATTAGATGTAACAAAAACAAGGAGTATTACTGAGCTGGAAGCTGCACCCTCTGGATTTCCTGTGGAAGTTTAGTGTAAGTGACTCACACCTTGGCTTGCCTGCCTGTCAGCTTCTGTAATAGATAGCAACTGAAATTGCTGTTACTTTCTCATCCCAGGAAGTTATTCCTACTGCTCTTCTGCACAGAGCTCATTTAGTCAGTAAAGTGCCACCTGAGCATCCCTGCCTCAGTTTACTAGATTTGATCCAAGTTCTATTTCACATTCGCATTAGTTTTTTTTAGTTGGCAGTTGACACATGCTTTTATAGATCCTTCAAGTTAGCAGCCTTCCAATAGGGACCTTTTCTTTTAGTACTTATCAGTAAGTCACAAGCTAGAGCTGTGTTTTATTTCTGGATATGTGGCTTGATTTAGGTAGCTAAAAGGACTTCACATGTCCTCTTTATGACACTGCATCTTAAACACATAGGACAAGGTTCCAAAAAGCTGAAGCTGTTTTATAAAAACAAAACCTTCTGAGCTAGATGGGCCTTTTTCTGTTCCCTGCATACTTTTTATTATTGGCATTATTTTATTACTTCTCTAGTAACCATATGACCTTTTGAGATTTTTACTCAATTGGCAAGGCTGAGATGCCCCACTAGTCTTAATGCAGTCATGGTTATGAATATTAGAAATGTCTTCGCCCTGTTTTAGGGAGGAAGCCATCTTAAACCGATTATAGGTAGATTCCAGGAAGATAACTGTATTATATCTAGGAAGAAGAAGAGGAGGCACCTGTTTCTTCTTCTCTAGGAAGAAGAAAGAGGTGCTTCAGATGTACTGTGCCCTGAAAGTAGAACTTTAATTTCTACTGATTTTTAAAAAGTGCATAGGGTGACTAGTTCACCTGAATGCATAGCTGTCATGTATCTGAGTAAGTATCTGAGTAACTTTGGACTCCTGTGACAGGACTAAATCTGCTATTTTACATTACAGCAGCCTTCCTCTGCTCCAGATTAGTGTTCTGTGGGGAAAGTGCTTTAGCAAAGGTGAAATATTTCTGTTATCTCTGCCATGGTAAAATATCAGCTCCTGGCAAAAATTATCTTTTCTCATCGGCCAGCATCTTTGCAGTGCTACTGCAGTGCATACAGGTATCTCCAAGGGGCTGCTCGGAAATGATACGTCCATAAAGAATTTGTCCATGGAAGAGGGAAGTGCAGTCCCCAAGTGTGTTGTTATTGGTTGCTGCTGTTGGAGATCATTTGCATGGGAGATCATGCTGTTGTGCTGTCTATTACCTGATTGCAGAGCTTAGTCAAATGTTTGTCTGCTGGGAAGGAAGGATGCATTTTGTTGCTTCTGTCTATTAGCTCCACTTTTTTTATTGGGAGTAATTTCAGAAATTTTTTTTCTTTCCAGCTGTGATAGACAAAATGTCAGCGGAATAAGTGACCTACTGTCCAAAATTTGCCATGAACCATTTGGTTGGACCACCTGAGGGGGAGGTCAGTGAAGAGCCAGCAAACGGAGCAGTGAGTGAGTCAGTGGAAGCTGACCTGGAGCACCCAGAGGTGGAAGAGGAGCAGAGGTATGCGGTTCGCTACCCAAGGCACACCAACAGCAGCCACGTGGGCCTCTCTGGGCAGGAGGAGGAAGGCATGTTAGCTCGGTCAGCCAGCACTGAGAGTGGTTTCCACAATCACACGGATACTGCAGAAGGGGATGTGATAGCCACAGTGGAGGATAGTTATGATGTCGAGAGAGTGCAGGAAAATGAGGATGAGAGTGCATACGCAGTGCAGTACAGGCCTGAGTCTGAGGAGTACACGGAGAATGCTGAGGCTGAGCATGGTGAGGCCATTCACAACCGAACATTGCCCAATCACTTACATTTCCATTCCATCGAGCACGAGGAAGCCATGAACGCAGCCTACTCGGGTTACGTCTACACGCATCGCCTCTTCCACCGAGGAGAGGATGAACAGTATGCTGAGGCTTACGCTGACTATGGGCTGCAGGAGCATGTGTATGAGGAAATAGGAGACACACCAGATCTTGATGTTAGCGAGGGCATCCAGCAGTATGAGCGGGAGAGGGAGGAGGCCGACAATTACCGCAAGGAGGCACTTGGTGCCCGCCTTCACCATTATGATGAACGGTCTGACGGAGAGTCTGACAGCCCTGAAAAGGAAGCAGAGTTTGCACCCTACCCAAGAATGGATAGTTACGAACAAGAGGAGGACATTGATCAGATTGTAGCAGAGGTGAAGCAGAGCATGAGTTCCCAGAGCTTAGATAAGGCAGCTGAAGACATGCCGGAGTCAGAGCAGAGTTTGGAGCATGGCCAGGCTCTTGTCAGTAGTGGGCATGAAAGTAATGGCCAGCTAACATCTGGTTCTCGAGTTACATCTGGCTCGGGAGAATCTGTTCAGAGGTACAGCAAGGAAAAAAGAGATGCAATTTCACTGGCCATCAAGGATATTAAAGAGGCTATTGAGGAAGTGAAGACGAGGACCATCCGTTCTCCTTATACCCCTGATGAACCTAAGGAGCCTATCTGGGTGATGCGACAGGACATCAGTCCATCCAGGGATTCTGACGACCAGAGGCCACTAGATGGGGATGTGAGTACACAGAGCTTTCACTTCTCAGAATATGTGTCTAATTTTTTAACTGTGACATGCATGGCAGTGAGGAAGGGTGCATTATATTTTTGTTCTGTGTCTCATTCTTGAAAAAGTGCTTTGTTTTAAATTTGTACCCTGGAGAGCATAAGAGGAGTAAATGTGCATTATCAAGTAGCCAGATTTTTTTTTTATTTAACACTGCTGACCCCAGGTATGCTGTTTAAGAATTTGTCGCATGAAGCTCTTTATGTCTTTTTTGAAACAAATGCTGTTATTTTTCTACTGCCATAATACATTTTAGATTAGCAACCAAGCAGTTTTCTACCGTCTTATCTTTGTATGCTTTTGTTAACTCTTAAGTTTCTAGGTTTCATGTTCTGTCATGTAACAGTCCCAACAGTTCTATCAGAAATCTGGTAATATTCTTTTTGATGACATCATAATTCAGATCCATATTCTAGAAAACTTGCATGTCAACTTGCAGTGTCTAGAACTCAGTGTATTGCATTATCACTGTAAAGTGCTATTTACCGCAACCTGAGTATTGAAGGGAGTTCAGATTTAAGCATTAGCATTTCTGAAATTGTATGCTTTTGGCATGAGGTTTAACTTGGATCAAGGCTGTCTTCCAGGTTGGGGTTCCAGCTGTCTTTAAGTTAATTTTTACTACAAGTTTTATGAGTTTTCTGCATTATTTTATATAGTAAACTCATAAACAACTGGTAAATGGATTAAGTTTATGCCTGATACAAAGAGATGGGAGGCTTAATTTACTGACTAAAAAGTATCTATTACATGTTCCTGTCTTACTATTTCAAGAGCAAGTACCTGCAAACATTGCTCCATTCCTCTCTATTGCTGTGAAATGGGTTTTGTGACCTTTTGTTTGGGTTTGGTTGGAGTTTTTTGGGGTTTTTTTGGGTTTGTTTTTGTTTTGGGGTTTTGTTTGTTTGTTTTTGGGTTTTCTTTTGATTTTTTTGGTTTGGTTTACGTTGGTTTTTTTTGAAGAACAGCAGAAGTAGAAATTATTGTGTGTTATTTTGGTATTTTAGACTTAATTGTTGTAACATTCTAGGAATGCATGGGAACTATTCAAGACACCTCAGTTAATTCAAAGGGAATTCAGATAGTGAAAAAAGATCATGTGCCAGGTATATCTATAACAGGCTTCTGATTTGTTTATCTGCCTTCAAAATGAGGACGGCTAGTATTCTACAGATAGAAAGAGATTTTTGGAGCATGGTGTTTGGGATGCTGTAAAAACATGTAAGCTGATTGAGACATACAGCTTCCAGATTTTATTTTTCCTGCAAAACTGTTGGAAACACAGTGAGGAGGGTGTTGTAGGGCTTTTTTCTTTCTTCTTAATAGGAAACCTAATTGAACCTTAAAAAAGCCCAAACAGACAACTGTATTGCAAAAGTTATTAGCAAAAAAATATTTTTAAAATTATGTATGTTACAGAGTTGATTTGCAGTCATGTGAGGAAAGAACATCTTCCCAGATTATTTTGTGTGGAATTATTTTTAACTTAACTTCAGAAATTTACAAAACTAAAATGATTTCTGTCCATATTTTCAAATAGATCACATTACTCTCTTCTACACGTTTGGTTTACTGTATTGTCCAAAAATGCTGTTACTGCTTGGAGGATCAAAGGACTTCCTGTTGCTTCCTAACTAATTATAACAGAGCGCCATGATGATCTTGGTGACATTAGGTTGTGGATCCTAAGAGCACCAAGTTCTTCTGAAGGTGCTTATCTGCTCTCTAAAATCCAGGTGCATCTTGGCAGAATTGAACTTTTCTGAGATGTGTTGATAGGACTCAGCCTGGTATGCTCATGTAGTGAGCAAAACAGGTATTTTTAGTGGTCTCTGCGTGCATTAGGTATTGAAATACAAAGAGGTTCCCATTTTGCACAAAAAATTAGATTCCTCATTCAATATCTTTTTGCACCAAGTCGGATAAGAACCTGACTGAAATTTTCAGGGCTGGCTGAAATCAAAACAGTGATTTATAATGACAGTTATTATAGCTCATCAAAGAGAGAAATGCTGGTTGTAGATGTACAAAGCGTCTGTGTTCTTGAAAGGAAGAAGTAAATGGCACAAATAATTTAGAAAATCTATAGCAGATTGATGAGCAGACTTGGAGAAGGGACTTGGGTCTGAGTAGGAATTTTGTTTTTCTCTGAAGAAGAGATATATATTTGTTTTACTGGATTCTTTAATTTAAATGGCAACTCAAAAACTGTCTGCTTTTCTTAAGGCAGCGTTCCTAGAATTGCTTAGTTGTAAATTGGGCAAAAACAGCTTGTGTTGACTAAGTGACCATAAGTGGTCAATGTAATAAAAATGTAGTTGGAGCCCATTCATATAACTGTAAATTGTTCTTCTGTCCCCGTCAAGAAAAAAGCAGAATCTCAGATGAGGGCTTTTCAGTGTAACCAGTATATGCCAGAGATGTTTTTCAGTCTGATTTATAGTATTGACCTGGAAATGTGAGTGTTTTTACCTTCAAGCAGACACCATTTTCTTGCCCTAGAAGTATCAAATTGCTACAGATAAATAATGCAAGTTGGGTTCTTTTTTGCCTTCAGTTATTTTGCAGGTCTACTTTGAAAACTGTCCTCAAATTGTGTTAAACAATTTTCTTTCAGAGACAGAACTTACCTGAAAATATTTCTAATAATATTGCCTTCTTAATAAATACTGTGATACTGAAACTCATAAGATAGACACAAACAACAGTCACTTTTTATTTACCTAGAAGCTGTCCACTGGAGACCAGTGAAGCAAGAAGAATGATTTGTGGTTGAGGCTCATTAAATACAACAGCCTCCTTTGCTTTTTTTCCCAAGAAAGTGGCTATTACTCCCCAGTGCTAAGCATTTGGGTAATACATTCACGGCGGAATGTTTGGTAGGATGCCATTTAGAAGTGTCCAGAGACTGTTTTAAGAAGTTAACAATTTAGAGGTATTTAGCTAGCCTGCAGTTAGGTATAGTTTGGGACTGACATGCAATGACTGAGACAGCAAGAAGGCTTCAGATCACTGTATATGTGTGTACTGATTCCAGTTTTATTCACAAGTTAATCTACCAGGATTATCAGTCATTCCTGGATATTTCTTCTAAAAAGAAGTGTTTGGTAAGGTGTATGAGAAAAGTAAATTGCTAACTCCCCATGGACAATTCTGCTGTGATAGACTCTGGTAGTCCTGTGGTGTAGGAGGCAGGGAGTGGACTTCTGTGAATAAATAAATAATTTAAAGAGATACCTGTTTAATATTTAACAGTGGAGAATATTAGCTGCTGTGTACCTTGTGCGCCTTGGTTTAATGATACACGCTTTCACTTGAATCAGAGGTGGTCTGGACAGTGAGTTTGTGGGGAAGGTGTACTTGTGTATTTGATAAAAGCTGAAAAATCCTCAGTGTCTTTTGAATAAAGACAGCAAGAGTATTTTTTAACATTTGCCACACAAATGACATCTGTACAATTGGCATATATTTCCAAAGTCTGTTTATCAGAAACCTTTTAAACCAAAGCAGACCATCATTTGGATATGAAGACCTCTGTTTCAAATACAATAGCAGTTAGAGCTGCACAGCTGCAAGAAGTGTGGCATCAGGAAACGGACCCATGATGGAAAAGGCTGTGGAACTGCATTGTTGATTCTTGTGGAACGTGAAATTGAGAGATTTTGTTCACTCAAAAAATCATGAAATCATAGGATAGTTTCTTTTGGAAGGGATCTTAAAGATCATCTAGTTCCAACCTCCCACTAGACCAGGTTGTTCACAGCCCCATCCAGGCTGGCCTTGAGCACTTCCAGGGATGAAGAAGCCCCATCTTCTGTGGGCAACCTGTTCCAGTGCCTTACCATCTTCACAGAAAAGAATTTTTTCCTAGTATCTAATCTCCACCTGCTCTCTTTAAGTTTAAAGCCATTCCCCTTTGCCCTGTTGCTACATGCTCTTTCATGCAATCTCTCTCCAGCTTTCATTTAGGCACCCTTCGGGCACCGGAAGGCTGCAGTTAGCTCACAGAAGGCCTGCCTTCTCTTTTCCAGGCTTGACAAGGTCTTGCTCACCATTCTTGTCAGATTCTCCACTGGAAACCTGCTGTGAATGTGCCTAGCTAACTGCAGAAATTGTGGTGTTTCAAAGTCTAAATAGAAATCCAGACCATGGATCTGGATTTGAGGATAAATGTTCATCCACATGTTCAAGTGGAAAGGATTACAGTTTTGTGTAGTAGATAATTCAAAATATGATTAAATATTCTGGTATTTAAAGTATATGGGGAGGAGAGTATCTTTGTTGCAGAGCTTTGAGAAGAGTGGCTTACTTAGTTGGGGAAGCACAAAAACGTATTGAGAAAAGCACTGAAAGGCTCAAAAAGTCAAGCAGCATTTTTTGAGCTGTGAATTAGAGTGGAAGCAGGCTGACTGCTTCAACTCTGCCATAATCAGAAGAAAACAGTGGCTTGGAGGTAGAAATCGTCCATTTGAGGAAAAATTACCATGACTTTTTTCTGAGCTCTGTTCAGTTATCGATGGGGTAATAGGTCTGAAAACCAAGTTTTGTTGATGTCCAGGACATGATTTGTTTCTGACAAGACTTTGGTTTTGCAAGCAAAACCCTGTCACTGGTGTTTATAATCTCTGTTCCTCTGCAGACATTTGAGGTGGTGGGATGTTAGAATAAACCCTAATACAAAGTAAAATCACGTATGTGGGTTGTTTAGATTTGTGAAGTAGAAATTCAGAGCTGAAGACGAGTCTGCCAGGTAGAACAGAACTGAGCTGCATTGTTTTGCTTCTCTGTTGTTTTTGGTTATGTAAATTTTATTTTAATTCTTGCATTCTCATTTGCAGGATTTTCTCAATTTTGATACCTCTGTGTTTTCATGGAGATGAATTTGCTTCACTTCTTTCACAGCAGGAGTAATGTATTATTAAAAGGCAATGGAGAAGTCTTCTAAATAATTAAGCAGGCTTCAGTAATAAATGAACTAAGGGGAAAAAAGAGAGAAAGGAAAGAATTGAAATGAAGATGAATTTTTATTGACAGTATATTGTTGAGTTTTTTTCTGAGTAGGTCTTTTAAAACTGTTGGTTGGGTGCTCAAACTATAGGTCACCTTTCCATCATTTATGAGAGACCCAGACTTAAGCTTATGCAGGGAAAAAAGCCCCAAATGCCGCAACCAAAAATCAGTAAAGAACCAAAGCAAAGTAGAACACAGAGCATTATCAATCACACAGAAGAAAGCTTAAATTTAGCAATTAGTCTGCTTGAAGGCAAACAGTGCCAGATGAATTACTGGCTTTTAAATTATAGTGAGAACCCTTGAATATTGTTTTGTTTGATTACATTTTTAAATTATTGAAAGATGAAAGTAACTTGATTTTTCTGTGCTGTTGAAAAATAAAAACACCCCTTGCTATAGTTAAAATCTTCTGAACACGCAGGAAAAATCCACAGTCATTTTTTTTCAGACTGACACATAAAACTGCATGGGAAGTTGAAGTGAAACTATGGCTAAGAGTTTCAGAGAAGCAGCCATCACTGAGTTTGATCTATCAAATGGGATTGTTTTTCATTGCCCAGATGATGGTAAGTGACAGGAGGCTCTGCCTTTGCAGGACATCATCACCTGGATAAGGGAAAATTCCACAAACCAAGACTTCCCAAACTGCATTTGATGATGTGATCCTGTGTCATCGCTCCAGCGATCTATTGATCTGATCTATTGCTATGGTTTACCTTAAGCTACATACAAAACATCTCCTTCATTAAATGTGTAATAAGACTGTAGTACGTGATGTTATCTGCATAGGCAGGAATAATTTCTCCTGATTACCAGCAAGTGTCTTACCCATAAGCAAATTGGTCATTTCTGTGGCAGCAACTGCTTGAGTCAGCTGTGTGAGCCAAGTCCTGACCCCCAGTTGCCTGTTGTCAGAGCCCCTCAGTTCAGATGCTTACTACCCAGGCTGGTAGTTAAAATGACAAATGGTGCTTATCAGTTGTCTTGGGTGCAGGAGGAGCCTTTTGAGTAATCTCTTTAGGCTGCCTGAAATTCTTCCACTGAGAGGTCCTATAATAGTTAATCAGATGTGTTGTTCTGAAGGAGCGGTTCAGCCAGTAACCTTGTCTCAGGTCATCTTTCCTGTCTTGTATGCAGAGACTGATAGGGGGCAGGTCCTGGACCACACAGCAAACTGATGAGTAAGTGCATGGGGTATGTGCAGAGGCAGTTATACCAGAACTGCAGTACAAAGTTAAATCCCCAGGTCAGAATTATAAATTGAATTTGCATAGATTGTGCCACATTTTGCAGGTATGCTTGAAGTGCTAAGTTGGTATCATTTTTATCAAGCCCACCATTTTTAGCACTGTACTTAAAACAAATTTTCAACAAAGACAACTAATAATCATTAGCTTTTAACTTCATTCTTTACAGATATTTATGGCTACTAAAACCTATGGTCTCAGTCTGTATTTTAGTGAACGGAATTTGAGCTGTACAAATGACAGAGGACACTGCTGTCACATAGTTGGCCTAAAACCTGGGAGATTTACTGCCATAGTTGTCCTGATAAAGGCAGTTCTTATGATAGAATGCATCTGACTATACTTGTGTATGGGACCTGAAGATTCCATAGTGCTTTGACCTTTTCCTAATGTTTATGGGTTCTTTTCAGAGCACTGTCTCTAAAATAAATAAAATTTTAAAAAATTAAACTCTCACTTTATCCGATTGTCTCCTGAGCTAATGTACAAGGAGACTTTGCCATACCTGTACCATAATTCCTGTAGGTAGACATTAGTGACAAATAAGTAATGTCCTGTTGTTTAAGTGAATCTTAAATTTATGAAGCATTTGTTGACTCATCCACACATACGGTACTATAAAAATGCTCTGAATAAACCACCTTTTTCAAAACAAAAATGACTAGTGCTGTTTAACTTTGTGAGCAGCATGGATGGTGGGATTGAGTCCACCCTTGGCAAGTTTGCCAACACCAAGCTGAGTGGTTTGGTCAGCACACTGGAGGGAAGGGTTGCCATCCAGAGGGATGTGGGTAGGCTTGAGAGGCAGACCTGACCTGTGAGAGCCTCATGAAATTCAGCAAGGCCAAGTGCAAGGTCCTGTGCATGGGCCGGGGCAGTCCCAAACACAAACTGGAAGAATTCATTGAGAGCAACTCTGCAGGTAAGGACTTAGGGATGCTGGTCAGTGAAAAACTTCTTACAAGGGCATGTAGCAATCGGACAAGGGAGAACCACTTCAAATTGACAAAGTAGGTTTAGATTAGATACCATGAAAAATTCTTTAGTGTGTGGGTGGTGAGGCACTGGTACAGTTTATCCAGATGCCACATCCCTGGAAGTGTTCAAGGCCAGGCTGCCTGGGGCTTTGTGCAACCCAGCGTGTTGGGAAGTCTCCCTGTCTGTGGCAGGGGCAGTAAAATTTAGATAATCTTTAAGATCTCTTCCAATATAAAAGATTCTATGACTGTATGATTCTATGATTTCATCCCCTCTATCCTAGCCTATGTGACTGGCAAGCTGTGCTCTCTTCAAACGATCTGCTGCTAAAAGCACATAAAACAACACTGCTTTTATAAGTTCCACTGTTTCAGTGTCAGTTACATGTCTCTTCATGAGCTGTATAGGAAACAGCTGATTGACCTGGAGAGGTTCGATGCAACACAATCCTCTCCTTTCACAAGTTCCATAACTAAATCCCTCTGCACAAGAGCAAGGGAGGTTTCTCAGGTGGAGTGGGTTGCATGTTAGTTAGAATCGAACAACTCCAAAACGGAGATGGAGAATTTTTGGATGTACCAGGTTGAGTATCGTAAGAAAAATGTAAGTAGAAATTCAGGGGAAAAAGGGATAGCTATCACGTTTTTATTGCTGCATGTAAAAAAAATCTAATTCCATTGATAGATCTCTGTGCCTAATAACAGTGTGCATCATGTGACCTTACTGTGTTTGTTCTAATAACAACTTCGTTAGGCTTCTAAAACTTGTTTTGTTAATAACAAATGGCAGTAAAACAGTTGCTAAGCCTTTTTTTTAAGCCTTTGTTTAGAGCAGGTGTGCAAATTATCTATCCACTATGATCCATCAAAATATTTCTTGTTATTGCTGTGACTGCATTCTTTCCTTGTACAGTACCTCTAAAAACACATTTTGGTGTCAAAGGGAACTGAGTGTTAATTCTTCAAAGACTGGACTTTCCTGTGCAAATGTTTTCAAGGACAGCTCTCACGCACTGTCTTGCAGCAGACTTTGTAAGATGTTTGATACTTGGATTTGGTAGTTCTAGTTCTTGGCTTGGTTTGTTTGGTTGTTGTTGTTCGGGGGTTTTTCTCACGCAAAACACACATTTGAGCAGCCGTTCAAAGCAAGTGCATGGAAAGCCATGTAATTACTTAGTTCTGATACTTTACAGATAAAAGTACCTGAGTAAAGGCACTTATAGTGCTACTGGAGTAACTGCTAGTACATTTCAAATGATGTGCAGTTTCTTAATGCTAATTGTCTGGTTTAAATGAAATCATTAATCTTTATCCTTCAGTATGTGAATATGAGAGTTTTCAGCCATTGTAAAGAGCGCTTTTGTGTGTGTGCACTTACACATACCATGCTTAACTTGATTTCTTTGTTTCTTGTTAAAAGAATGCTCTTGAATGATACAATGTCTAGATGCCATTATTGCATAGATAATATAATGCACCTTTTAAATTTATTCCTAATACAGAAATACTGTATAATAATAAGAATGTGAGCACCTTGAAAACTCTTCCTTATATAAATAGGAGTTGCCATTCGTGTAGTTGCATCACTGTGACACTCTTGACTGGTAGTTATACAGCAACTCAAGGGAGCTTGTATCTCTCCCACAGCCCCTGCTCACATGCTCTGTGTGGCAAGTAATTTTTCAGTCTGATGATGCAATCACATGCCAGTTTTCTGGGGATTGTTTCACAGCCGTATAATTTTCTGTCTTGCAGTTGTGATTCGAAATACAGGAAGATGCAGGGACTGCTCTTTAACACAGGAGATATCTGTAAAGAATTGCTTCTTAACTCTTTGGTAGCATTTATTAGTTAACTATAATTTTAATATTTAGTTATTATCTGAGATAGAGGAATGTCTGTAAAGAGAAGTAAGTGGAGAAGGGAGTTATGTTTTTTTGTTTCATTTCATATCTAAGGAAGGCTAAGAGAAACTTAGATGTTTGGGTTTTTAGTTATTGTTCCTGGTTTGGTTTTGTGGGTTTTTTGTAGACTATTTCATGGAACTCAGTTTTTCAGCTGCAGTAGATGCAGAGCATGAGGGTGGAGCTGCTGCCAGCTCAGACCACTGGAAATGTATCCCTTTTCTGATATGACTCATTGGCTCAGAGAAAAGCTATGTCATACTGTTTATGAAAAGATAAGAATAGCATTTGACTTGTTTTGCCATCAGTGATGAACTGTTGAGCTGGCACAGCTAGAGCTGCATTCTTCCTATGTTACAGGAGAGTGTAGAATGCCAGGGCTATTGGGCTGAATACCCAACTGTAGGTAAATGCTAAATTTCCCTTTTGAGGATTTTCATTTTTGCTTGGGCAGATATATTTTCTAGGTAGCTCCTTAAAATCTGCCTCTAGAAATGCCTGCTGGGTTAAAGCTTTGTACTCTTCCATTTTGGTCACCTTCCTTAATTCCACATTCTGTGTTCTTGTGTCACACCCTCATCCCAGGGCCCCTACTCTGTACTTCAGATACCTTGCTACAGTTTTTTCTCATCACCAGCATTCATTAGGAATTGTCTGGGATTAGAATATCCTTTCCCAGAACATTCTTTCCCTTTATCAAGATGCTTGTTGATCAATCACATAGACAGTTTCTCTATGAATTGTTTATGGAAAAAGGAGAAGAATGAGGAAATCTGATCTAAAGAGCATGTACTGAGCTGACAGCATGAACTGTTGAATATTTTCCAAGTCTTTACTGTATCTAGATTGAGGAATTCCAGTCCTTGATTACATTGGTACTGAATTGTCATTGAATATATTAATAAATAGTTGAATACATCAATATTACTCTGCACAGTTTATGAAAGTTGTTTTCTAAGATAATGGAATAACCCTTATGGGCAACTGCTGTGACCTTCCTCTGCTCAGATCAGATTAGTTTAGCACTTCATGTTAGTAATATCTGCGGGCCTGGGTGCTTATGGGGAAGTTTCAGTCTTTTATTCATTTCTCCCAGTTTGACAACTAAATTAACTTTAGCTGAATTCCTGTGTGCTGCTTAAGGTCACTTTTCTCCCATCACAGCTTACTCTTAAGTAACTTTACCTTTTCTTTATTAGAATATCAGAGCATAAGATATAGAAAATGAAAGAATAATTTCTACATTGGGCACTCAAAATAACTTTTGATTTTCTTGCCATGTCTAGTCTCCATCTCCAGATTCCTCTTCACCTCGTGGTGCTGAATCATCAAGCAGACAACATCACCAGGATGTCTGCAGTACAGCAGAGGCTTCCACTAATAAAGAGGTAGAGTAAAACCTTTTTAAAGGCCAAGTCTGGTTCATGCTGCTTATGCCTTTTAATTTTCCTTGCTCCTTGTACCTGTGCAATCCGTTTTCTTCTTTTTTCTTTTTTATGCTTTTTTACCTTTTGCTTGCCCAGCTGTCTGAGTGAATTTCTAACGTACTGAAGACTCTTTGTCATGGCATTTCTGACTCTCTGTTCAGCTGTCACTAAATTTTAAAATTTGTTTAACAGGCTGCAGGGTACAGATTTACCAAACAGCCAACATCCCCTCTGTAGCAGAGACAAAACAAAGAAGGCTTTTCCTTTTTTCCGTCCACTAAGAAAGAGTATTTGTCAGCCAGATGAAAAAGGGCTTAAATTAAATTATTACATAATAAATTATGCTGCTTAATATATTGTCATTGTAGAAACTGGCCTGCAAGTGATTCTTAGTCAGAATTCAATTCCTGACTTGAGGCTTCTCAGAATAAAGCCACATAGTTTGGGATTTTTCCCCTTACCTGGTAGCGCTTTAGGCTGCAGGACTTCCACCAAAACAAAATGAGCATGAATAGAGCTGCTCATAGTGTAAAAAAAAAATTGAAAAAGGATTTGGATTTGGATAGAATAGCAGAGGCAAATAAACCAAATTTCTGTAAACAGAAAAATCTGCAAAAATTTGGTTTATATGCCTTTTTTTCATAAACTTGAAAACAATCTAGAAACTGCCATAATAAAATATCATATTGTTACTGGTAGCAATGGATGAGTTATTTTCCAAAATTAAAAACCTGATGTACTATAAGAGGATTTAAAATGAAAGACAAATAATCCATTTGTTCCTTTTCACTTTTGCAATTATCAAGGGATAGAAAAACTTGTAAGATGTATGTAATTGTGTCACTCTGCATTTGCATTTACAAAATAATGAAAAATTTCAAAAGACTGAAGAAACCCATAATTTTTCATATTCTGAAGTTTTCAACTATAGATCATGCCTTTAGGTTTTCCTCTGCTCCATATTAGCTTATTAAAGCCTTCAGCATTCTTTGCTACAGACTTTATCATTATGTATTCTTTATTTTAGCTATTTTTAGGTATCAGCAAACTTCTCCAAAGAAAGAAAACAAACAAAACACTGTTGATTTCAGTTGTTAGGATGTGCTTACTCAAAGTTACAGAGGTGGTAAACTAGGTTTTACTGTAGAATATATTGGGCTATTAGTTTCCCTCAGACAGGGAATAATTCCCACTTTAGTATTTCTAATGCAAGAATAAAAGTGATAAAACAGCCTCATAAATTCTGGATTTTTAGATCTTAGAGAAACATTTTTATTAAATATAAATTTATAATAGCAGATGGCAACAAGATTATTGAAAGTAATAAAATATTAATGACCTTGATGTTTCATTATTCATGGCTATGTAAAATTAAAAGGTGTAGGTTTCCACCTATTGGTAACTTTACCTGTTACTTTACTCTTCTAATGGTTTTTGTAGAATGCCTTTCTACCTGGGTAATGAACAAGAAAAATTATGTTTGTGAGTGGGAATAAAGATATACATGATGGTGGTTTGCACCACTCTGTCCTGAAAATTAAGTTGCTAGTTAAGGGTGCTGAACAGCTGCTAAATCTGTATCAAAGATATTCTTCACTGCTTAAAAAGAAATATCCTTTGTAAAGTACTTATGTATGTGAGCTGCCTCTCGTTTATAGGGGATTTGTCCTCTATGCATGTCAGACCCCAGTGTTTGAATGCCCCCTTTAGCACTACAACAGCACCTATTGCAAACACTTTTTGGAGTCTATATGGATAGGTGGAATGCTCCAGTAGGAGCATTCATCTGAGGAGGTGAAAGAGCCACAGATGTGAAAGGCATGTCAGTGTTTTTACAGCAGCTTAAATGTGTTGGCAGCAGCAGATCATTGATTATTGACATCTTTATTGATGCTAGTGCAGAACCTGATGGACAGGATTCTTGGATTCTCAAACAGCTTAGTAATTTTCATAGGGAATGAAAAGAACTTAAAACTTGCATAGACTCAGTTTTCTGTGTCACATGCCTTTTGTTTATAATTCACAAATTTTGTTTTGTAGCAATACATGCATCGTTGGTTAAAAATATTATTTGTTAAATCAATTTTCCATATCTTACAAAGAAAAATACTCCTTGGGGTTAAGTCAGTCAACCTGCTACATAATTGTCACCTTTCTTGTTTTACCTGAGTTTTCCACTAGTTCCTTGTAAGTTGCCTGCTGCAAAGAAAAATAATTTGGCATCTGTTTCTACGTACCTCATCTGGAATGGTGCTTAAAATTATTGAAGATTTTATGCATTATTCTGATCATGTGTATAGATTTTCTTTTAATAGAATGATATTGGAGGAGTTACTGATAGTACAATCAGTCATAAATTCATTAACTATCCACTTAACTGCCTATGATAGCAGCAGGTATTTCAGTATATCCATTACAAATTATATAGTGCCACACACAATTTTGTTTGATAAATTTTTGTATGTGGTTTATGTTATTAATTAAACAAAGTGGTGAACCTTACCCACTGAAAGTTGTAACCGTCAGATATCTGAAGGGTTAGTCTCATAGTCTTTCACAGAAAATACCCTTAGGATGTATGGTATTACTTTAGTGTGTGTATTTACATGCACAGGTCAAGGTTCTATTTATTCCTTCACTATTTATGTAATTGGTGCTACCAAATGTGCTTTTGTGCTCCAAACCGTGTAAGCCAGTTGGTGCTGAGGTCATGGTGAATCCCGTTATCTCAGAGAATAGAGGCTGCTCCCTAACCTATTAAAATCTAGAAAGCTTTTTGTAGGCCCTGTTAATGTGAAGGATACATCTAAAACCATTCCTAATGAATAACTGTATTTTATTAAGGGTAGTTTCAGTCATGAATTATAACAGTAAAGTGCAATTTTTATATTTCTGTATGCATTTATTTCTAGTTGGAAGATCTAGTATCTTTGAGGTATTATGTACTTTCCTCCATATTTCTTGATTCTTAAAAGTAGTGCACGTGTTGGTGGATAATTAATGCACTAGTGAAGACCAGCAAGTAAGTGAAGTCTGGTCTTACCGTATTGTCTACTAAATAGACACAAATGGAATACATTGAATTTACATAGTAGGTGCTTAGATCTTGAAAAAAATAAATGTAAATGTTAATAAGTGGTTCTGTCTTTACTAATATCTATGGCTAATTAAAGTTTGGGTTTTTTTGGCATGGAGAAATTTTTAATGCATATTTGTGCATGCTATATTCTGTTTGAAATCCTTTTTGTCTTAATTACAGTCCAGAAAAAGCTTGGCTTCATTTCCAACGTATGTTGAAGGTAAGATAGTTCTACACTTTCTAAATGGTTTTTTTCACATCAAAAAACCCACCTATATTTATAAGGCATAAAATTTTACTTTTATATGCTGAATAGAAAACTACTAGGGTTGGGTGTACTGATTTAGATTGTGTCTAGTTTGGAACCTGAGCTAAATCCTACTGTGCTCCTTCAGAAATTCAGAAACATGGAGCTTTTAGTTTTTTGATGTTTCATTCATTGTTTCTGTATCAGTTATGCTGGTTTTTTCCCTCAGTATCACTTAAAACACTGCTTTCTTTATGGTATTTGCACAACACATAAGAATGTGTGTGGACAAGGAAATTAGACTAAGCAAGAAGACTGTAGTGCTCTGTCTGGCATTGATTTCAGTTGGCAGACTCAATCTAATCTCAGCTGGATTTATGGACAGGCCTGCCAGTGAAAATGTGCTTTGTTTAACAGCTACTTGCCTCTTTTTAAAATACTGCATCCCATCTCAGAGTTAAGGTTTCAGTGGTGGTAAATTTTTTCAGAACAATGTGAAAAAGCAAGTTACCTGTCCCATGAACTGTTACTTTTTGTATGAGTCTGCATCCTTTGTCTTCTGCAGGAGGAGCACAAGTTGTGTGCAGTTATGACAGAAGCAGAAAATAGAAGTGTTTTTTACTTTTCCATTGACAGTGGTTGTTCCATGTGCTTGATAAAATTTTAGAAATACAGTTGATGTGATACTTGCTTTGGACTTCCTCATCACTCTTTGGATTGCTTTACAGTGTACTATGTTTAATTGATAATGTGATCATTTTCTTTAGACTGCAAATTGATTGTTGCTTTAGTCTTCAGGGTATGAGCTGCCTGTTTTGGAATCTCTGTCCAGAATGTCAGTTAGTTCATAGCTAAGCATTGGAATTTTGGAACAATGAAGGATCTCTCTTAGAATTTAAGTTCATCTCCTATTGATAGTCCTATCAAGGGACTATATATTCTATAAATAGGAATATAGATTTATATTTTAAAAGTAATTGTCTTCACCTTAGAAAAAAATAAATTGTACGCTAAACTTTTCTTGGTGCTTGGTCCAGCACAAAATTCCTTAAAATTACAATTGTTCCATTTTTATGCACCAGCAGTCCAAGGAAAAATTTGCCAGCACCTATGTTATGTTTTCATTGAGGTAATAGTTTTGTTGTCAGAGATAATAAAAGGAGGAGGTATTCTAAAAAGCAGTGCTGTCTGTGTGTTCACCTCTGATGCAATTGGAGCATTACTTTTTTTGGGGTTTAATGTGCACTTTCTTAGAGTCTTTTACCTTTGCCCATGTTTTTCCCCTCATTTTGATCAGAAATTGTACTATAAAAAGTTTTGCACCTCTTTAATATAATGGTGGAAGTGGTGAAAAGACCTTGATGTGTAGAGTAATAGTAACACTTAGAATGCTGTGTGTGAATTCTGTGTAAATATGTAGTAATTCCAAATGCATGAATTTCCCTAAGGAAATAACTCAATTTCTTTAGGTCATGTGCTTGCAAATGACCGTTCATTTTGAGAATTTTCAAGATACATACTGACTGAGCAAACTGCACACTGGAGATGAGCATCTTAAATTTGCTAGTCATAAATTTTTGTATTTAAAAAAATGATAAGGAAGACAAGCCTGCTCACAAGATTTTTTCGTGTGCTTCTGTCTGTGTGTATAGTTTCAGTGTGATATTTGTCTCCAGATTTTTCTTTTTTGTTTCAGTCATTGTAATGACTTGCTTTTCCTTGAGGCCAAAGTCACCCAGGCTCATTCTGAGAGGTTGTTAGTCCTCTATGTTATCATTAGAACAAAATTGGCATTCTTAGTAATTTCAAACTTAAAGCCCCATCACCTTATAGTACAAGATACCCCTTGATTTTAGAGGTAAAAAGAAAGACAAACATAAACACAAGTGTTCTGTGATAAAATGTGAACATATTTACCATGAGCATTCTTTAATATGATTTATATGTAACTTGTCTTGAGGAACAATTGTTTTCCCTTACTTTTAAGAGCAGGAAGTTTCTTAAGTTAATCAGCCTCACTTTTGGATCACGACAGTTTTAGTGTGGTGTCAAAATGGAAAATTTTAATGTATAAAATTTTTAGATAAGGCTGCCAAACATTAAAAATCTTACAAATCATAAGTGCTGCTTTGTAAGGATTTGCATTGCTTGGTTATGAACACTTTACACCTCATCACTTTCCACTTTTCCAGAAGTTGATGGGTGTTGGATCTCTAAGGATCTGTGGACTGAGTGTTGGTTTGCCGTCAAGAGAGCCCATGCTCTGTGTATTTAATAACATTTTTATTTAACTCAGTACCACAGTATCCTTGTTAACACTTACTATTTTTAAGCATCTGTAGCATAAAAATATTGTGATGTGTGGTATGTGTAGAGCATTCTGGGGAGATTCTTCTGCCTGTTGCACCAACTGTAGTTAATGCACAAGCAAGAAAGAGGCTGATGGCTGCTATGAAACTGCACCTTTCCTGTTTCTGCTTGTGACTGTTGGTTTGAGAATTGTAAGGCTGTTTTTGATGGATGAGGAGCAAGCTAAGTAACTGTGTCTGTCCCTTTATCACAGTGAAAAATCATAGATTATTTTGCTCCAAGCTGATTTCTACTCACAAAAGAATGAGCTATTGAGAAAGAGGCTGGGTTAACAATTCTAGCTTTGGCTGGAGAGATGTTGTACTGGCTTTGTGTAGCAAGGCTTTGCTAGTGGGGTGGGTACAAGGGTGGGTACACTTCTTTCTTATGCAGTGAGAACTGCTGGAAGCTTTCTGTCTGTCTGCTAGAGTCAGCCTCAGCTGGCTCCAAGACAGACCCACCACTGGCCAAGGCTGAGCCCATCAGTGACAGCAGTAGCACCTCTGGGATAATGTATTTAGGAAGGGGGCAAAGACTCTGCACTACAGCAACTGCAGCCAGAGAAGAAGGGGCTGGGAATGTGTAAAAGAGGGATGTCTGAAGACAAGATCAGTGGAGTAGGAAGGACTGGAGGTGCTCCAGCTGCCAGAGCAGAGGTTCCCATGCAGCCCATGGGAAATACCATGGTGAGGCAGTTGTGCCCCTCCAGCCAGTGGAGCTCCAAGTGGAACAAATACCCACAAGCAGCTCCTAGATGACCCCATGCCAGATTATGTGGATGCCCAAAAAAATCAGGCTATGACCCCATGGAAATCCCAGGCTGGAGCAGGCTCCCTGCAGGATATGTGGCCCATTGTAGAGAGAAGCTCACCTGGAGCAGGCTTGTTGGCAGGACTTGTGATGCCATAGGGAATCCACACCAGAGCAAGTCTGTTCTGAAGGATTGTCTCCCGTAGGAGGTGTCCCATTCTTGAGCAGAGGAAGGATGTGAGGCTTCTTCCCCATGATGAATAAGGTGCATCAGAGACAGCATGGGATGAACTGACACAGCCCCCATCCCCCTGTTCTTCTGGGTGCAGGAGATAAAGAAAATTGGGAATAAAAGTGAATCCAGCAAGAAGGGAGGAATAGGGGAAGGTGTTGTAACACCTGTTTTTATTTTTTCATTATTCTGCTTTGTCTTCATCAGTAATAGATGAAACAAATTTCCACAAGTGGAGTCTGTTTTGCCCATGACAGTAACTGATGAGCGATCTCTCCCTGTTCTTGTCTTGCCCCATGAGACTTTCACTATATTTTCTCTCCCCTGCCCTTCTGAGGAGGGGAGCGATAGAAGGGGTTTGGTGGGCAGGGTCAGCCCACCACAAATTTTGATACTATTATAGTTTGATGTTTTAGTGCCTTTGAAAGTGCTGGTTGCCTTTTTGTCATGCTAAACTGAAGAATTTCAGAGGAGGATTTGCAGCCATCAGGTGCAGACTCAAGTTGTCACAATTCTGCTTTTGCTGTGTTTCACCATGATTGTCTTCAGTGATGGCTTTCCTGTATTACAGTTCCTGGACCCTGCGATCCTGAAGACCTAATTGATGGAATAATTTTTGCTGCCAATTACCTTGGTTCAACTCAACTCCTTTCTGATAAAACTCCATCCAAGAATGTGAGAATGATGCAGGCTCAGGAAGCTGTCAGCAGGATCAAGGTGAGGAGTAATTCCTGCTGCTGCTTCTATGGCTGTTTTATGATTGTGGATATGAACTTCTTTCTTATGCAGTAATTTTTTCAGGTGGGGTTATCTGTAGTTTCAGAATGAAAGGTTCCTCACCTTTCCTTTACAAAATAAATCGCATATGCTGCTTATGGAGCAAGACTGATAAGGGGATGTTACCAGGTCATTTTAATTCCCTGTGGTAATACTCATGCTGTGTACACTAAACCAGAATCTGAAGTGAGTGGTGGTCAAAGTTATATATTACCTGGCTGTGGAGGGAAAACAAGTTAAGGAAATAACTAGTAAGTATTGCAGCTGCTTCTGGCACTCAATGGAACTGCTACTGTTGTAGTGACTGCAGTTATTTTTGACCCTGTTGTGGACACTTGTTTCTCCACACATAACAGCTGTGAGCTGATTTGCTGATTTAAAAAAAAAAAAAAAAAAAAAAAAAAAAAAAAAAAAAAGAAAAAGCCTCTGATGGTAAAGAGAAGCGTGGAAAAAGTAATTTGTCCATTGTCCTGGAATCTGAAAAATTTTGTTTCAAAAGAGAAATTCCATCTGATTTCTGTACAGGCCATTTCCAGCAATGGGAATGCTGCTGTATTGTAAGTTACAATTATGACATTGTCAGCTGAAATGAGGGTATGCGGATGAAGTATTGCTCAGTTGTACAGGATGCTGCAGCATTCCCACTACCCGTACATGACTGGCTAGTAAGCACACAGCTTCATCTTCTGCTAATTCAGCTAATCAACACAACCCACTCTGGGAATTTTTCTTATTTTAATATCTGTATGTTCTTCTTTTGTATATTTTATTTTGGCTTCCAGCCAGATTTAGTGTGCAATTATATAAAAGAGAGAGGAAGAGGAGAGGTTATCAGCAAGACCAATAATATTGTCTGTTAAGGTCAGCTGATGCTTCGTACTCCTTTTATTCCTTCCACTGCTTTCAGTGGCAGGTGTTTTCAGTTTAGTCTCTGTATGTAACTTTGAAACAGAAGCTCCAAATAGAGCCATTGAGACAACTTTCAAAAAATGTAATTTTGCTGGTGTTCAGATGCGTAAGCTCTTGCAATGCAACCTTGTCTCTGAAATTCATAAACACTCACATTTTAGAAAGGGCAGGAATGTAGCCTTCCTGTTAGAGATTATACTCCACCATCTCTGCAGAAGTCTTCACTACCTTGAACTACAGAACCTTTTGCAGAAGAATTATTTATCTTTGTTCATTGGCAACTCTGGATTAAGTGACATTCTTTAAAAATAGGTATTATGCAGCTTTTTCAACAATGGCAAATCTTGGTGTGTTCTCCCCAAACCTGCACTGAAGAGTTTTTCTTATAGAGTCTGGTTTTTTCCTGCTCTGAGCAAATAGGGCTGTGCCTTCTGTTTAGCAGTCTCTTTGTGTTCCTTCTTGATGCTTGTCTGTGTGTGAGGAAACCTGTCTGATTTGAGTGAACAGGAAACTAAAGGTAAGGGAGGGAAAAAAGGGCTTTGGTGAGGCTGGATCTAGGAGGGACACGTCACTGGAGGATGAAAGGAAAGATTAGCATCAGCTGTCATAGGAAATAGGTATCAGGAGTGGAGTTTGCACCTAGAAGGTAAAGCTTGTGTAGGAATACACTTCAGAAAAAGATTGCAGGGATATGGTAGACAAAAACAAAAACTGGGCCTAAAGGATGTAAGAGTATAGAACTTTCTCTGATACAAAACATATTTCGTAGACATTTATTAACAGAATAGTCTTCTGAGGATTCTGTTATGCCTCAGCATTTCTGTGTATCAAAACAGAAGAAATCTATTTAAGGCATTTTACTCATTAATGCCATAATTTGTGCATCTGTGGAAATCAGCAGGCGTGCATATTCTTTCTTATAGTGTATTTGCCTCAGGCTTGAGGCCCAAGTGATAGCATTTGTGACCTGGTAAAACCCTAGCTGGTGTATTTAATTTTATGAATCTCTATGTATTTCAGAAAATTATTGACTTGTATTGTATTGTACATACTACTTTAGAAGACTTCTTGGACAGTTACTGCTTTCTGCTTCTAAGTAAAGCACAGGCTTTAAACCCCCTGCACCTTAGGCTTCTTGGCTTGTAAGGGTTGGTTTTGGCTGGTTTTGTTACTGGTTGCCATTAAAGCTAATCATTTTCAGAGAGAAATTCATCGTGACAGATGAACTTCCTGCTGCCAGATTCATCACTGCATCAGATATCCCATATCCTAGATGTGTAAATTATGGCCCTACTCATGTTTGTTTACAGAGTGCCTTTCTTGTTGCATGTCAACCATTTCTCCACTGTTGAAGAAAACAAAGCTTTAAATTAAGAATGAGCTTTTAAAATACACAGACTTGAAGCTGAGTATTAAAAAGAAGTGAAGAGCTTTGTTTGAGCCCTGTTATTTATACCTTCACAAAAGTATATACTGTCTGAATTTAATAATCCCTAAATTTCTCCTTTTAGCAGAGCCTTCAGACCACATATTCATTAATTTGGACTATGAACAGACTTTGAAAACAATTCTCTAGGCTTCTTCTTTAGGAAGTATATTTTCAGATGAAAGTACAAGAGTTGGGTGTTTTCTTGCTTGGCCTTGGTCCCTATGAAGTCCAGCTAACTTAAAACAGATGCACTGCTTTGAAGGTGTTCATCAAATGTAGTTAGGAATATTTCATTAGGAGGCACTTTTAGCATGCTGTGGGGTAGGTTTCAACATTTCTAGGTGATACCTGGTTTAATTTCTGAGTGTAATTTAAGATAAAATGCATATGTGGATATTTAGTTTAGTATTTCACACATTTTCACACATTGGGTGTCCTCTCCATGCTCACTGAGTTGCAAAACATTTTTTGTAGAGGCTAAATGGATTTAATAAACTTAGGACCTCTCTGTAGCAAAAGCAGAAGCTTGTTGGGTTTTAATGTATTGTAATTTTGGAAATTGCATCTATATAAATAAATACATTTAATTTACCTTGAATGAAAATCTTGTATTCTGTATATTAAAAAAAAATGTGTGGATTAGGTATATTCTGTTTCTTTTTTTTTTCTTCTAGAACTACAGAAATAATATTTTATTTGAGTTAACAAAATAATGTGGTAATAAAGAGGATTTGTCTAATAAAGTGTCTTGCATAGAATTATCCCAATTTTTTTTTTTTGTTCATGGACCATAACTTCTTTTGTGACATTTCCATGCAGTGTTAGGTCACTTACTAAAAGTGCTTGATCCATAACATTGCCTTATTTTATGAAATATTTGAAAATAGTTCTTCAGTATGCTTCCATTTGAGGAACAGAATTTTCAGTATATTGAATTATAGTATAATTTGGTAAATTGTTGATTCTACATTTTAAAATTGTCGCTCAAGGATTTTTTTTGCCCCCTTTTTCTTAATTTTTGCCTGTACTTTTCTTCTTTTGGGAGGTCCATAATTTTAAAGTTTGGGAAGGGTGATGAAGAAAAACTTGATTTTGGAAAGATATCTAAATGCTCTATCTAAGGAGTGTCTCCTCCTTGCCCAGTGTATGATAGGCAGCTGTTACTCAATATAAGTATATTATTTCTGAGTATTAATTTAATTTGAGAGTAATGTAATGAAGAGCCTGCCATGTAAGGCAGTTTTAATTGCTTTTACAATAGTTTGCAATCACCTGTTGCAAAATAACCTACCAGGCTATAAAATATTTCTTAGTTTGAAAAAGGTGACTAAAAGCTATTTTGAGAATGTTTCCATTTGTAAACAAGGAGCATGGCCTGACCTTTCAGTAGCTGGTTTCAGATTTGTTTAGACAATATCTGACGGATTTAAGTTGTGAGCATCAGTATTAAAATTTTTGATGTGTCTTATGATATAGGCCTCCTGTTTGCTCTTTGTAGAAGTAGCTAGTGCTGAGTCTGTCTGAAGCTTCTAACTATAAACCTCCTTCCCACCATGAGCATGCCTGTAAATTTAATTAAAAATAGCCTGTTACTGTTGGAAGTTAAGGGCTAATTGCCAGCCTGGTGAGTATTGCATTCCTTCAGTGAGCAGGTCTGTAAAGATCAGATCACCATTTTGGTTTGAATTCATGATGGAATTCATGACTCAAGACTGTAAAAATTATGTTTGTTTGGGTTGTTAGTAGAAATGTTTTTTAAGGTGTTTCTGGAGCTGAAACACATGCTCCACTGCTTCTTGAAAAAATGTGATAGTGTGGACATATCTTTGTGTAGGTGTCACAGGAAGATTTGTTGACCAGTTCACTGTGTGAACATTGGTGCAGATTTATTTGCTCAGAAGAAAGAGAAAATGAAGGTGACAGTTACCTTCTGTCATTTCATTTTTCCAGGAAAAAGCAGCATAGTGTTAGGGAGGTTGTTTTTTTTTTTGAAGTCTGTTGAAGTATGAGATCTGAAAAACCTGTCATAATAAAGAAGGCATACAATTTTTCACTCACCTTTTATATCGGTGTACCTTGAAAAGAAATAATTTCTTGTGATGGTTTACACTGCTGTGAGGGGAAGATCTCTTCTGTTTCTTAAACCATCCTCCCCTCACCAAGCCTCAAAAACAATTGCACTCAAAATGACCTTGTTTGTTGCAAGTAACATTTTAAGTGAAAAAAAAAATCCTTTTGTGTTCGTTTTGACTCTTTTGGTGCTGTTTCTTCTCATTTCTGAAGTTAATTGTGATAAACATGAATTTTTACAATTTTTTAAGCTAAAAAAACAAGAAGGAAATTAATTTAAGCAGGGACTAATTTAGACCAGCTAGTAGTCTGTGAGCCCTGACATTAGTTTATAGATTCCTACTTGACTTGGAGTCTCTGCAAGTTCTTCTCTAACTGTTCTCCTGTCTCTGTTTGTTCCATGCTAAGCAGATGGCCCAGAAATTAGCCAAAAGCAGGAAGAAGGTGCAGTACAAACTCCATCAGCTTGATGTTATGCTTGTTCTTTTGTTTTCTGGGAGGGTTTTTCCCTTTCTTTTTATTTTGTGGTTTTATTTTCTGCATCCAGCAAGGTTTTTTCAGATTTGTTTCTGAGCCACCATGACATATCTGGGAAATCAGTTGCCTGATTGGCCATTTTTTGTTGCTTCTCATTAGCCATTTCATGTTAGAAATAGAAGAAAGATTGGATCTATCAAATAACCATTTGGGTACAGGCAGTACCCAAAATACATATTAAAGAATCAGGACTGACATGGCAAAGGTTTAAACATTGTTAAATTATGGATTAAAATGGAGTGTGGGGGTTTTTTTGTTTGTTTTGGGGGTTTTTACCTTTTTTTTAGACTTTTTAATTTTAATTTAATCTTTATGTTGGAGTGCTTTGTTTGACTCACAGAGATGTCAAATTGCTGGATGCAAAAAAAAAAGTTTATGTCTATACATACAGTAATATACTGAGATTGACTCATCTTTGTAATAAGTTTTGTTTGTGGAGCTTTCAACTACTTTTTAACAAGTGTAATTTAAAAATATTACAAATGTTTGCTTTCTATTAACAAAATATTACTTCTTAAGTGGGTTACTGCTTGAAAAGTATCTTGTCTGACTGTGAAGGTCTTCTTGCCAGAACTGCATTATGAATAGCTCAAACAGTACCTCCTGTGGTACAGGTTTTTCCATTGGTCTTAGCAGCCACTGCTAGCCCAAACAGAAATTCCTCAGGCAGGAGATACTATTAGGCCTTTCTATGGCTTGTATGAAAACCTTGTTTCAAGTGGGATTCATAGTGTGCAGAAAATGGTAAAATCATATTACTTTTCAAGAAATCTTTATAGTTCATGTTGCAGTCAGGTATAATTTTTCTGAATCAGGAAAAATAGCAGGCAAGCTTTTGTGCGGATAACTTTTTTTTCAAACAATACCCAATTCACTTTCACATATATGATATAGTTTCCACATCTTTGTGTTTATCTTTTGCTTCTGCAGTCTAATACTCTATCCTGCATTGCTGTTCTGGTGACTGTGTCTTAGTGTACCCCTGTATGTGAACTAACATCATTATTAGTAAGTATGTTACCTAATGTGTTTGTTTGACTCTAATCCATTTATTTGCAGGCTCCAGAAGGTGAATCTCAACCTATGACTGAAGTGGACCTGTTCATTTCTACACAGAGAATAAAAGTACTGAATGCAGACACACAGGTATAGACATAGACACCTTTGTTAGTACTGTTGGAAAAGACTACCAGAATAGACTTTCACGTACATGTTAAAATTTGTCTTTAAAATGTGCTGGATCTTATATTCCCCTCTAGGCAGAAATCCATGGTCAAGTGCCATGTCATACAAGCAATTATTCAGTGTGTCTGACTATAGAAATAATTAGAATTTGTGGGTAAGATAATTGCAGTCAGCTTATGTCTTCTAAGCCATGCTGCATCAAGTATTGATTGTGCGCAGAATAGCCAAAATATTTAGCTGCAATAATTTGCTTATAGTCCTGTACACATGCATGCTCAGCATGTGCAGGTTCTGCAGTTCACGTCTTGATGTACTTTTCCACAGAAAAAAAACCCTGTAAAACTTTCTCTTTGTTTTATTTTTGGAAAGTAAAGCTCTTGGTTTCTGTTCTATTTCCCTTAATGCATGACAGATGTTACAGATTTCACCTAGCAGGGGTCTTACAGCTATGTGTGTTTTGATGATACTAGATGTCCATTAAGAACCTAGTTGAAGCAGCTGCTTATGTTGGTTTTCTTATTCCCCAGGAAACCATGATGGATCATCCCCTGCGGACCATTTCTTACATTGCTGATATAGGAAATATAGTTGTTTTGATGGCTCGTAGGCGAATGCCACGCTCTAACTCGCAGGATAATGTGGAAGCATCTCACCCCTCTCAAGATGGAAAGAGGCAGTACAAAATGATTTGTCATGTCTTTGAGTCTGAGGATGTAAGCAATTACGTTGTCTTGTAGTTTTCTAGGAGTAGAAAAGTAAGCAATTTTGATAGGCCCAAAGCCCATTGTGAGTGGTCCTGTTTGCTTTTTAACTGGACCCAGTATTTCGTCTAAGCAGAGGAACTTGCCTGCCATCTGTATGTTTGGCATGACATGTCACAGGAAGTTGGCGTTTGTACCACCAAACGCTTACTTTTTTAAAGTTTCTTTAGTGCCTTCCAGTAACAGTGATAGCAGGGTCCAGTTGCTGCAGTTACAAATACCATCTCAAATTTTGCATAGGAGAGGGAAAGTCTATCAGAGACGCTTATTTTCATAGGGAAATTCTAATCCCAAGTCTTGCATTGAGGATCAATCAGTGATGCATACAAGAAAGGTGATTTTTTATTTTACAGGTGGTTTATATAGGGGCTGTAGTTACTGTCGTCATATGAAAAAGCCAGCAAAGAAAGTTTGTGATTTCAGCAATCCCAAAATATGTTGAATAGAGACATAAATTACTAAATTTTAATCTACGGCACAGTTAAGGTATTTTACACAGGATTAAGTTACTTTACACAGGTCTTGATCTCCTGTCTTCACAATCAGTTGCCGATTTTATGTACTTTTTAAAAGTAACTTTCAGTAACTGAAAAGTAAAATCAAACTTACTAGATTGAAGTGATTAGATATGCAGTTTTTAGGATCATAGTCAAGTTAGCCCTAGTAATCTGGGAAACTAACATACTGAAGAGAAGTAAGTAAGAATACCAATATCTTCCATGTCTTCCACACTACAGTGAACAGCAAGGACTTTGAGATGGGAAGGTTTTCTTGAATAAGGAGCTGATTTTATGTAATAATTTAAAGTAATCTGCTCTAAACCTCTGTCTGAATATATTATCTGAATATGTTATTGCACATGAATGTGTATCTTGACCCACTGCTGAAGTTAAAAAATAAGGATGAGCACTGGTGAAAGTAATCCTGGACCAAAATTGACAGTGTATAAAAATTTTGGATTATTTCCACAAAATAACATGTTTTGTCAAACTGTTTTGTAAAGCCTTTTAAGAATCTGGTGTGAAATACAGTAACCAATGTATTTTTTGCTTAATAACATTTGACATGCTACCCACTTTGAGGCTGCTGTTCCTGTGTTTCTAGTCACAAGTTTGGACACTGCGTGCTCTTTTACCGGCCAGTTGAAAAAGCAGAAATCAAGCTGTCAGGTGCCAGAGTCTTGGGCTTATTTTCCTTTACTATGGGGTGATCTGACCCTTTGCATGATCCATGCTTTCCAGATCCGTTTCCTAGGCTGCTGTTAATACTTTGGCTAGCTAAATTTGAGCTTCCCAGTCTATGGTTTGTTTAGATCAGCCGGTATTTGTATTGTGTGTGATCTTCTCTGTGCCTGTAAATCCAGCTGGCTTGTAAAATGCTTGTAGATCCAATAAAAGCATTGCTCATTGATGGGGAAAATATGCTGAAAGACTACAAATTATATCAACTCTCCTTAGTCATGGTATGTAGCTTACAGGTAACTTGCCAAATTTATCTCAAATTCTGAAGTGACTAACAGTCAGAATGGAAGGACTGTAGGAGCAACAAAATGGGAGCTTCAAAGATTTTGTACCTCCAGTGAAGTCCTGTGGCCTGTTTATATTATAAAACCTGTCTTTTCTTCTTCTGGGATGCGGGGTACTTGGCAGAATCTACACAGTAAGTGAAACAGAAGCTGTAAGCCTGTGAGTGGGTGTTGGCCAGAACATGTCTCTGCTTGGATGAGTCTTTGTCTAAAGAGGACAGCACCAGATTTTCAGCTATTTAGAGGTGTACCTTTAAATGAGTTGAACCTTAGTGATGTGTCCAAATGCTGGGTGTCTAAGCGGGAGCTGATCTCTTTCTGGGAGTGCAGATGCGTGTGTATGAATGTAAAGTCTGCACTCTTCACTTACATTACTGAGTTATGGAGGTGCAGTTTTCCCATTTTCTTGCTGTCCTTGCTGTCAAAATTAGGTTGATCTTAGCTTTGGTAATATACTACTGGTCTACATATTGGTCTTTTCAGCACCAGCAATCATGCTGTTCTCATCAGCAGATTTAGTGCTAGTTTGAGCTAAGATACAACATTTTTATTTCTGTGTTGGGAACCTTTCCTTTATTAGGGACCAAACTGGACTTTAAAAATGGCCATCAGACTGTATAAAAATACACCTGAACAGCATTCATTCATTCAGTTACCAGTACTCTGCCAGGCCTCCACTGTCAACTGTGGAGCTCTGTTTTTCTTCCCTGTCTTTGCCATAGACAGCCCTGTGTTTCAGTGCACACCACAGCCACCTCCTGTGCCCCACACAGTGCTCGCTGGGTGAATCTCTCCACCTGTACACAGCAGTACTCTGCACCATGCTGTGCTTTGCTCTCCTGCCATTTATTTGCCTGACCATGATTGCTGTGTCGAAGGTGGCATCCCTCTGGTCTTGCTTGGCACAGAGCTTTCCCAACGTCTGCCTGCTGCCCAGTTTCAGGCCCACAGCTGCAGGAATCAAACAGCTCATGGTGGGAGCAGTGCAGTGTAGTGAGAGGTCCGTTTGGAGGCTTTGGGTGCAGACAAGACTCTGGGAAGCTGCAGGTGCAAGAGGGTGCTCACAAAGGACAGAATGAGTAGGAAGGAGGCGGAGAACTCCCAGGATCGTGTGAGTTGGAAGGAGGGAAATAAGTGTAGGGAATAGGGGCTGAAGGTACTAGCAGGATGAAGAAGGAGATGCATATGACCATTTGCAGTTACTTTAGGGCTTGATCTGGTCTCTAGTTGCTGCCTTTTTCCTTTTTTGTCTTGAGACTGAGATAGGAGTAGTCACTATCAATGTTGTAAAGGATGGTAGCAAAAGCTGGAAATACCCTTTTAAATGTGGTTGTGTGTTTCCTAGTAGACATTTTCTTTTTCATTGCTTGCTTGTCAGAGAATGACATTGCTTCTGCTGGAAGGGAGTGCCATCTGGGAGCAGCATGTGTGGGAGGAATGATAGGTGCAACCCACAGCCACTGCAGTGGCTCTACCTTTACACTTACATTAACAGTTCTTACCTGTGAAATGATGTCTTTCTTTCTCATATTTGTAATTTATAATTGCTTACTGAGCTAGATTCATGGCAGAGCTGAATGTGTTGAGATTTTGTGGGTCTTTAAAATTAATTTGTAAGGCACAAATATTTTTTAGACTGGATTGTAGTAACTTGTAGGTTCATCAACTTGATGATCCATTTTACAGTGTGATTGTAACAGAAACTGTCAGTGGACATGAGCATCAGAATGTTTCACTTCTTTTCTTTTCTTTTCTTTTCTTTTCTTTTCTTTTCTTTTCTTTTCTTTTCTTTTCTTTTCTTTTCTTTTCTTTTCTTTTCTTTTCTTTTCTTTTCTTTTCTTTTCTTTTCTTTTCTTTTCTTTTCTTTTCTTTTCTTTTCTTTTCTTTTCTTTTCTTTTCTTTTCTTTTCTTTTCTTTTCTCTTTTCTGGGAACTGCTACAGGCACAGCTGATTGCACAGTCCATAGGTCAAGCATTTAGTGTGGCCTACCAAGAATTTTTGAGGGCAAATGGAATCAACCCAGAAGACCTTAGCCAGAAGGAATATAGCGACTTGCTTAATACCCAGGACATGTACAATGATGATCTGATTCACTTCTCCAAATCTGAAAATTGCAAAGATGTATGTATCTTTTTTTTTTTCCCCCGCAAATATTCAGCTGCTCTTTATCAGTTGCAGGCCTGTGTTGGCACAAACTAAAAAACCATTTATACTTCCTATAAATTATCTCAGTTAGTCTAGAATATCCTCCCTAATAGACCACCCTGTCATCAGTTGTTTCAAATGCAAACAGTGAACCCCAAATTTATCTGCAGTCAACTGATTTACCATCTGTTTCTGTTCTTTTTACCAAACAATTTTCAGACATGTTTGAATGCGAACTTAAAGCAGATTAATACAATAAAAAAATACAGTGAAACAACATAAAATTTATAGAAACAGTAGCGTTTATGAACATGATTGCTTCCAGGTTTTAAATAACTGTGTGTGCCAGAAGGCTTTGCAGCTGGCTTGATAAAAATGAACCAGTGTGCAGATGGAACACACAGGTAATGTCTTTCCAATGCAAAGTTGTAAAGTCTTGCTATCTCTTCTTATTTAGCTTTGTCCACCAAGCCCATGGCACCAGGGTTTCCCTCACTGGAATTCATCTTTTCATAAACAGAAATTACTTTTGAGGGGTGTTCAGCACTAAGTCTGTATTGTGTGTCATTTAATGTTTGAATGCAAATGAAAGGTAGTAAAACATGTACCCTATCTTGTTTTACCTTTGAATTAGGAAGGCAAGTTGCAAATGAAAAGGGGTATATTTGTTAGGTTTGTGAATATTTGGATGGGGATGATATTAGTTCCATGGGTGTAAAAGAAACTTTTTTTAAACACTTTTTCTTACTATACAGGTTTACATTGAAAAGCAAAAGGGAGAAATTCTAGGTGTGGTGATTGTGGAGTCTGGCTGGGGATCCATTTTGCCTACAGTTATCATAGCCAACATGATGCATGGAGGACCGGCGGAGAAGTCTGGGAAGCTGAACATAGGGGACCAGATCATGTCAATCAATGGGACCAGCTTGGTTGGTTTACCGCTCTCAACATGTCAGAGCATTATAAAGGTAGGGAAAATGTTTCTGGAAGCTACATTTTAAAGAGACATAATTGAAAAGCAGAAAGTATAAAACTGAAGTAAATTCTTGCCAAATGTTTGCATAGCACTTTGCATTTCATGATCTGAAAAAATAGTGTGAATTATGCCACATCAATTTTCTGTCTGGGACCAATGAAAGTGTTGTAATCTAACATCATTGATGAGGTCCCCTCTCAGTTGTCTCTTCTCGATGCTGAGCAGGGCCAACTCCCTCAGCCTTTCACAGAACTGTGGTAATTTTAGATTGGAAATGACCTCTAAGATCATTGAGTCCTACGGTAAACCTTTTCCTCCTAAACTGAAGTGTTCCAATCCCCTAATGATAGCCCTCAACAGGACTTGCCTGCTCCAGGAGCTCCATGTCCCTGTTGTGCTGAGGAGGTCACAACTGGACACAGCACTCCAGAGGAGCCTCAGCAGGGCTGAGCAGAGGGGCAGGATCACCTCCCACGAGCTGCTGGCAGTGCTCTTCCTGAAGCACCCCAGGACACCATTGGCCTTGCTGGCCACACAGACACAGTGCTGGCTCGTGGACAACTTGTGCTGGGGCCTGAGATTATTCCTCCCCAGGTGCATCTGCTCTTGTTTAATTTCAGAATGTTCCTTTCTGCACACCCCTCCTGCTTGTCAAGGTCCTTCTGAAGGGTTGCACAGCCCTTGGGTATCGGCCACTCCTCCTAGCTTTTGTGTCATCAGTGAGCTTTCCCAGTGGGCACTCCATTTCTGATGATAGGTTAAATAAGATTGGGCCCAGTATTGAAGCTTGGGAGACGCTGCTAGATATAGGCATCCAAACAGACCTGTGCCACTGATCCCAACCCTCTGAACTGTCATTCAGCCACTTCTCAATCCACCTCACCACCCACTTCCTGAGCTTGGCTATGAGGTTATCTTGAGAGGCAGCATCAAAGTCTTGATCAAGTCCAGTGCCATTCCAGACTGCTGTGCTTTTTACTTGTGTACCAGGGCTCTGTGCACAGCTTCACAAGGGAATATTTTGTGCAGAAGGAAGATATTATCAGGTACACAATATATTGAAATTTTATATCACAAATGGAGGCACAGGTGTCTAATATTGTCATAAGCCTTACTAGCTGTCAAATAGTTCTTAGTATTTGGATGAAGTAGAGTAAATTCTTTTTTGTTTGTTTGTTTTTACCTATTTTTAAAGCTTTTAAACTTTGACTTAAAGACATACCCTCTTGTGGCATCTTTGCCCAAGTTATTTCAAAGTGCTTCGCTTATTTGGTTCTTTTCTTCACTTGCATAAATGGGGCATTCTAATTGGAAGAGCTTTCTTCTAGTTGTCAGAAAAGTATGTGACGGTGAGAAGCTTGCAGGTCGTCTGGAATTGAACAGTGCCTAGGGCAGCTGTAGCATACAAAAGAATAAGTATTTCAATATCAGTGTTTAAAGAGCAGGAAAGATGCATCACTAGAGAATGTTTGAGGCACTCTCAAGTTAATGAGTTATTTATTAGTTATTTGTTGAAATTAGTTATTTGTTGAAATGGTCCTGCCTAGCTCTGCAGATCATCACGTACAGACACATAATGTAATGCTAGTGGTACATTATACCAGCATTCTTCCCTGACTTTTAGCAATGTGCCTGTTGGACTTATTCATTTAGGCAACTTTTTGGTAACAATTTGTATCATGCAAATTTCTCTTTCACTTTGTATTTTTTTTAATTGAAAAATAAATTTCCATTTACAAGATAAATTTGCCATGTTAAAAAAAAGTACAAACTATTTTTTTTTCCTTCATGGATTATCTCTTAATACTTGAACTGAGATGTTTGTTATAAAGACTTTCCATTCAGGCTTCCCAAAATGTTAATGCTGAGTTCTGATGAGTAATAGATGCATAGGTCACCAAACCAGAAATTTTAGATTCAGTGAGTAGAAATGACAGCATGTGTGACAAACTGAAAATATGGCAAAAACAGTCTTAAATCTGTAAAGAAAGGAAGAAAATAATTGTATTAAATATCTTTGTGCCAGCATCATCAAAGCAAAACACCCTGCAAATTTAGGCTCCTTGTAATTGCTTCCTATCCCACATAATTTTTATTTCTAAAACTATGATAAGTTATACTTCCCTTATTCAGATGGAGATTTTATTGTGCTCATCAGTATTTTGTCAATACAGAACCAACCACCTTTGCTGTTTCCAGCTTCTGCAGGCCTTTCTCTTCTTCCCTGATACCGCAGTTTCCACAGGAACTGCAAGCCTTATTTTGTCTTTCTAAAGAGATGATAATCTGTATGTTTGCAGATCTTCATAACCACACATCTGGAGTTATTCATATAGCACTTTTGAAAACAAATATGTATATGAATGATCTAAATGCAGATCATTAAATGTGGTGGAAATATGCCAAATTTCAGATTTTCTTAGCATGCTGGAAGGATTCCTATGAAAAGATGATAATATTATGTGGATAAACATATGTCACAAGCACTTCAAACAAGATAATTCAGTATTATGGATGTAATCTCTGCTCCTAATTTGCCATAAACCAATTGCAAACTGATGGAGCTTAGAAGAAGCTTTCCATGTGTAGTGGCGTATAACCCTAATAGGATTGTGCTACTTCTACCTTTTTCAAAAGCATCTGGTACTGGCTACTATCAGAAATATACTCAGGAACTAGATAAACAAAGAAGGGTGGTGAAAAGACAATTTTTTTTGTTTCTGATCAGTTTATGTTACCAGTCTGTATACTTCTGAAGATCACCCACTTCTGAAATATATACACTTGCTGTAAAATTAAAAGGATTTTTCATTAGGGACGACATTATTTTTTTGCCGCAGGGAATACATATAAGTAACTTGCACATTCAGCAGGGAAGTAAGGGCATGACAGTATCAAATCTATTCTGTGCATGTACCCTGAATGAATTCAGATGACTGAAGTTACACACTTAAATTCCTCATAGAAATGGGCATCCCCAGTACTCTGCATGACTCTCACCTCTCAGGATTAGAATGCTGAGTCAAAAGCCACTTAACATTGTGCCCACAGTGTAGTTCAAGTTGAGAAGTCCCTCTTCTCTGCAGTATGTGGTGTTGTGAAGATCTGCCTATACAAAGTGAATGGCCCTTGAGCTTGCGAGGTGCACTGCTAATTCCTCACTGGAGTAGAGGAGCCCATAGTCATGGAGGAGGGGGAGCTCAGATCTTCTTTCTCCTAAGTGTGGAGTACATGCAGCTCCCACAGCCACGAGCTTTGTCATTTTGTGGTCAGACACCCATTCATTG